>NC_071621.1:9379192-9693056 GCF_014839835.1 Dryobates pubescens | reverse complement strand
GCTGGACCCAGTAAGATACATATTTGATTACATATCAGTAAATACAAGCAACGTCACCTTTTCTATAGCTGCCAGTTTCCTCACTTCTGTTCCATAACATACAAGTAACACCACCTCTCCCAGCATCACCTTTCAACCCCTTTCACCAAAACACTTGAAGGTTGGGAATAAAATAAGGATGAATCAAGACCATGTTCACAAGTTACTGACTTGTGCACTGCAAATGAGCAAGACAAGTTATTACCCCTTCAGAGTATGACACATAATTCTTAGACTTTAAACCCAGTTCCAATTCACAGGGAAATTGAGACAGTAAACCAGTGAATGTGCAACATTACACAACATTAGTGTTGGGAAGATTAAACTGATGAAGAATCAGTTTTCAATACAGCACATTCACTGACTTTGCATTTTTGATACTTTTCCAATAGGAGAGACTCTGGGATGTGGGAAAGAATCAAGACTTGGACCTAACAAATGCTTCATATGAGCAAAGTATTACAAACAAAGCCTTCATATGTCTTTGCCTACAAATTTTCCTCTTCATTTTTGACCTTCAGGAAGCACACAAGTGGCTTTTAACTTAAAAGGATACATCAGCATCCACGTAGGACTGTAACAGACGGATTTCACCTTGGGAATGACATTCATATAAAGTAACCTGGAGGGGAAAAAGGAAGTGTAAGAGACTGCTGCTTACTTCTGATATTTCAGATGAAAAATCGCATGCACTTGTGCATTCACTTCCTGATGGGGAGCGCTAGTGTGCCTTTATGGTTCAGATATCAACCCTTGTCTGCTTGTTTCTAACACATGGAAATGGTTTGGTAAAACAATGCTCACAGCACTTTCAGTAAAGCACCACTCCAGGACTTGTCAACAGTTTTTCCTAGATATTTACACCTACTATTTGAAATGTCTTAGCAAGATTAAACTCTACTTGGATTTAGTTACTGCACTGGGTCTGCCTGACAAGGCTTTGGTAGCAGGAATCTACAGGGGTGGTTTCTATGAGAAGCTGACAGAAGCTACCCCTGTGTCCAACATAGCCAATGCCAGACAGCTCCAGCATGCACCTGCTGCTGGCCAAGGCCAAGCCCATCAATGATGGTGGTAGTGCCTCTGGCATAACATATTTAAGAAAGGGGGGAAAAGTTACTGCTCAACAGCAACTGAAGACAAAGAGATGGCTGTGACTACATGGCAAGCTCACACTGGACCAGGCTCCTGGCAGGATCTGTGGAGCCATGGAGAGCCCATGCTGCAGCAGGTTTGCTGACAGGACTTGTGACCCCATGGGGGACCCCACTGGAGCAGTCCGTTCTTGAAGGACTACAGCCCATAGCAGCAGTTTGTGAAGAACTGCAGCCTGTGGGAAGGACTTCAAGTTGGACAAGGTTGTGGAAGACTCCCATGGGAGAGACCACAGGATTGAGTAAGGGAAAAATGTGAAGAGTACTCCCCATGAGGAAGAAGCAGCAATAGAGGTATGATGAACTGACCATAACCCTGTTCCTTTGCACCAGTCAGAGGAGGAAAGTGAAGAAAATCAGAGTGCAGTTGTGCCCAAGAAGGGAGGGGTGAGGAGAAGGTGTTCTAAGATTTGGAGTCTTTCTCATTACCTTACTCTGATTTGATTGTCAATAAATTAAGCTAAATTTCCCCAGGTTGAGTCTGCTTTGCCCATGACAGTGATCAGTGAGTGGTTTCTCCCTGTCCTTATCTCAAGCAATGAGTTTTTCATCAGATTTTCTCTCCCCTGTCCTGCTGAGATGGAGAATGATAGAGTGGCTTTAGTGGGCACCTGGTGTCCAGCCAGGGTCAACCCACCACAACAGCTCTAGCTTGACTTGGGTCTTTTAATGAGCAATTGATGCCTTGTTCAATCTTAGTTTAGCTCTTTTTGTAACTGCAAGGTTACAAAAGGCTTCTGGTTTATTCAGGAGTTATTTTCAAAACGGAAATGACAGAGACCTTTATTCAGAAAAAGGCTATACATTCACTTCACACAGGCTATTAATTTAGCTACTGAGCTGCCTGGCATCATTGCAGACATTTCTCATCCCATTTTAGAGCACACAACCTTTTGGAAACAGTAATATCTATGAAGAGTACTTTTAGCAGGAAGATACGTTTATGCAACTCTCTTCTTTATCCCATGTTTCTGTTACTAAAGGATTTTTTTCTTTACTATATAGGCTAATCCCCAAATAGCTAACACATAACTTTATAAAACAATCCAGAGGATGCAACTCTCCCAAATAACAGATGTTGCCTAGCTCAGAAGTCAAGCTTTCTCTGTGAAGTATCCTGTGTCTGGACTAAACATGGGTAAAGAGACTGGATGAAGCGGGGAGGAGGGGGGGAAGATTGCAATCAGAACCACAAGGAAAGGCAAGGAAAGGCTTATGGTTGAAAACAGCTTTACTCACTCTGTTGCTGCCTACAGTGGCAAACACGAGAGGATCACCTTCTTTACTGTGCCAGTTAAACTGGACTCCAAACAAAGGCTGGCCATGGTCCTCCTGTAGATGTGAAGTAAGAATAGAGAGGGGAAAAAAAAGTAACAACATAAAAATAAAACCCACAGGCATATTATTTCTGTGAAATTCGGTAGTGGTGGTAAAGAGTTTAATTGATGTTTTCCTCCTCAAACTACTAGGTTTGCATCCAGTATAATTTCAGATAGTAAACATTTTAAAAACCCATTTTTTTAATGCCATGTTTTAACTTGGCTGCCTTAAGGGAGGTTAAAGGAATATTTCACCCTTTTCTCCTCTTCCCCACCTCACAGACTTTTATTTAAAAGTGAAGAGGAAGAACCGTTGTCTCAGTTATGGACAGAAGTTGCAAGAACTCCTGGGTTATATTTGCAGCTCTACTAATTAGTTTTGTAATTTTAACCAAGGTAAACCCTGCAGCTAAGGCCACACATATATATGTATTTTATTTTGTTACAATTACTTCCATGCAAGTATTTACAGCTTCACAGAGAAGAATTATTAGGTCAGAAAAGAATTATACTAATAAAAGCTGGAGAAGGGCCACATTTAACTATTATAACACAGTCAGATCATGCAACTCTATCAGACACGATGAACTCTATCCAGCATGTCACAATGCTGCTGCAAAGGTCATGTCTACAAAGTGTTTTCACATCACCTTCACAAACAGCAGAGAAATGCCAAGTATTATTTTTATACAGCTTACATCAGTTTAATAGAGAAAAAAGGGGCAAATATGTTTATGAATTGTGATGAATATGGTGGTGCTTGTTAATAATTGATAACAGTATTTTGGCCTGTCCTGACAGGATGTTTTCAGTAAGAATAATGTTCATTAAAGTGCCTCCCCACAGGGGACTGTCTGGGACGGTGCAGGCAGGAAGGAAATGTCTCATGATGGTTGTTAAGCAGCCTTCAAATGGCAGCGCTTCAGAGACAACAGGAGAAATGTTAGCCCAGGCAACTCTAGCCTATCCAAGAATCAAAGAACAAATTTGAGGAGGGGGTATGGGTGGGGAGTCAAACACTACTCAGAAAAGTAAGGAAGTCTGGACGAACTTAAAATAGCGTTATTTACTGAAAAAGACATAGCTAGACCTAGAAAGAGAAATGAGAAAATCTTTAACAGGTGAAAGCCCCCCTGCATTTCTTAAGGAGAGTAAACAACTTTCAAAGCTGAACACAAAGCAATTGTTAAAAGGTTAACTCAAGGTATTACCCACCACAACAAGAATAGATTAGTGGCTTTATGTGAAGAGGGACATAAGATGTTAGGAAAAGGAAAAGTAGTAAGTTTATTAGTGGCCCCCATGCAGGAGGGAAAAAAAAACAGGTAATCAGCACCTGCAAAGCACTGGAATTTAATCAGAGATGAAGAATGATGAAAATTGTATGTCATAAGATTGCATATATAAACCCATGATGTTTAACACCCAATAAAGATGTGAATTATACTTTCTAAGCTTATTTTTTTTTTAGTGCATTTAAGCCTTCCTTGAGGAGAATGGCTAGAGGTCAAACACTGAATACCTTTGAAAGACTTTTCCACTGATAATTAGGTGGATCTGAACTTCTGTGTGAAAGAGTTCAGGCTCGTGAATACCGAAGACTTTTGACATACTGCATGAAGATAACGTAAGTAAAACACATGTATTCTTACTGCTTTATTACAGAGATACATTGTGCTTGCTTTCCTGCAATAGTCTTGTTTTCTGTCACGAGCGCTGTTTCTGATAAATTCAGTGAAACCGGAAAAGAGGAAGGTTTTTTCCCTTCCCTCAAGATGGGTATTTTTCCAGCATGAGTTGTGCTAAGCTTGTGATTTTCTACGCAGGGCCCAAACTAAGGTGATATATAATAAGCAAAGAGACAGAACTCTATTTGAGCACATACTTAAAGCACTTAGTTAGCTTTTTCAAAGACAACCTATTTCCCTGGAAAAATTACTCTGAGAGACAAATGTCTTTAGACTACTAACATCATCTGCACTACATTCCTCAAATCGAATGCTACAACTTCCAAGAGCCTGACTGTACACACAGCAGTTTTTCTGGTGCTTAATGGATGAAGGAGTCAGGCAGAGACTATTACAGGAAGACACTAAAAAATGTGAAGAAGTTATGCTCATCTCCTTTAAACTACCACTATCCTCACTGGTCAGAGATAGCACACAGCTATCTTGAGAGTACCTGTCTGCTCTGTTTTTTATCCCAAGTGCTAAATAATGAAGAAGCAGGTTTTTAACAAATGCTGCTTTTAGGTGCTGCACGTTACAGTTATCCTGAGATGCCAAGTATGTCACACAAACCTGACTGCTGGTTTATACAGACAAGAATGACCCAGATGTTGTAGAACTGTGAAGCGCCATCTTGAGCCTAGTATGAATAAAGGGCACAAAACCCAAAGTACTCTGGTTCGTCATGCATCAGAAAAGAAAGTCAGAGGAGAAAATAAGGTTTACAGTTGTTACAAAGGCAAATAAATTTAAACCCATGACTAGTTCTGCTCTTACTTAAAACTAGCTCAGGTTCCATCAGACAATAAAACTAGACCTGTTTTAAGTTTGTAGGCAGTCAAGTAAATATTACAACAGGGAAAATAATCATCCACAACTCTATGAACACAATTAATATGCTGTCCCCACACTGCCAGCATGGAAACAAATGACCATGCATACATTTCCACTTCCAAGGAATGGAAGCAAGCCATTACTTGCACTAGGTTTAGACACCTCTCCTTTACACATCAAGCTAGACTCTTGCATTTGGTTAGGTACCAATTCCCAGCTCAGGGGACAGCAAATAGGAGGTGAGAGACAACACTGCTAACAAACAGTAAGCCACATTCTTTGGCACGAGCAAAAGGTAGGGCAAGTAATAACAGCTTTAAAGGGAGCACATCAAAGCAGAATACACACAGTTCTTTGCTGGAGGATCTATAAGCAAAGCTCATATGGATGTGAGTATATGCACCTGTTAGCTGTATATGTTCATTTATAAGCTACATTTCCATTCAGCTCACAGAAAGATTTTTCACTACACCTTACAATAACCTGATACAGCAACAAACAAAAAAAAAAGTCCTTTTTTATTTCCTGTCATTTTCCAAGTTGTATTTTTGTTTTCCTGGTGCTTAAATTTCACCCAAAATAACTTCCACAGTGGTGTTTAAAAAGCATATTTAGCAACCACTGAGTTTTTCAGGCTGAATCATAACCATTTAACATCCAAAGCAGACAGTAATGGCTGTATTTCTTTGAATCCCCAAGGGAAAAAAAAGTAAAAAGCAAATTAAGAGGGAAAAACAAGAGTAGGGAAGTGGAAAAATACATAATTTGTATATCCCTAAAGAATAATAAATTTATTTTCCTGTCTTTAAACCATGTTGACTCTTCATTGATTTCAGTACATGCACCTTACAGCCTCATTCAAAGATACAAAAACTATGGGATTATAGGATGTGATGTTCAAAGAGTCACAAGTGTTTTTTTGAACCCACATTTAACATTCAATCATTAGTTTATCTCCACAGTATCTGCAAAATTAGTATGGAAGAACAGGAAAAAGAACAGAAGAGACATTTCCTCAAACATGAAGTAGGAAGTAGTTACCAAATTTGACTGCTATGTAGTCTTCATATTAGCATGCACATTTATTATTAGCACTTATTTTAGTTCAAAGAGAAATGGAGTTGAGGAAAGATAATAAAAATGCCCCACTTAGAAAACGTAGTATTTTGGCTTTCTCACAACTTGATTTCACTTGCAGAGGAATCAATTTCCAGGCCCTTACCCAAATCCACAGAAATCAGGGATTTCTTAACTTCATAGCATGGTCTTTAGGGTCACCATACAGTGGGGATCTGAGCTGAAGTTGAGGTGAAGAAATACTCTCTTTTCCCAGAAGACAACTGAAAAGTACTAACCCCTTTGGAGTATTTGGTCTGCAGATGGAAACCAAATGTGCTTAGCAAAACTCAGAACTTGGTAAATGTTTGGGTGCCAAAAGGCCTGGGCCTGTGTTTGAAGCATGACTTGGAGCCACAAAAAGCACTATGTGCAGAGGCAATTCACGCGAATCACAGGAAGAGCTGCCTACTTACATGAAAATGAAAGAACTTCCCTTCCTCCTACACCCTCAAAGGACTGGAGGTAATTTTTATACCTCAGGAAACACATTAAGATCAACTTGTTTCTCAGGTACTTTTCTCAGTATAACTCCGTATCATAATTTCTCTGGTGGCAAAACTCACTTAGGATGTTCCCATGCTCCAGAACTCTCATCCCCTCCTGCTCAACTACCCCAGCATTTCAGTGAAGCAGGCTGAAGCCAAAGCTTCATCAGTTAATATGTGGAGGAATGAAAAAAACCTTCTTAAAGCAATTCTGCAGAAAGTACCCACCATGGAGCTGCACACATCCTCTTGGTAGCTAATATTTGTTGTTCCAGACACAAGCTTTCCTTTATTTAGAAATCTTGCAAAAACAGAATCAGATGACACGTTTACAGCTTTTGCCACATAAATCTCTTACACAAGACCAGGGAATGCAAGAACAACATCCTGACCGTGTAAAAGAATCAAAGAGAAAATGCATTCAGTCCACCATAGTCTGTCACCAGCACAGAAGAGAACAATACCCTAAAGACAAGAACAGGGAGTAAAGACCACGAATACACAACCCTTCATACCATCAAGTATGATGTGGGAAGGTAAATATGACCTAAATCAGGTGCAAGCACACAATAGCAACTCATGATTAATCAAATTGCACTACACAGCATTTATGACAATTGCCAGAGGACAGAAAATATTTCAGGAAGTAAGTTTCCTCAAAGCAAGTTTGAGGAAAAAACTACTCCAAGATTGCTGAGTTGTTCTGTTGTTTGTTTGGGCTCTTCGAAAAACATTTCCACAGGTGTAAAAATCTGTAGAGGTTATAAGCTCTGCATTGAGTGGTCATGGGTTTGGTTTTATTTGAATTTATTTATTTATTTAGCTTCTTTTTCTCAAGCAACTACAACTTCAATGAAACATAATTATAACATATCATACATAACTTTGCACATGCAAAAATTGGGTGAATTGCATCACTACCTACCGTTTCCCATTTCTCAATACCCTTTTTTCTTCAGCTATTCTAAATATTCTTTAAATGAGCAAAGAACAGGCAGAGATTTTAAAGTATCTATCTTAACACTCTCCTGAAGTCAACATGAACATTACTGCCAGCACGTGGTACCTAGCTGAAGTTCACACATACCTACCTTAAGGCTATTTACACATTTGAAGGAATATTTGCACTTCTTTGACTTCCATTTTCCTTTCCCCCAGCTCTTTCTTCCAGGCGCATTAGGAGTGTTTGTTGGTGTATCGGGGCGCTCAGTGTTAGTACCACTTTCAATACTAACAGCATCATCCTGAAAACATTCAAATTATATAGAATGTAATAAAGATTATCATTAACTGCTTTTAAACTCAACTAATTACAAAGCACTTGGCCTTTTCACTTTTCCTTCTGCTCCAGAAGAACACAAGGTCTCCTAGGACTTGGTGTTATTTAGATTCACATATTTAAATCTATTACTAACATAATAGCATTCCTCCCTAGAAACAGAACATGAGTCATATGAGGACTAATCTATGAGTGAGAGATGTGAACTGTGATCTAGTGAAGTTTCTTCAGAATACTGGCAGTTCCTTTTAACAAAATACCTAAAATGGTCACTTTCCCTAGAAAACATCTTTGATGCAGACGAAATGAGTTCTTCTGAAGTGCTGAAGGAAGAGGTTATTTGTGTAAAAACATTATGCTCAGCCAAACTAAGAATATAACCATTCTGAGAGGGTGCACCCTCAGCTAGCATCTTCAGTAAGTCAGCACTGCCACTGGAAGTTCTACCTCTCCCTTCTCTTTCCTACAGATACTCAAACTAAAAGCTAAGTTAAACAAAAGAACCCCAACACACATAAAACAAAAATCAACAAACAAGAATCAACAAACAAAACCACAAACAAACAAACCACTTGCTGCCTGATCAGCTAACTAATCCAACTGGCCCTCCAAACAGCAGCAGCCAGAGCTAAGGTAAAGACATGAAGAACTGAAAAAAGGGATGTGCAAAATAACCCATCCAGCTGCTGAGCAGTTTTAAATCAGCTTTGGACAATTAACAGCAATTATGAATCCAAATGCAGTCTGCCTGCAGGACACTGCTCACATTTGTATTCTCTGCATCACCCATCACAGCACACTTCAACTTCACTGCATTGTAATTGCCAATGCTGTGATTCCCTATGAGTAAATTAAGCTTGCTGAAAAACAACTTCCCATCAGAGTAGTAAGGGGAAACAAACTCATCCCAGGACCACATGAATTCTAGATCTGAACTAAGGGAGACAGAGACAAGCAACAGCCTGTCACTGAAAACGACTACAGGAAACATGAAGCTGCATCACGAACTCCACTAGAAATAGTGAATAGTCATCTATAAACACGAATACACCAATTCCTACCAAACATTTATTCTTTCTCCCCGTTTCATATCTGTATCATCAAAAGCCAGTAAAGATATACTGGTCTTTGGCTACCCAATGACTCCAAAAATCAGGACACCTGAGAGAAGAAATAGGAGGAAAGACAGTACACAAGCTTGTAAGCGAGCTGGCCAAACCTGGAATTATTTCATAACTTCTCACTGCACCCCTAAAAGGGCCACCTCTCCTCTAACACTCATAACTTGAGTTTAACATTTTTTACATTTTCCAGTTTCCTCTCCTTTACTGCAAAAAAAAAAAAAAAAAAATCAGAGTTTGTCAAATTCTCATCACCCAAGTGTACTTGCTAGTCAGTATCACAATACTTCATGAGAATAAAGTTTTCTCTAGACTAGCCAAATATTGTTAATATAAGAACAGCAGGTACCTAATATGATACAACTGTACCAGGTATCCGCAACTACAACATAACTGACAAACTTGCATCCAGGATACCTGTGGAACAAAATACACCCTTTGTACAAATCGACACTATTATGGCAACTTCTAAACAGAAGACTCAGAATATTTCTCCAAAAGTCTTTCCAGAAACTCCACAATCTTTCAAGGAATTGAGGCATCCAGTAACAAACTTCTGGAAAGGGACTCTCTTCACCACTAACATAAGTCACATTTTCAGTAACCAGACAGCACGTATCCCATGGCCACCAATGGCCTACAACAGACACTAAAGCAAATCTGAGTTACTCAGTCAGCAGATTACACTTGGATTCACAAATGCTGCTGAGCAGTTAAATAAATAAATAAATAAATAAATCAGTAGCAGTGGTACTGAACATCCCAAACCTGCCTGTCAACTCACAAACAGCACTTCCACAGGTTGTGGGGCATGCTATCCCGATCCCTCACTTTCTCTAACCAGGAAAAAACCCACGCTGCACAAAGACCAGGAACTATATAAAGTTACTGCTAGATAGTTTAGATTAAGTTTTTATTTCAATTATAAAGTTATTTTGCTTCAGTCATGTTACCTTTGATCTGAATACTAGACGCTAGCCCATTTTAGAGATTCCAGCCCTAAGCCCCCGCCACCTTCTGCTGACAGAAGCCTGTGAGCACTGTCCCCTATTCCTCATTCACCAAAGGGCTACACACAGAGATTTATGCCACGTTACTGTACAACGTGACGGTGAAGACACGACGTAAAACTACAAGAAAAATATAATATTGTGCTGGTGTGCAGAAGGGAAAAAAAAGGAAGGGGAAGTAGGAAAAAAAAAAAAAAAAGACTTAACATCATGAAGCAGACTTCAAGACAGAGCCCGCTTAGAGTTTGGGCCGCAAATTTTCCTCCCCACCCACATGGAGGCACAGCGAGTATCTCTCCCTCGCATCCACGCCGGTCTGTCCCACCGGGGCCTCCTTCCAACAGCCCGTTTGCCTCGAGGGGCAGCCATCGAGCCGCGGCGGGCGTGCTGACACCCTCCTCTCCCTCATCACCCTCATTCCCTCTCCCGCCCGGGATGCGCCCACTACCCGGCAGGGTGGGACGTGGACCTCCCGTCGCGGGAAACCGGAGGGACCAGCTCGGGAGGTCCCCACACGGCGGGAGCTGGTGAGCGGGCGGACGAGCGACGGCCACCCCCAACCCCGGCCTCAGCGCTCCCGGGCGCCCCCGGTGCGAGGCCCCGCGGCCGCCGGGCGCGCGCTCCCGCCTCACCGCCGCGCACCTCTGCCCACCCCCCACCCCCTAGCTCCTATCGCCAGGCCCAGCCTCACGTTCTCGTCTCCAGACAGGTCCCCGGGGTTACTGTTCTCGTCGCTGCTCAGCTTCTGCTTCTTCGCCGGCATCTCGCCCCCCACTCCCGCCGATGCTGCCGCCGCCGGGGCTTCTCCCCGCTCAGACATCTTCCCCGCCCCCCACCCCGCCACGCAGCCGCAAAGCGCGGCCGGGGAGGTCGAAACGCCTGCCGTAAAGCAGCAGCGCGCCTATTCCCCGGCCGGGCCGCGGCCAGCTGCCACACTGCTGAAAAAGCGTTCTTCCCGTGCCCGGCGGTGCTTCAGGGGCTTGGTGCCTGAAGGGGTAGAGGGGTGTCTTCGCCCCTCCGAGGGGGCGGGCGTCAAGCTGACCCGTCCGTTAACATCTAGTGGTACTTTATATCGCTGTTTGATGCGTGGCCGTGCCAGGCAGGGCCGGGCGAGGACGTGCGTAAGGTAGAAACAAGCACTCCCTGTCGCCGAGGGTTAGCGGTGCCTCTGTCCGACTTCATGCGGCTCCGGAGCGTCTTTTCTTGCGCTGAAGGGAGGTGGCTTTTCTATTCTTTCGCTGTACAAAAACCCTTTAATCTGAAAACGGTGTTTCGGGACGAGGTTTTGTTCTGCTGCCTGCTCTTGTACTCCTGGCAAGTTCCTAATACAGCTCTAAGTGAGGTAACTGCAGTTGCCAGATTTTTATTTCAGAATCGACAGGTCCCAGAGTTATAATAATTATGAACAGTAAAAAAATTTCTGCCAAAAGGGAAAACGTAATCTGCCCATAGACACAGGATCTTATTCGTTGTTGTTTTGTTTTTCTGGTGGGATTTGTTTGTTTGCTGGGGCGGGGGGGCAAAACCAAGCCTTTCTGCCCCGAGGGAGACATTCCATCCTCAAAAAGCGATTACTTTCGTGGTAGTGACAGAGGTGAGTCGTGCTCTGTATGTAAAATCTAATCTCGCATAACATTTCAAAGATAAGAGGAAGAGATATGCTAAAAATGGTGCATGTAGTGTTTTTAGCAATAAACAGTTTCTTCTCATCTGCAGAACTGTAGGTTGCAAGGAAGCATTACATAATATGGCAAAAGGTTATAGTGTACAATTAATAAAAGCTCTCCTTGGGTCTGTGCTGTAAGATCAAGGTTGTGATAAAAGTGTGTGGGAAAGTAGACAACAGGCTTGTTTGTAAAATTTGACAGCATGTTTTTACACTGACAAGACTAAATAACAACTGTGCTGCAGATCTGTTGAAAGAAGGGCAAGCACAAAGTTTTTAGTGGTGAGGGTTTTGTGTTTCTCCCCATGGGTGTCCTTGAACTGATGGAGAGAAGATGGCTCCTCTTCATTTTGCAGCTGTCACCTGATGGTCTCCAGACAGCCTGCAACACATTCAACTCTACCGTGTTTCTCTGGCTTATCCAAAACACAAGGAAAATGAAAGACTCGGCTAGCCTGCGCTTCTTGGCCTGCATGTAGGGAAGTTCCCCAAGCACACCCAAAATGAACCAGTTCGGTCTCCATCACCAATTTACTGGTCCCAGGCTGGTCTATGCCATCTCCCGTTTTCTGGATGCCTTTAGCAGGTGACAATCCTGGCTGCTCTAGTCTAAACCACTTGCCTTTTTATGCTTTCTCAGGAGACATGAAAGCACACTAGGCATGATGACTTTCCAAAAGTCATGGCACACTTCATGAAGCTTCATTTAGAGAATTAGTTGTGTGGTTAAACACAAGTTTGAAATGTAAGAGAGTTTGCTTCAATTTTTGCTCTTGGAAAGGTTCTGTGCTTTTCTGTACCTCAGTTTCTTGTGGTAATGGTTGCAATAAGCAGTGTGAGCATTCTGGCAGTGTAGGCCTAGAGCCTGACATGGTGGTAGGCCGCGTCCAGCATGGGTGCAGAAGTGGCTAGCAGTATAGCAGAATAGTGCTGTGCCTGCACCGTGTAACCAAAGCAGGACGCTGGTAGCTATAAACACAGAGAGGTATCTTGGAATAACAGGACGCACACGTGCATCAGCAACCTCACGTGTTAATACTAGTTTAACCAATAATCAATAGTGATAGTGTGTGGTCACTCGTGAGGGGCCAATGAAGCCATGCCAGCAGTGCCCTCCGAGTTTATGTAAGTTGTAAAGGTTTTCTTACTGCGCACTTCTTCTATGCACTTCTTACTAGCCTGTCAGCTCTACTGCCTGCTCTGTACTATGCTTGCATTATAATCGAACAACACTGAAGCAATAAAGGATAAATACTAGATCATACTGATCAGCTGTATTGATTCCGATCTCCATCATCGCCCAAAGTTTCTCAAGACTGCTTTGGCAGAAGAATTTCTTGCAAGCCAGGGTGGTATTATGAAAAAAAATACAGTTCATGATTTGTTTAGTTCATATTATACTGATGTATAAATAACATACATAGATGAATTAAGAAGTAATAAGGCCTTGATGTAGTCTAAAGAGGAAAATGTGAGAACATTGCCGCACCTCAAGTACTGTGTCCAGTTCTGAGCCCCTCAGTTTAGGAAGGATGCTGACTTGCTGGAACGAGTCCAGAAAAGAGCAACAAAGTTGGTGAGGGGTTTGGAACACAAGCCCTACGAGGAGAGGCTGAGGGAGCTGGGGTTGCTTAGCCTGGAGAAGAGGAGACTCAGGGGCGACCTTATTACTTTCTACAACTACCTGAAGGGAGGTTGTAGACAGACGGATGTTGGTCTCTTCTCCCAGGCAGCCAGTACCAGAACAAGAGGACACAGTCTCAGGCTGCGCCAGGGGAGGTTCAGGTTGGATGTTAGGAAAAAGTTCTAGACAGAGAGAGTGATTGCACATTGGAATGGGCTGCCTGGGGAGGTGGTGGAGTCACTGTCATTGGAGGTTTTCATGAGAAGACTTGATGGGGTGCTTGGTGCCGTGGGTTAGTTGTTTGGGTGGTGTTGGATTGGTTGATGGGTTGGACGTGGTGATCTTGAAGGTCTCTTCCAACCTGGTTTATTCTATGTATTCTATTCTATGTAACAAGACAGTATTTTTTAACACCTACAGTCAGTTTCAAGAAACAACGATTTACTGGTATTTTAAAAGTACACAGGGAGGGCTAGATTTGATGTATGTGAGAGGATTTTGCCAAGTGCGAGTTCTCATAGGATTGCCATAGTAAAAGTCAAAAAGAAGAATTTCTGGAATGCCTTGAAAATGTGGGCTCTTAAGAGATGAGCTGATCTGGGAGTGCAGGCAGGTTACATACTAGAATATTTCTGGATCAATCAGTGACACTGAAATACTTCTACACATACACACACATATATACGCACACACACACACACACATATATATATATGTATATGTGTGTGTGTATATATATGCGTGTATATATGTGTGTATGTATACACACACACACACACACACATATATACATATACGAGTTGAAAGTAAAGCTGTGTCTCTCCTTTCATTCATTGTCTTCAAGGCGCATTTCTTCACAGACTCCTGAAATGATGTAGTTTGGAAGGAGCCTACAAAGCTCATCATCTGCTCAAAGCAGGGCCAGTTAAAGCCAGTTACTGAAGGCCAAATTGATCCAAGAGAACTTGCAGCCACTGTGGTACTGTTTTCAGTACTTGACTACACTTAGGGTAATATTTGTAATCCTTGTAATGAGTCAGCAATTCCTGTGCTTTGATTTATGTCTCTTGACCCTTATCCTTGCCTCTCATCCTTTCCCTGTGTATCCATTTTCTCTGCATCCTCCCATTAGGTAGCTGTAGACAGCAATAAGCTCCCTCCTTAGGTTTCTCTTAAGGTTGAACAGAGTCAGTTCTTTCAGGTTCTTTTCATAAATGAGTAGCAGCAGTTCCCTGATCAGCCTAGTGGCCCCCACAATGGGCTCAATCTGGCATATGAATGTATTTATTGTACTGGAGAGCTCAAAGCTGGACACTTGCAAGATGTCTGTTGGAACAGGTTGGACTTGATGATCCTTGGGGTCTCTTCCAACCTTAGTTACTGTGATACTGTGATACTGTGATGTGATCTCACAAGTGCCAAATAGAAGGGAAGAACCTCTTCCTTTCATTTAGTAGTCATTAACCTTCTTTGCTACAATGGCACCCAACTGACCAGGACCTCTGAGTCTTTTTCCCCAAGGCTCCTTTGTTGACACCTAACCTTTAGTGTTACTTAAAGCTATTTCTCTACCAGTGCAGGACTTTGCCTTTGTTGAACTCCATGAAGTTTCTGTGAATCCTCCAACCTGTCTTGGACACTCTGCTTACAAGCCTTGACCTCCAAATTTGCAATCATTCACCCCCAGTTTAGGACTGTCTGCAAATTTGCTGTGATTGCCCCTTATTGTACCATCCAGGTCATCATTAAAAGACATTAAATGGTACTGGCTTTAGTATCCATCCCTGAGGGACATCCCTAGTTGGGCTGTAACCAGTTGGACTTTGTACCACTAGTTGCTCTTTAAGCCAATGGCCAAACCAACTTGCCACCTGCCTGGTACTACACTTATCCAGACATATTTCACCATTTTCACTGCAAAGGTACTATAGGAAAACATGTCAAAAGCTTTCCAGCATCCACAGCTCCCTTTTTTGTCCATACAGCCAGTCATGTCATGGTATAAAGTCATCCGTTTGACCTGGTAAATACATGCTGGCCACTTGAAATTTCATTCTTGTTCTTCATGTCCTTGGACATGGCTTCTAGGAGTATTTGTTCCATCACCTTCCCAGCAAGGAAGGCTAGGTAGGTTGGTCTGTCAATCCCTGGATCTTTTTTCTTGCCGTCCTTGAAGACAGCTGTGATCATTACCCATCTCCAGTTATCAAGAACCTCCCCAGATCACCATAATATTTGAAAGATGATAGTGTCCCTCACAATGACATTGGCCAGCTCCTCCAGCAGCTTTTGGTCTCATGGACTTGTGTATGTCTAGTTGGCTTCAGTGATCCCTGACTGCTATGCTGGGTACTGCTTCACCCCCATAGGCTGCTACTATCTTGGGAAGCCTAAAGGCAGACCACATCAGTGAAAACCATGGCAAGAAAAAGTATTGAGTACCTCAGCCTTTTCCATGTCTTTTGTCACCATGTCACCTGCTCATATTTTCTTCAGCCTTCCTTTTGCTGCCAGTATACGTACAGAAGCCTTTCCTGTTAACCTTCATCTCCTTGTCTGGTTTCAACTGCAGCTGAGCCTTGCCTTTCCTAACACCAGCCCAGCATACTCAAGCCATGTATTCCTCCTGGGCAGCCCACCTGTGCTTCCACTTGCTGTACACTTGCATGTTGGAGCTCAGCTACGAGTCCCCTGTACATCCATGCTGGCCTGCTGCCACACTTGCTTGATTTTTCTGCACATCAGAACAGACTGCCTTAGAGGAGGTTCTCCTTAAAGATCAACCAATTGCCATGGGTCTCCATGCCCTCTATGGGCCCTCTACTGAGTAAGCCAGAATCTGATTTCCTACAGTCCAAGACTGTGAATCTACTACTTGCCTTTCTCATTTCTCTCAAGATTTTCATCTCTAGTCTTGTGTTTCTGCAGCAAATACTGCACCTTCACATCTTTGACCAGTTCTTTTTTCTTGTTTGATCCACCAAGACATCCCCTCTGACATCTTTGTTCCTTGATAAATTTCAGATAGTCTATATAAAACAGAAGGACCTCTACTCAACTGCATTTTTCTGGTGGTGATTTGGACAATCAGCTGGTTCAAGTAGCCCAGTACTTCTTTTAGAATCACGGAATGTTTTGAGTTGTAAGGGGCATTTAAAGGCTATCTAGTCTAACTTCCCTGCAGCGCACAGGGACACCTTCAGCTGGATGAGGTTGTTCAGAGCCCTATCCAACCTGACCTTGAATGTTTCCAAAAACAAGGGTTTTACCATGTCTTAGGAGACCTGTGCCAGTGTCTGCACAGACCTGTGCAGTGTTGCACTATTTTCATTATACAAAATTTCTTCCTTGTAGCTGGTCTGAGTCTCCCCCCTTTGAGTTTAAAACTATCACCGCTTGTCCTCTTACTGCAGGCCCTGCTAAAAAGTCTGAAAGGCCACAATAAGATCTCCCCAGAGCCTTCTCCAGGCTGAACAACCCCAAAGAGCAGACAGTAGATGATACATAAGATAAAATGCAAGAAATGGGTGAAAAGATGAAGGAGTTGTGCTACACTGGTGTAGAAGGATACTTGAAATAAAGAGCCAGTGGGCAGACAGATCAAGGATCAGAGCCCTGGAAAACTAGGCTTTTTGTTTCTACAGCTACAGGAGCATGAAAAAGGCTTTAGTATTCTCCTCAGACAGGATCTGTTGTCCTCAAACCTCTCCCACTACTCAGTGGCTCCCATTACTCAGCAGCTAAGTTTGGTTCTTCAGAGCTCTGGCATTTACAGTGGGGCTCTGGCCTCTTTGCTGCCTGATACTACACAGGTTATTTTACCTGTGTATAGAGATAGCCCTGCACCTAAACTACCTGATACCAGCATCTGCTGTATAAAAATGCTTCCCTGTTACTGACACTAGCTGTTTTCTGTGTATGTATAGGTCAGAATAGCTGGATTAACTGGGAAACATAATTTTTACATTCTGTTAGCTTGATGGGAAAACATAGCCATGGCAACTGAGGTGGATTCTGTTCTGCTTCATGTATTTTCAGGAGCCCTCTCAGTTGATCTCCAATTACAGAGGCTGTGCTACTGATACTTCTATTGAGAATCTGAGAACACTGCTGGATTTTCAGAACAGCAGTTGAGTTTGCAAGTCTGACAGCCAACATCATAGTTTTTGCCTTATGAAAACAGCAAATATAGAAGCATTAACATCGAAACCCACAGCATCCCTTTTGCATAATGGGAACATGACAGCCAGAAAAGGCTGCAGCCTTTTTTCCCTTCTCACTTGTGGAAAATTAACAGGTCAAACCGTTAGCTGACTCATGTTCTGAAAGCAAGGAACAGCTCACACACAGAAATGTTGCTGCACAAGTTCAGGATGATAGAGATAAAAGTCCTATGTTTCATCCATCTTCTACAGCTAACAGCCTCCACAGAACTGGAAGGTGTACCTGAATCAGAAGATCAGACAGCTGAGTCGATCTTACAGCTCAGCGCTACTGAAGGAAAGGACATCTCCTCCGCAACTCATCCCAAACTTTCTCCATGTTTCTGGATCTGGTTTTCTACCACTTCTCTTCCATGGACTCTGCTTGTCAGGGGGCTATCAATAAGCCAGTTCAGCTCACTGACCCAGAAGAAAACTGATCAAGCACAAATTTGATCTTTTCTCTCAGGCCAATGAACAAGACCAGACTTCTGCAAACTCTGTAATGACCTCCAGAACTTGTGCAAAGGAAGACTGGAAGCTGCAGCCAGGAGTCAAAGATGGCTGAGGAACAAGATCTCATCCTAATGGTAGTGGTGAGCTCCAGCTCAGCAATCTCCTGAAATCTCCCTGTGTGCCACTTTAGTTTGTCATTTGTCTTCACAGATGAACAAGATGGTGGTGAATGGTGCCACATCCAGCTGGCTGCCAGTCACTAGTGGTGTGCCCCAAGGATCAGTGCTGGGCCCCATGCTCTTTAACATCTTTATTGATGATCTGGATGAGGGCATTGAGTCCATCATCAGTAAATTTGCGAACGACACCAAGCTGGGGGCAGGAGTTGATCTGCTGGAGGGTAGAGAGGCTCTGCAGAGGGACCTCGACAGGCTGGACAGATGGGCAGAGTCTAATGGCATGGCATTTAACAAGTCCAAGTGCTGGGTGCTGCACTTTGGCCACGGCAACCCTATGCAGAGCTACAGGCTGGGGTCAGTGTGGCTGGAGAGCTCCCAAACAGAGAGGGACCTGGGGGTGCTGGTTGACAGCTGCCTAAACATGAGGCAGCAGTGTGCCCAGGTGGCTAAGAGGGCCAATGGCATCCTGGCCTGCATCAGGAACAGTGTGGCCAGCAGGAGCAGGGAGCTCATTCTGCCCCTGTACACTGCACTGGTTAGGCCGCACCTTGAGCACTGTGTCCAGTTCTGGGCCCCTCAGTTTAGGAAAGATGTTGACTTGCTAGAGCGTGTTCAGAGAAGGGCAACAAAGTTGGTGAGGGCTTTGGAACACAAGCCCTCTGAGGAGAGACTGAGGGAGCTGAGGGAGCTGGGGCTGCTTAGCCTGGAGAAAAGGAGACTCGGGTGACCTTATTGCTCTCTACAACTACCTGAAGGGAGGTTGTAGACAGGCAGAGGTTGGCCTCTTCTCCCAGGCAAGCAGCACCAGGACAAGAGGAAACAGTCTCAAGCTGCGCCAGGGGAGGTTTAGGCTGGAGGTTAGGAGGAAGTTTTACACAGAGTGATTGCCCATTGGAATGGGCTGCCCGAGGAGGTGGTGGAGTCACCATCACTGGAGGTGTTCAGGAGGAGACTGGATGGGGTGCTTGGTTGCATGGTTTAGTTGATTAGGTGGTGTTGGAGATAGGTTGGACACGATGATCTTGAAGGCCTCTTCCAACCTGGTTTATTCTGTTCTATTCTATTCTATTCTATTCTATTCTATTCTATTCTATTCTATTCAAGTTTGACCAAAGACGTAGGACTGTGCTTGCTACTCCATCCAACAGCTCTGCTACCACGATGGGAGAAGGATAAAAACATGCAGTTAGCATCAGTAAAATCTAAACTCAGTCTGTGGTTTCACAGTCAGCAACAGCACTGCTCAGCCAGTTCCATCCCACTTCATCCATCTAATTTCTTCTGCTTCCACCTGTTCTCCTATTCTCTGGAGTGATTTATAAAGCTGTGTAATGAATCACTCAGGTCAAATGATTCTGCAGAAGAAAACAAAAACATTTCTCCATTTTGCCCAGTTCTATTAGATCAGTTCCCTTGTTTGTTCACAACATAGCTACACAAACTGTTCTGCTGGTGCAGTGCAGGGAGTGGCACACAAACAATTGGTGGGAAAACAGGGAGGTGGAAAGGAAACAAGCCAGAATTAGTTTCATCACCAAATAAATCCTCATGGACCCACAGCTCCTGTGAACAGAGCCTTTAGTCTAAAGTGACCTTTCTTCCAGAAGAGCTTGTTCTGTGTGCGAAGGCGTTCTCACTGGGCCAACAAGACACATTTTACAGTGTATGAAGCATATTTACCAAGGGACTTCAGACCCCAGTTTACAGAAGAAATGGAGAGGAGGGGGATCTGCAGCCTCACACTAACTGTGTATGGTCCACTAACAATGCAGCCTCAATCTACCAGAAAGACATTGATGTCTTCATCACCTGAAGCTGATTAAAGGTCTGAGGTTGTTTAGTCTGGAGAAAAGGAGGCTTGAGGGGAGACCTTATTGCTCTCCACAGCTACTTGAATGGAGGTTGTAGTGAGGTGGGTGTTGGTCTTTTCTGGTCTCTCCTAACAAGTGATAGGAGAAGAAGAAATGGCCTCAAGTTGCACCAGGAAAGGTTTAGACTGGATATTAGAAGAAACTTCTTCACTGAAAGGGTTCTCAAACACTGGAATAGGCTCCCCAGGGAGGTGGTTGAATCACACTCTCTGGAGGTATTTAAAAGACAGATGTGGTGCTAAGGGACATGGTTTAGCACCAGATTTGGTAGAGTCAGGTAATGGTTGGACTCAATGATCTTAAAGATCTTTTCTAACTGAAATGACTATGATCAGTTCAGCAGGAAATCTGCAGCTGCTGTGGGCAATCCTGTATCAGCAGCAACTAAAAATGGTGTAAATGCTAAAGGCTGATGTCCACCATTTTGGCCGTCCCAGAATTGTTCCTAGAAATGGGAATAGTAAAGTACTAAATCTGTCATAACATCAAATAATCTGAAAGGCCAATATAAGAAACTGCTGTTCAGATAAAATGTGTTTCGCTGACCCTGGCTGTACAGTGAACAGAGGGATGTGCAGCTACCTCCCTAGAATTTTCTCCACCTCTTCCCAAAAACCACTACAAGGATGATCTCCCCTTGGGAAAGATGCAACAGCTCAGCACCATCCAGCAAGCTCCATGCTTCTGTTACATCTTGGTGCCTCTTGGGCACATGGGAACAGCCCTTTTAACCAGCCAGTCCATGGGGAAATTACAGGCTCAAACCATGTGCTGTGTTATCTATTCTATTTAAATTTCACTCGCCAAAGAAGCAGCTAATGCAAAGGATCTGTGGATAACAGAATAAAGTTTTGCAAAATGGGGATTTTACCTTTTTCTCTTTGTATGTAACTTTGGCCTTTTTTCCCCATGCCCCTGCCTAGATTTCTACGTGCTTTACCATGACAATGCACTTTTCTCTTAAATATTTTTCTATTGAAATAGCCATGCATAATGTTTAGTCCAAAATATTTTCCACTGAAACACACAGAGCCAGGATGACTGTGCTGGCATCATCTTCAGAAGCTACTCACAGAGCTAAAATATCAGTGTGATGATTAGCTGCAACAAAATCTGGTGATTTAGAAATGCCTTAGAGACACACTTACTCTTTCTAATTCAGGCTTTCTTTAGCTGCATGGTGCGGGAATTGTTTGCTGAGAAAAACGGCCTGACATCTAAGGTTAATCTATATTTAAATAAATGGGTTATTCTCTCAGCTCATGCTTCACTTTAATTTTTCAGTAGTTGTACTGGAAAAGCTCCAAAGTAACTGTGAAATCTCGTAACAGGGTGCAGGCAGAGATTTACCAGCAGTGCTAAGGGTGCAACAGTCACTTAGTACCTAACAGCAGCAGCTACTGGAGCTGCTCCTGTGTCCTGTCACATCACAATTTTACTGTGGCCCTTCCTTCTCCCAAGAGCCCTGCTCCCCAAGATCTTCCTGTCTCTGTAGTGATTGGCAGTGTTCTATTCCTGAACCACTCCTCTGCTCACACCAGTTCATGTAAACTTGTTATCTTTCTACAAAGAGGAAAGTCTTGGGTATTCATGGAGTTTCTTCCCACACAGAGTATGGTCTCACCCTATTCCAATAAATTTCCACTGTCACTCTCCCTCCTTCCTCAGCCAGATGTTCCCTTCCCCCCATTACACACAGTGGAACATCCAATTTAGATTGAACTGCATGGAACTGGGGTGTCACCTGTAAGATGTGAAAAACTAGTCTAAGACTCTTGTTGCTGAAGCAGGGGGACTGTTGGGAGGATTCCTGCCTTCAGTGCCTTTCCCCTGTCACACGTAGGGTGTGGGGACACTTTGATGTGTACAAGGTTTCTTAGTGGGATTCATACCTGAGGGCATACATTGATCCTAACAGTAAAATAAACTAAAGAGAGAGAGATTGAGAAAGCAAAGGGAAAAGGAAAACTCTTGTAAGTGGGCAGCTGAGAAAAAAAGTGAGGAAAGGGTGCCCAGAAGGCATTTTCTCCTGGGCTCCTCTTCAGCACACCACCCCCTCCCCGTAGCATTTTTCCCATAGGAATGATACAGTGTTTATTTGGAGTCATCCAAAGACTGCTGATTGTAACCACTTACGTTGCAGGTGCATCACACTGAATGGTTGCTAATCTTTGTGTCCCCTGTAATGTAAACCAAAAGCTACAATCCAAGGGTAGGAAAAGCAGGGAAGAAGGGTTGATTCTCACACTGGTGGCAATCGCTTCCCATGAGAACCTGACAAGAGGATTATCAGGGAGTTGCAGGTGCAAGGTCATGAGGATAGCAGCATGACAAAAACAAGGGAAAGATACGGCTCCAGAGGTCCTGGGAAACATTGCCAGGGCAGATGGAGGAGAGGACACACATCTGGGGGTAGAAAGCAGGTGGATGGAAGGCCCTTATCAATACGGAAGGCACACAAGGCACTAGTGCAAGAGCCCCAGGACACACTGCTGGTACTTGCGCCCTTTTTAATCAGTCACACAGTCACACACTGAGCTGGTGGAAGGCACAATAAAGGAAACCTTTCTGGGCCAAAACATTATTTTAGCTAGATGAAAGGCAGTCATGGAACTACTTTCTTTAGGAGTCTCTTTTCCTATGTCCAACACCTGCTTGAGCTAGCATTACTGACTGTTTAGATTTGCTGTGAGTCAGATTGGGATCCAATCAGATTGAAAACTAACCAAGCCACAAATAATAGAGTAGGTTTAAGTACTACACCCAGTGTCAGAGAGAAGGTAAGAGCAGAGAGGTATGTGGGGCCATTTCTGTGAGCAGCAGCAAGGGCTGAGTTCAGGTTGTGCACTGAGCCCTCAGATGTGCTCTCTGTGCTGTTTTAGTTTTCTCAACCCAGTTTACCACTTGGCTACACAGTTGTGTTGTTTTGAACAAAAGAGGGTGTGCAGACATAAGAGCAAGTGTCAGATGGAAGGTAGGGAACGGAATACATAAACTGATGCTGCTTTTACAAATAACACTTTGAACCATAGGCCAAAATTGACTTTGCACCAATTTTTCACTTGAAGATCTTAAATGGTTTGGAGATGATGCCAGACGATCTATATCTGTGTTGGGTGCTACCACACTAGTACAGTGCTGTTGCAATTGTGTTGTTCTTTGTTGCTATCTTTTGTTAGTATAGAGTGGGACTCTCCCTCCTTAAGTCTTTTCCGGTCTATTCAGCTTGGGCACTTTCCTGTGCAACCTACTCTAGGTGAACCTGCTTTAGATGCTTTTCAGGGGTCCCTTCCAGCTCCTACCATTCTGTGATTCTGTGAGGGTTCAGGAGGAGTAGAATGCTGTGCTGGACACCAGGTCATCAGGAGCTGCAATGTTCCAGCCAAAACATTGCCACTGACAAGGAAAGTGCATGAATGTATACCCTAACCAGTTCCAGAGTGGAGCTCAATATTTTTTTCCATTTACACTTAATGGATTTTCAAGAATAGAAGCCATATTATATCATCCAGCTTGATCTCCTGTTTAATAAGCACAACAGAATTTTACTGAATTAGTTAATGCTGAGCCTCAAATTTCATGTTTATTAAAAGTATTTTCCACAAAGACATCCAGTCCTCAGATGAAGACTTGAAGAAATGGAAAATCTACTGCTTTCCTGTGACAGCCTGTTCCACTGTTTAATCACTCTTGCAGCTGAACAATTGTGCCTTATGTCTCATGTGAAATTTGCCTGGCTCCAGCTCTGGCCATCTCTTCTTGCTGTCTCCCTCCACTAAAATAAAGAGATCTAGTATTCGTTCCCTGCAAGAAGAAATTTTATTACCAAGCCACCTACTTCTCTGTCTCTGGGGTTTTTATTTATTTATGTTTTAAACATCAAACATACAGGCTCCTTAAGGGCAGAAACCATCATGCAGACTGTAAACAGCTGTGACCAAAGGAGTACGTGCCGCAAGTACCCCCTCTACGCAGCCCATCAAACTTCTTGCCATGTTCTTCCTCTGGAGGTTACTGTCCCTGTCTGCAGGCAGAGGTGTCTCCCAGCCCATTTCAGTCTCTGATAGTTTGGTTTGCTTAATTCCTGTAACATTAAGTGTCCTGGATCACCATGACTGAATGAGCAGCTCTGCTGATAGATCTGAGGGAACAGCACCATTTAATGGAAGGAGGAGGCTGAGGACTGGCAGCTAGAAGAGCTGAGCACAGAAAAGGATCACCATTCACAATGGTGGGTCCAGCTGTGGTCACAGTTCTGTGACAATTTAAGCCAGTCTGATTGCCACAGCCCTGATCAATACCTGGCTATATGATCCTATCTTGTTCCTAGTGCCAGCTCTTGTGCTCAAATGACCCTTGATGATCCACTCCAAGGCAATAAATCAGCAGGAAGCTTTCTTCTTTCCCCGGCCCCCTGAACTAGTTTCCTACCATTTTGGTGCCCAGGACTGGCTCATCAAGAGACTGGACAAGTTCCAGTGCCAGTGTGATGGAGGACATTGTGTTCATATTATAGGTGTCAGCCCCTACAGCCATTTTTAATCTGCCTATGATCATGAGTCACAACCCTATGTTCCTCTGACCTCATAGCAAAGTGCCAGAGTTCAGCACCATTCTCACAATTCATCAGTAGGTCTAAAACCACCTCAAAGCTGTCCATTTTATTTACAGAGTCAACTTTTTATACAATATAGGCTCATGGAAGAGGTGATAATAGGACTGTGTTTTCATATTGCTGTTGGAGGAGCTCTGCCTACCTCTTGAACTGCACACTACAATGGTAACTGGAGATCGATATTTTTATAAGGTCCCTGAAGATACCCACTGGAATCCAGCCACTTTTAGACCTTAAATGGAAGCCAGAGGTTTAGGACTAAATCTTCAGCTGCTGCATATTAGGACAAGGTAAAGGCTTCTGCAGAACAGCATGATTTTACTCTTGGCTCAATGATGAGATGTTTAAATACTGTAAAAGAAAATCTGCTTTGTTTTGGTTTAAAATTTGTAATGGGGAGGATGACATAAGTTAGCCTTTGTCTTGTTTCACGCAGGGAATGGCTCTTTGCAGTTAAAGAAGATGTAATGCCTTAATGATACACTCGTGCTCATACACAATTTCCCACAGCAGCCTAACAGGCACTGGCCATCAGGCTGCTAGTCATCATCTTCTGTCTTCCCCTTGTGCATGTTCATGTCAGATTCCCTGTATTTCTGATTCATAGCAATTTGTAAAATAATAAATTCCTTACCAAAGGTTAGTGACATATCCTCCTGAAGGAGAAGTCTCAAAAGCTTTAACAAAAATAATGCACATATCTTTGTTTTCTGATACAATCCCAGGAATTATTATGGGTCATATTGGCCTGGCTTTATTCTTTAAATAGGTCTTGGAATATAGCCAGCTGCCACAAACAATCAAAACAGAGTTATCTACCATGTTTCTAGGTTGAAGAAGTGTGCCCACTACTAAAACCAAATTGTAGTTGGCTTTACTATTTCACAGCAATTAAAGATGTGGCCAACTTTAAATGCATATACACACAGTTATTATATACACAGCATTTCCACACCTTCTCTGCAGTAATTACATGCCACCATTATACCAAAGAGTTTGACATTTGTGCTGAGTTTGCAAAGATAAAAAAGCTAGAAGAAGGAAATCAAAAGCCCTCAGCAAATTCTACTGTAAGTGGGAGCCTTTTTCTCATATCAAGATTTCACCATTTCAGAGACATCTGAGGACAAAGGTGTTATTGCACATATTTTCCCACATAATACCTACAGTACAAGCCACCTCTGGTGTCACTGTAGAGAAAGGGAGGGTCTGGAGGTCTTTTACAAAAAATTACAAAGGTTCTCCCCCACCTCTCCTTTACCCTGGTGAGACCACATCTGGAATATTATGTCCGGTTCTGGGCTCTCCAGTCCAAGAGGGACAGGGATACACTGACAAAGGCTAAAGGGATGATTAAGGGACTGCAACACCACTCTTATGAGGAAAGGCAGAGAGACCTGGGGCTGTTAGTCTGGAAAAGACTAAAAGACTGAGAGGAGATCTTGTTCATAAATATCTGACAGGTGATTGTCAAGAAGGTGCTAGTCTCTACTGTGAGGGTGCTGGAGGACTGGAACAGGCTGCTCAGGCTGCACAATCTCCTTTGGAGACTTTCAAGACCCATTCCTGTGTGATCTGCACTAGGTCATCCTGCTTTGGCAGGGGTTTTGGACTAGGTGATCTCCAGAGGTCCCTTCCAACCTCTGCCATTCTATGATCCTGTGATTAAGCAGATCTCACTATCACATTCTGTTGACACTTGAAGCCAAACAAGGTGATTCAACATAGATACCCAATTTTTTCTTACTCTTTAATCAGAATGCCCACCAAAGTGTTGGTGCTTGCATAGGAATTGTAAGATAGGATCTGCATTGTGATCTACTGAAGTGTCCTATCCTTGGTAATGGCCAGATTCTATAAAACCAGGTGCATGAGTACTTTGTGGTTGGTGGTGTCTCCCTAACAGTATCACTCAAACTTGGACTACATTCTTGCTGTGAAATTTTGCAGTTGATATTTCTTCCACACCACAGTTTGATCTCTCTTCCTTTAAGTGAAGATGTTCACATTTTTTTCATTAAAATAGTCAGAAAATACTCATGAAAAATTCAGAAAATGCTTTTTTTCAGCCCAGCTAATCTCTCATCCTAGTACCTCATAAGTCAATGGCGGTTGTACAGTGTTTGAAATACTATTTTCCTCCTTCTTTTCATGTTCACCACTATTCTGTTTTAGTGAATGGCTTCTTGTGAAAAACACATGAATGGAAGTGTCCCAGTGTGCCTCTTTTAAGTGTTCATTTCGTACACTCCATCACAGTTTCTGTGCGTTGTCCTGTTTCTAAAATTAAGTTTCAGCATTTTTCCTTTAATACTCATGGTTTTCCATTCTTAGCAGGATTTTTACTGCCCATCTCTCAACCTTTTTATTTCAGCTATATTATTTATTAGACACAGTGGCCAAGCTGAGCACACTATTCCAGAATATCCCTGCAGAAATTCTTTGATCTGTCTCCAGGCCTCTTCTTCCTTAAATAATACTGACTAGTCTGCAGGTTTTGCCTCCCTACGTCTTACCTCTTTTCCGGCTCAGTAATAAACATTCATAAATAAAACCATGGAATATAGTATGAGCAGCCCCTAAACAGCAATTTTACAGTTAATAATACAAGTTGGTTTTCTTGTTACGTAAGCAGTTTAGCTTGGGAAGAAATTGCTTTATTGATGTCTGGTTTAAGATGCTTTTCCTTTGGAAGAATCATGGCAAGCAGAAAGACCGTTTGTTCTCTCCTCTAATCCTTCTCACCAGAACGGATCTGGGGACAGTATTGCTTCCAGCATATATGAAAGAGTAGGTGACACTGTCCTCACCATTACTCCCAGGTCTGTATAACACATTATTACAACAAATGTGTGAGTATTGTAGTAGCACACCAGGCTGTGAGGACAGAGATGTCTCCCGCTATTTGGCAGTGTGGTAAGGCTGCACTGAGTACTGCAGCTTCTGCTACAAACTTGGCTTCTCAGTGTCAACTGTTGGCTGTAATGAACATGGGTGGAGTAAGTACTGATTTATCCTGTCTCTGGCCTGTGATGGCATTTTACTTCTCTCAGACAGAATAGTTATTCCTTGCAAAGAACTTACTCAAAGGCTCACTCACATCCAGCTCTCTCACCTGATTCTTCTCCTCTTCCTACGTTATTGATGGGGTGAGAGCACTGCAATGTAATGTGATGGGACAGATGTTTCTTTTTTAGAAGGTGGTGGGGATCTGTCACTTTTTGATTGTCTTTCTAGTTTATTGTTCCATTTTGAATTTTAGCTCAGCTGATATCCCAGACACCAAAGCATGGCTTTGCTACTAGCTATGTATATGGGCCACCCATGTTCTTTCTGAAGAGTAGGCAGTTTTGGTCTGTGACCCAATACCTTTCTCTAGATTCATTTGTGACACTGGCATAAGTTATCACTCCCAGATGTTATTGCTTCCTCTCTTCCATGGATTCTCATATCGCCTCATATCTGTCAGCTGAGTTGTTCATGTAACAACCACTAAACCCAACTGTAGCAAAGTCACCTAGACTGTGAAAATTAATTATTTACACTTTCTAAGGCAAGCTGGCTGTTTTTCCACTCAGATGGGCTAGGAAGCATTCCCACTGGAGATCATATTTTTGAAGGGAAGAAAGAATAGCAGCCTTGGTGAGGAGACACAATGACATAGGCAGAAGTGGTCACTTCTTTCACCAATACCTGACTATGGAAGAAAACACCTATCTATAGATTCTGTCTGGCTATGGACCCTGTAACAGTAATGTATGTAGCTGGGGCTGAGAGAAGAAATCCTGGGAGACCCAGGATGGAGTGTCAAAAGTAGCACAGTTCTCAGCTGGGAAGATGTAGCCCCAGGGAACATTCACAGCTAGGCAAAAATGACAGTGGATAAGATTAAGAACATCCGTACTATATAGATTTGTAAGTATGGATCAGCACTTACTAAAGGATTCTCTACATCATACTATCTGCACAATAACAGACAAATAATCAGGAGGAGCATGTGAGCTAGAGGAGCTTGATCTGAGTTCAGCCAGGATGTGCTACTGGAGCAATCATAGGGCTGACAGTGCCTTTCTTTTACACCTAAGAAAGCAGTGAAAACTTAAATGAAGCACATATTGTGGGTGCTCCTTTTCAAATGGCAATATGGGAGTTTCCAGACAGAAAAAAACCCATACATTTCCCTGTCCTCTTAACACTAAAAGACTGGATG
The DNA here is from genome assembly GCF_014839835.1 of Dryobates pubescens. NCBI lineage: Eukaryota > Metazoa > Chordata > Aves > Piciformes > Picidae > Dryobates > Dryobates pubescens. The sequence continues at coordinate 9,664,146 of NC_071621.1, read as the reverse complement.
AGCATTCACAAGCATGCTGTGTAGTTTTATTTGCATCTCATTGAGTCATGAACTTTTTCAAATCTCTACAATAAGTATCCACAAGCTTTGAGTGATGCTACCATTTATTTTATGCTCCCGTAACTTCCTTTCTTGGTTTTTGCTAAAAATCTCATTTTCTTTCCCATTCTCTGCCATTTCCCAGCACACTTGGTGAAGAAAACTGACAATAAAAAATAACCTTATTTCTCTTCACTGTCTTCTCATCCTTTACCATTCCACTCACTCCCTGACTGCACCATGAACAGGATTCACAGATGACTTACCATTGTATTTTCCATATATCCTATGCAAAACATCATGCATATAGGTTGGAAAGCTAAACAGATACCATATGGAAGGTTGTCCTAATTCCTTCCTCCTGTGAAGCCTTTCTGTAACCTTTTCTGCAGGACACAATAGCATGTGATTATATAAACAAAGATGTGATCCTAACATATATGCTCTAGTTGAACAACTGGTACTCTTATTTCTTAGGTTTTCAGGGATAAAGAAAGAAACAGATATTGCACATATGGAACCTTCATGAATCCTGATCCATCTGCTTGACTGCTCAGCCTGCTTGAGCTATAGGGACAAACTATATTCATTGGCAGTACAAAGAGGTAGTTGTCTCATAGCAACTGTCAGTATACAGTCTCTGTGCTGGAGTATTCTCAGGTATTTTCAGGCATTTAAGATGGGATTCATTTTCCCAGTGCCCCATGTTCATAACAGAGGTAGGTCTGTCTCAGCTGATCACCTTAGGTCCATGAGCAGGCAGTGGAGGAGGTAGCACCATTCATCTACTGTCTGTTAGATGTTTACTTTAGGATGAGGCAATTTTTGTACTTTCAGACCACATTTATCCCTGACGTGAAAAAGCCCCTGCTGAGTAAATCCTACTAAATAAAGTTGGAGATTTTCAAGAGTAAATTGAAGGTTTGCTTCCTAGAAGAGGGCTGTGTTATATTAAGGTGACTAATTTCACAGTACTGCAGAGACACTGCATCAGACCAAGACGTTGGGGAAGAGAAGAAAAGTGACAGTGCCTGGAACTGTAATAGAGAAAGTCATGTGCGAATGTTACCAGGATGTCAGGATCAACAGATTTCAAGCAGCAGCAATCACCGCAGTCAAATGACTAACATCAGAGAAGTTCACTGCCTCTCCTAAAAGTTACCTGTGTGGATGATAAAACACCAAGAAGATTAGATCCTCCTCCACAGACAAAATAATGAATAGAACACAAGCTGCTGCTGAGCACAAAAGGGAGTTAGAAAAATGCTTAAGCACATCTATTGTCTTTGAGAAAGGGAGGGTTATTTCTGTTCTGCTTTTTTTCTTTAGAATTGGTATTCTTGCATCTGGAGCCCTTTCTTTATCAGAACAAAACATTTTTGCCCATCCGCAGAAGCTTTCAGGCATCATGCCAGATCAACAGCATTTCCCAAAACATAAGGCATGTTTAGCAAAGAGCAGAAAACAGTTATCCAGAGGAACAGGGCACACAAGAGAAGGCAAAGCTGTTGAGGTGCCTACAGAAGGCTTGGCAGAGTTCAGAGGGAATGCTGGCTGAATGCACTGTAAGGATTTCTATTGCTGATGAAATCCCTATAGCATTATATATACATTATATATACATTCATTTCTGAGCAGCTCCATTCAGCTACAGTCTGCACCAACAGATGCTTTAATCCTGACACAGGCACAGATAGATGTTGGATGGTGACAGGCACCTAAGCTAGTTCCCTCTGACAGTGCTCAGTTTTCATAGATTTGGGAAAAAGAAGTTCAATGAACACACAGTTCTGACTTCTCAGATATATTTGCATTAATAATTACTGCCATACAGTAATTTAATTCTTCCACCTATTATTTCCTCACCTAGGTTTCACTGGAGGTAGAAGAGAAATGAGACACCACACAGAAGAGAAGACCCGAAGAAACTGCAGCTCTGTAAATGGCACCCTAGTTTCAAACAAGAGGGTTGTTTCACAGCAGGAGAGAATCATAGAATCACAGAATTGTTCTGGTTGGAAAAGACTTCTAAGATCATGGAGACACAATGTAAGAAGAGGCTGAGGGAGCTGGGATTGTTTAGCCTGGAGAAGAGGAGGCTCAGCGGAGCCCTTATTGCTCTCTACAATTACCTGAAAGGAGGGTTGTAGCCAGGTAGGGGTTGGTCTCTTCTCTCAGCCAGTGACAGAATGAGAGGACACAATCTCAAGCTGCACCAGGGGAAGTTTAGGCTGAAGGTTAGGAAGAAATTCTACACAGGAAGAGTGATTTGCCATTGGAATGGGCTGCCCAGGGAGGTGGTGGAGTCACCGTCCCAGGAAGTGTTTAAAAAAAGACTTGATAAGGCACTTAATGCCATGGATTAGGTTGGACTTGATGATCTCAAAGGTCTTTTCCAACCTGGTTAATTCTGTGAAGTCCAGCTGTCAACCTAAGACCACCATGGCCATTAAATCACATCCCAAAATACCATGCCCACATGTTTCTTGAGCACCTCCCTGGGCATTGACCACTCTTTCCATAAGGAATTTTTTCCTAATACCCACTTTAAACCTCTCCTATCACAATTTGAGTCCATTTTTTCTCATTATATCACCCGATCCTAGGGAGAAGAGACTGAGCCCCACCTCACTACAACCTCTTTGCAGGGAGTTGTAGAGAGCAATGAGGTCTCACCGCAGCCTCCTCTTCTCCAGACTAAACAAAGATCTAGAAGGACTTTTCTGAACTATGATGTTTGTCTCATAAGACTGTATTCACAGCCATAATCAGAACAGTCCTAGTAGATTAATATATGTATGAGTGTGAGGCTTCCCACAGATAAAGTACAAAGAGAACAGAAGTCTGTGTTTTTGTGTGTATGTTCTGCTCATCAGTATGAAATTGTATGACTATGTATGAAATTGTTGACTTCAGGAAGAATAGAAAAGTTTCTGCTCTGGATGGAGGCTTGCCCTGAATTGCACACTGGCTATACTAGCATAAGGGAATCAACAAAGTGATTTCCTGATGACTACAGTTAAGCCCAGTTCCAAGAATACAGTCTGGATCCAGAAAACTCTCTTTCACATGTACATTTCCTCTGGCTCTGAAGTACTAGGGCTACAAACTACCATATAAGTGCATGAAACATCCAGAGTTTTTTTTCCTTGAGAAGAAAGCTTTTGTCATTGCAAAGCTAAGTGCAGAGGTTAACAACTATCTCTTTTCCTGCTGGCAAGGCCAGGTGGCCATTCTGTGTACATGGCACATCTGCAAATAAAGGAGATTTGGTATGCAATTTGAAGTTGTCTCTCATTTCCCACCAGATATCTCACAGCTTTGAATGAAGGGTGTTTGGAGATAAGTGTGGTTTTCAAATAGGAACTTTGATAAAGAAGGCAAAAGCTTAACCAATTAGAATCTCACCACTAAGATAAACTGAGTTGTGCCAGAATGAACCCTTTGAAAGGATAAATAAGGATAAATAAGAATTGTATGGATTACTAAAGCAATAAATTACATTAATTAATACATCTAAAGTTGTCAGTTACATGGTAAATCACTTTATTGTGCCTATAAGCAGGGAAAGGAAGAAAACACTGTGACTTTTGGCATCTACAGAGAAATAAAGATCTGCAAGCTATGAGAAAAGGGGAGAAAAATATATATATATATAAAAGAGAATTTGTAGCTGTGCTAATTCCTGTGGCTAGAAAGTATTTGGATAATGACAGCATATCAGTAAGAATCAGGAAGCAGAACAACAAACAACATAAAATAGCAGATTCAAAGGCAGTCAGCCCAGAGTTTTCCATCAAAGACATCTTAGGGGAAAAAAAGAAAAAAAATTATTTTAAATAACCGTTGTGGATGAACTTACCACTGTGTTTCTATGGGCTGATGACATGATGACTGCTTTGATTTCAAGGTGATGTAAAGCCAGACCAGCACACTGTTGACATATATCCATTGTATTATGCCAGTGGAAATGCTGTTGAGTTAATGGTACAGGTCCTGATTGATCCAGACCAGAATCTGAAACTGGAATAAGGCCACTGAAGCAGATTGTTTGATCCTAGTGGAGACCTTTTAGTCCCCCAACTTCACCAGGCTGTAGATAAATCAAGTACCAGGCAGCTGATATATTGAAGGTCCATAATAATGAGTGGTAAGCAGTGCATGTAATGAAATTCCCGAAGTCCACCAAATTTCACCTTGTGCAGAGACAATACAGTAGATTTTAAATATATATGTAAGTTCTGTGGGATCTATCACATAAGGCCCAATTTGTGCCGATGACAGTACAGGGCCAGGTGAAGCAGTGTGCTGCTGCAATTGAGTGTGCAGGTCATGTAGCTCCAGCAGGGATGGCAACACATGATAATGAAGAGAGAGACAATGGATGGTATCTGGGTAAAGGATCCTCTGTGCCAAGACTCATGTCAATGATGTCAACTCTTGGCAGAGCTATGTAAATACTCTCAAATGTCTGTTTGGAGATGCAGACCACAGCTTTGGCTTGAGTTGCTTTCTGTTACGTAGGGTCGTGAAAACGCCCTCATCGGAAAGAGGTGTCCCTTGGCAAAATCTCCTGTTGCAGCACATTGGTTGGCCATCTCCACCCAAAAGGATGGTGTATAGCAGTAGCCTTGCCTACATCAGATTCCTCCATGAGCTTCCTAAACCAGAAAAACTCCACATACTTTTTATTTATTCTGTTAGAATAGCAGATTTCCTTGTTTATGTTTTAATACCCACTTGTGAATTTGGAGGAGTTATAGCCAATACCCATACATGAGGAACTATCAAGCAGGGATTTCTTTCCACATTATTGCCAGTCATCTCTGTCCCTTGTCTGAAACTTGGAGGCATCAGATTCAATACAGCATTATTATTTCAAGATGTATCCAGCCAGATGTATCAAGGCCATTAGCAGACTACATAAGTACCTAAAATAAGCTCATAAGCAGCTGAAATATCTTACTGAATTAACATTTGGTTAAATTTATGCTAGATTATGTTAAACTGCAGAAGGCCAGCATCAGAAGCAGGAACTTCTGGTTCTCCCTGTTCATACTAGGAAGGCACCACGGCCCCTTTCAGAAAGAAAATCTAAATTCATCCTGAGCATCATTTGGGCATCTGAGTCAAAGGTTTAGTGACATGTCTAGCCAAGCCGCAGAACGTTTTCACATCTGGATGTGTCCCATTTGCTAAACTGCTTCAGTCTGTGAACAATTCCAAAATACACTCAACTTTATTATTGCAAAAGGAATGTAATGTTATATAACCAAATGTGAAAGCACATATTGTGGAATATTTCAGAAAGAACAACATGTTAAAACTGCACTTTTAAAACAAGGTTTGAATTTAACTGAGAAAATGGCCTCAACCGGTTGTCATATGTCAATAGTTTACGTAATGGGCTGAGGGCAGTGCAGCCTGCCAGGAGAACTGCTTTTAAAATTAAAATCACACCGGTGGGATGGAAAGAGCTTCCTAACCTTCAGAGCAGAGATGGGCCTAAGCCACAAATATCAGGCCTGGGTTGTTCAAAAGTTTGAGGCACTTAGATCCTGGAATATCACCCCCGTAAGTCTTTGAAGCAGATTTAGAAGTTATCCTCAAAGAATTTTGACTGTGCCTCTCTTTATAGTGTACAGAGAAATCCTGAAAGGTTATAAAAATAAAATCTTGGGATGAGGTGGATTTCTGTGAAATGTTCGTAGTGCCAAGACTGACTTTGCCCTGGTTATATGGAATGGCTTCTTAGGCTCTGGAAAGTATCTTGAATACTTCCTCACCCTTTACTTCTAAGTTGAGGGCTGCCCAAATATTAGCCAAGCTCCTTCCAGGCCCAGATATGTAGCTGTGTTAGGAGGGAAATTGTGGCACAGTGGAAAAATGTCAGCCCAGACCTTTCAGAGACCTTTTGGAAAGACCCATCTCACATTCCTGCCTTATAAAAAAGAGAGTTTTCCACCTCAGAACAGTGCTATGAGAATATGTGAGAAATCTGCCTCTGCTTGCAAAAGGCACCACTTACTGACAGGGCATCATGATGGCAGAAAGATGTTAAGGTTTTCATATTCAAGCAGAAGCAGAAGGTCTCATGTGAAAAAAAGAGTAGACACCAGAGTTCACTCCTTTTTAATTATTTGAGGTTGTCTGTTCCTTTGGAATTTTTGTCCTTTATTGTGCTGTGGAATTGCTTTTTTTATTATTTTTAATTTTGAGTTTTAACAGCTCATCAGCTAGTTGTTGTCCTGTCTGTCACTTTCTAGGCTTAATGAAAAGAATGTTTGTTTTCTGGATGAAGAATGGCTAACTAACAATCCTTGGGATAACACCACTCCCTAGTTCTGCACTGCTATTATCTGAGGACATACCATGGTGTTTAATAAATTGTGAACAAAGTCTGCTTCTTAGATAGGCAGCTTCTCCTGGATGCATTGAAGAGTATGAATGTGGTTCTCTTTGTACAGATATCCCTCTGCATTTCAGTAGCAGGCAATCTCTGTGGTGGGAAACACAGCAGCCTTTCCCATTCTGCGCCACCAGGATTACACAAAGGAAGGGAAGTGAGGAATACGTCATCCAACTGAAACTACAAAGAAAAGTCAGGAAAAAAGAAAAACATCTGAGTTGGAGCATAGCCATGTCTCAGAGGTTAACACCCTACTTCTCTGAAAAGTGCCTTAATTGTCATGATAAAAGTGGTTGAGACTTCATGTTTCATTCAAAGGAAGGTTTTTCAATTTCATTTCCATTATAAAAAATCAAAACTCAGAGCCGTGAGGTTCTTTCTAGGCACACTAAAGTTCTGGCTAAATATAGGATATCTTTTTTGGTTAGGAAATCTTTTAAAATGTGGTGTGTGTCAGAATCCAGTGAGTAAATCAGCTAATAATTCTCAGCCTATGGCTTACTTGTGAATCATTTGTTTGCATATTTTACTATCCATTACTCATCTCATGTGGTCAAGTGCTTAAGGCTTCACCCTCACTGCAAAGGGGATATATTCTTCGCTTGGGTTACCTAGGCCAGATCAGCTTTGTTCCTTACAGCTGCATATTTCCTTAAGCTTACAGAGATAGAAACCACTGTGCCTCGCTTCCATCAGGATTTATACTGAGATAGCCAGCTGGAGAAAGACAGCTATTTTAATGGAAAAAACCACTGGGCTTGTGTTTGTTTTTTGTTTGCTGTGCAGGGAACATGTCATTTTTGTCCAAGACATTGTTTCAGCCCTCTAATTGACTGACTGAAATTTTTAAAGCAGAACAATGAAATTACATTCTTCTGAACATAAAAAATAAAATTGGTCGTCATCCAACTATTTGCAAATAATTCTGGTTGCAGAAGGCAGAATAAAACAAACTTACTAAAATATTTGTGAATACATTTGGTATTTTTGTATTTTTCAATAGCTTCTGCATAATACCACACTTGGGCATTGTTCTGTGCAGACAAGGGAATCCTATTTCCCATCCAGCATCACCAGTGTCTCACCCACTTGTTTCTACTGAGTAAATAAAGTCATGCACCACAGCAGCTCAGCTTGCCTCCCTCTCTAGTTCATTCTGATAAGAAACAAGATATGTAGAGGTAAACAGGAGGCCCATCTTAAAAAAAATAACTGAATTAAAAGCTCACTTCTGGAATGCCTCTTTGTTATTTAAGGTCTACTTGTCAAGTGAGGTGACATTCAGCATTGAACTGGATCTCAGAATCTCAGCCTTAGTAATTTCTGCTTAATGCAATAACCTCTTGAATGAAATAGTTTATTTCCTGGCAAAGGGCTTAACAGAGAAATTAGACTGTGCTCTGGCACGACACTTAAATTTGCTTCCAGAAAGCTTGTGATTATCTTCTGAAGCTGGCTGAGCCAATAGTCTGTTCTTTATCAGTGCCTCTTAGTCTGTTCTCTCCTTTTCATACCAGTTCTGCACAGCACTTCAAGCTCATGATTTGGACTCCTTGGGAAACTGCTCTAATTTGGTTCAGGACATCACTTCTAATTTTTTTTACAGCTTCATTTTGTTGCTGCAGCCTGTGTTTTGTGCACATGTAGGAAACCTCATCATCATTATCTGAAAAAATTGCCCAGTCTCTTGACCAACTGCTAAACATCTCAGTTATTGATTATTCTTCCATTCATCCTCACTTTCACTCACTTACTCTTCCACCTGGTTACTCTCACAAAGACAAGGTGGTGAACTTCACAATTTTGTTTAACACCCACTAAAGTTAGTGGAAAGATTCATGTTGACTTCAGTGTCTCCAGATTGTGGCCATGGTCTAGAAAGGCATTTTCAAGTTAGAATACTCATCATATCTTAAGAGATAAGTGGGAAGATAATTCAGAGTGCTAAGTAGGCACTTACTTAAAAAGTCATTTTCAGCTTGTACAAAGAGAATTTGTCTCATTCCTAGCAGACAGGCACCACTATTATCATTTAAGGATACATCAGCATCTCAACAAAGGAGCCAATATTTGACCAGTGTATTAATGAAAGTACCTTCTCTCTCTGAAAAGTCCCTCTGGAAAAAGACTGAAATATATGGGATAAAAGAGATATTAAAGCTTCCAGTGTTGCTGTTTATGCAGTCTTTGTTTTTAATACTGCCTGAAAAGCCACATTATTCTGTAAACACAAGGTTACCAGGTGGACAGCTTGACTCTATAAAAGAGAAAACCACTTTCATTATCAACATAATAAATCAATTACAAAGAAATATAGAACAATTTTCTTCTCTCTTAAGACATACCCTCCACAGGTAAACTGGTGGGTCATCTCCTTGCCATTCACGTTTTAGTCTATTACCTTGGAAATGCCCACAAACTCACAGAAACTGCCAGGCTGTGTGAGGTTTGTGACAGACATTGACACACAGGGAGATGGGACTACAAGTGTGAAACAGTTTTCAGTGTGCTGCTGGCCAGTCTTCACAGGATCACAGAATTACAGAACATTAGGGGTTGGAAGAGACCTCAAAAGATCATCTAGTCCAACCTTCCTGCCAGAGCAGGATCACCTATACCAGATCACAGCGGAACACATCCAGAGAGGGAGACTCCTCAACCCCCTGGGGCAGCCTGTTCCAGTGTTCCATCACCCTCACAGTGAAATTTTTTTTCTTTATGTTTCCATGGAACTTCCTATGCCTCAACTTCCACCCACTGCCCCTTGTGTCCTGTCTTTGGGCATTGTTGAGAAGAGCGTGGCTCCATCCTCTTGGCACTCACCCTTTACACACTTATAAATATGAATGAGGTCACCCTTCAGCCTCTTCCTCTCCAAACTAAAGAGCCCCAGCTCTCTCAACCTGTCCTCATAAGGAAGATGTTCCATTCCCTTAATCATGTTTGTTGCTCTGTGCTGGACTCTCTCAAGCAGTTCTCTGTCCTTCTTGAACTGAGTGGCCCAGAACTGGACACAATAGTCCAGATGTGGCCTCATCAGGGCAGAGTAGAGGGGGAGGAGAACCTCTCTTGACCTACTGACCACACCCCTTCTAATACACCCCAGAATGACATTGGCCTTCTTGGCCACAAGAGTATGTTGCTGGCTCGTGGTCAACCTTCCATCCACTAGGATCTCCAGGTCCTTTCCCCCTTTCACTGCTTTCCAACAGGTCAGTCCCCAGCCTATATTGATCCATGGAGTTGTTCTTTCCCATTTGTAAGACTCTACACTTGCCCTTGTTGAATTTCATTAAATTTCTCTCTGCCCAACTCTCCAGCCTGTCTAAGTCTCTTGAAATCATCACACCTTGCAATCTAACACTGAGTCACTAGGACATGAAAATTTTCAAATCTCTTTCTACTCATCCCTTGAGCTGATCAGGCCCTTTCCTCTCTTGGGTATGAATTAAAACCTACTATCTGAAAGTTTAAAACAACTTCTTTTTGCATATACAGGCAAAACATGCAAAACCATTAAAGCAATGACAGAAAAGTCCAGAGGAATGTGAGCTATTTTGAAGTGATCAAATGTCACAGAGGCTCCTTCAAAATTATGCAGTCTGCTAGAGGAAAAGACCCTTGCTATGACTTGTTGCATCATCCTGGAGAACTCTAACAGGACTACAAAGCTGTTTAATTCTGAAGAGTGATCGAAACAGGAAGAAGTTCCTTGAAATAGCTTTTACTCTATTGACAAACAACAGAATACTGAGTTAAGGGAAGAAAATAGCAGGAACCAGTACCTGCATGAGGCCATAAGAAAGGTACTTCAACCCTGATCTGAACTCCTGACAAATCCCAGCAAATTTAGCTGTAGCTGGCAGGCACCAGATTCCAAAGCTGGAGTCTACAGGTAAACTACTTCAGGGAGCTTGCTCCCCTCTCACTTGATTTGTAGCCACTAAATTGTGTGGTGGGTTGAAGTTTCCCCCCCAACATTAACTTTGCCAGACCAATGCAGTTAGAAGCAAATGAAGCTGTATTTACAAGCAAAATCTACACTCTACAATGGAATGCAACGAATATGTACAAAATATACAGTATTTGCAATATTATATAGATATTTACAATTAGCAAACAACAAGAAAACCCCCCCTGGTCAAGAGACCAGGGAAGATGTTCCACTGCCCCCACCCCCCCGACCCTGTCCCAAGAGAGAGAGGAGCACTTTATCTCTCTGGAGTGAAGCAAAACAGCCAAGATCAGACGAGAAGAGAAAAAAGAAAGAATTGTTATGGTACAGCTCCTCTTATTTCAGACATTTATCAAATAAATTTGTGTAGAATAATCTTTTGTTTTCCTTTTTACACCCAATAGTGATTTATTTATATTTTTTCTACTTTTCTGCTCAAAATCTGTAACTGAATTTTAAAGGCATAGCCTAAAAACACCACAGATTGTTTTAAAGAAGAACCTAAAAATACATCAAATGCTTCCTGATAAATACTTTTCCATGTACACCATTTCTGCATTTGTCATGGGGCTGTTGTGAGAGTGAAATGTTCTACCATCCACTCTCCCTGCTAAGACTCCTGGCACATAATGGCTGTGTTTGAGAGCCTGGGATTTGAATGTCAGTACATCCAAAGCAGAGGAAACCCAAAGAACTTCATCACTCTAATGGGGGATGTGGGAAAGCTTTCTGGTTTAAAAAAGGAATAATAATAAAAAAGCCTGTGAAAACTGGTAACTCTACATTTATGCCTGGTGCTATGTGATCCTTCCTCCCTTTGAGTTACAGTGGATACCTTGTTCTACCTTCAGAAAACATCCGGCTCAGTGGAAGAAGGATGTTTGTTCTGTTCTTCTGAAAAAGTTTGAAGCAGAGCCCAGTTTGGGGGCCCTGATGAAAGGCTTTGTGATGCCACACTCCTTTGAGGAGATTTTGAAGGAATTTAATTTGCTGTGAGATACAAATGAAACCATTTACTTGAACAGGTTTCCCCCTTTTGGGTGTAACACAATCCTTCTTTCAAGCTGGTGGATTCCTGTCATCCCATTTTGCTGAGGCACACACCGACTTGTTGCACGGAGTCAGTTATAATGTTGAAAACCACGGCGTGCTCTGGCTAGCATGGCTGGGTTATTTGCAATTACAAATTAGCAGAAATTTCAAATTTGCTGGCCACATTTTTTGTCCCAGCAACACAATTCTCAATTGATAATCTAGGTCACCTGGATATTTTAAAGTCTGATGTCATTCTTTCTTTCTTTGTGATGACTGAAGAAAGTATTAAAAGAGTTTGTGGCCGTCTGTTTTGTATTTATCCTGGAAAAGAGATTGGAGAACTGGCAAAACTCTTGTATAAAGTAACCAAAAGAGTCTTAACAGGACAAAGTATTTTATCCTCGGTTTAAAGGGTAGAATGTTAATTTATTTCTGTTGTTGCTATCCATTAACTCTGGCATATACCCTGAAGAAAGCCATCTCTGTTCAAGATCCCATACCTTACATTCATTTATCTGCTCACTGCAAGGGGGTTGGACCAGATGACCTTTAAAGCTACCTTCCAGTCCAAACCCTTCTATGATTCTATATGTTCAGCAGATACCAAACCCAGTGGTTAGAAAAAGGCAAATGATCACCATGCTCCACCAGCACACCCAGACTCTTCTAAAGCCATTTGGGAGAGATCTTGTATCTACCACTAAGCTAGAAAGGCTTAAGATCATTGTGATCAATCAAGCTTCTTGTTTGTTAAGCAACAAATGAAATGGATCAGATTGTTTCTGTTCCAGCTACTATTTCATCTTGGCATGTTCCTTTCAAGCCTTGCTATATGACAGTGGCAACATTTTTATTTATTTCATTGGAAAATGTCCTTGTGAAGATATCCACTACTTCATTTGGGGGGCAATTTAATGGTATTCAAAACAGGTTTTAATCCTTCTCTCGCTGCAGCACAGGAAGCTGCAGAAAGCTGGTTTCATTTTCAACATCTCAAGCAGGAACAGTCCACATCTGGGTTTGACTTCTTTTGATGACATTCAAGAAATTCCATCGCTCAAGGAGTTCTGCAGAGAAACACAAGGAGAGAAAATCACCATTACATAAGGCCTTGGTCTGGATATCTTGGACTAGGGAAACTAGCCAGAAACACTGTCTTTATCATATATGATGGACTCAAATCCTTTGAGGTGCACTAATGCTGGACTAACAGGGATGATGCAGGTGTGCCTCCTCTACAAAAAATCTCAGCCCCAAGAGTAATTACATCCAGTCTGGCCTCTAGCATAAATTTAAGGAAACTCAGCATGACCTCATTCTACTGATCATTACTCCAGCAATACAATCTTACAAGCAAATTTCAAATTTGTAAAAGAGTATTTATAAAGACCATAATCTTGCCCAAGAAGAAACTCTCAATAACAGCCTCAATGCATTATACAGAATGAACACAACCGATTAGATACTCTACATAAACATGCTGTTGGCTTTGTGATTTATCCATTACAATACAAGGAAAATATTGTGTGAAAGTTCACTTTAAACATTTCATTAACCTTCTTAACTCTGACCCAGTATGATGACAATATATTTTACATAGAAAATACATGTCTCTGTCCCCATAGTTTCTGATCACAGAACAAATAAATGTGGATTTTCCAGCTGTACCAGCTGAGGAAATTAAAGACCCTCCTCAGCAAAGCACTTAGCATCTTGTTAGCTTGAATAGCAACCAGGGAAAGCTTTAAGCAAAATAAATGACCCTTTTCCTTAATGAGACGTTAGGGGCAGCAAATAAACAAATTTGCATATGGGAAATACTTATTATTCACTAGCACTACATTTCCTGTTCACACTGGCAACAGAGAAGAATCTAATTCTCTACAGTGTTTTACTGAGGAGCTAGGAAGCTAATGGGAGAGGGAAGATACTACTCATGCCTGTCTCACAAAACAGGCTAAAGCCAGCATTGGTAATTCTGCTGAAGCACCTCCATATTCTACATTAAATGGGCTCTTATTTGCTTGTTTAGATTTATATCTAAATAAGACAGGTCTGAGGATGGTTCTGGATTAATTATGGTGGATTCTAATAATACAAATTAAATTAAAAAAAAGATGGAATGGCTTCAAGGTCAAAGATTAACTACGCCAAGATTTCAAAAGTGTCTGTGAGTTTGGGTATGACCAGTTTATGCTGTGACAACTGAAGAGGGCTCAATTTCACAGCTGAGGAGCACAGCTTTTCCATAAACATGTTATCTGAGATATTTCAAAGAAGGCCACTCAGATATTAAAGATGTTATTACATTCAAATCAGTCAAAGACCAGAAAATCTTAGCCACAAGGGAATCAGTGTCTTAATAATGTTGCAAGCTGTGTGAGATAACCACCTTGGCTTTACTGCCCAGGCCTGCTCATAGTGCAGCCTCTTTGGATGAAAGCATGAAAACATGGATTGCTTGAAATAATGCAAAAGGATATACCATCTGTGAAGCAGAAAAAACTTATATTCCTCTCACTGGCTGACAAAATCCAACCAATATTGCTCAGATGTCCTCTTTAAGAGAAAGTATGTCACCATTTTGGCAGCCACCCAGAGTGTGCATTTTGTGTCCAAAGTTGAGGAAAAAATGCCATAGAGGCAAATGATTTTGCAGGAAGATTGACACAGACAAAAGGGAAAAAAAAAGGTTGGAGTATTTTTAACAGCAGCAAATAGTTCACAGAGTTTTACTTTCAAAGGCCTGGCTGTGGCTTTTGTTTAGTTTCATTTGTACTTCGCTAGATCCCAGTGTCTGATCTGCCTCTCCTGTAGCTATGGGATTTTTGGTATCTCAGGATTAGCATATGGTAAAAGTTGTATCTTGGAGATCTCAAGGCAGCATTTTCAGCTACACTCACCAATATCTTATGTTAACAAGATCAGTAGCCATGTGTGAGTTACATGACCCGGGGAACCACTCAGCTTGGGCACCTCATCAGTCATTAGCAGTCACTGTAAAAGGGATAGGTTTCCAACAGAGACTGAAGGTGGATATCAAATGTAATAGCAGCCAGAATTAAATGTCTTCAGTTTTGAGGGGCTTTTGTTTAAATAGCTGTTTAAATGGCATAAGACTGGCCCATTACAAACTTGTGGCTAATTCACATGGAGCACTGCACATACAAAGTAAACCCAGAAAGCTACGTCCTCTTTCTCTCAGCTGCACAAGTGTCCCAGTGCATGTGGTCTGCCCTGTTCCAGTGATGCACACAACCTACAAATCTACTGGGATGCCATGTGTGATATAAACAGCACAAAGCAGCAAGAACTTGCTGGTAAATCTGGCTCAGAAGAAAAGAGTGCACATACACATCAGGGATGTGAAGACAGACTGTAGCTTGGTTTAAGTGCTGTGCATTCAAATCTGCGGAGAAAGCATCTGACAGAGAGTTGTGTAAGGAGTTTGAAGCTCCAAACCCACTGTATCACTGCCATTCTGCCTGTGTCAGCAGGAACATCCCGCTGCACTGGACAGGCAGTCTGGCATTGGTGGGAAGGGAGGAGAAGGAGAAAAGGACAAAGCTGAGAACGGAGCACAAAGATGAAGATGTCTTCAAGTTATCCACATCTCTGGCTTTTATTTGTGCATTGTCTTTATCCCCCCTGTCGTTATTGCTGTGCTCTCAGGAAGAGAACTGTTCTATCATGAATATGGATCCTAGTATCACACAAGCCTTCCTACAGTTCCTATGGGACACTGAACATACAAGTTTTTAAATCCACGCTCCACTGTCTCTTCAGTGCAAGAGCATGAAGCCATCAGGTGAAGCTATCAGAAGCAACATGTGGAACAAACAAAAGGACATGGCTCTTCATTCAGCACTTTGGACACTACCCTTTTTGTCTCTGTTTTAGGGATGGGCAGTAGCCCAACTCTGAAATAACTTCAAAGCCCTACCTCAGAAACGAAAGAGGCCTGAAGAGAGAAAGCAGAGCAAAAGAGAAGTCAAATGACTACAGAGAATAGTGACTGAAAATAAGGAAAGAGATGGCAACAAGGTTTAAAAATTTACACATAAAGAACTGGAGAAGGACAAAGAGCAAAGGACTCCCAACAGTACCACCACTGTGATAAGCTGCTGCAACAGCAGTGCTATTCTGTTCAGCAGCAGGAAGATGAACAGAAACAAGCTTTACACTATTGTGTAAGTTAAGTTAATCCTCCTGTTAACACAACTGGCTGGCTTGGCCAAGGCCAGAAGGAGGTAAATTGTAAGGACCCAAAATGTGGTGAGGTCTTAGGTGGAACAAGTGTAAATAAAAAGGTGAGGAAAAAAGTGGAGCCTCAGAAAGAGATTCTAAGGGAGCAGAAAGAGGGAACACAGACTAGCAAACTTGATCTAAATGTGTGCTAGGAATCACTTTGCAAAAAAAGGCATAAGTCAAAAACCATCTTGGGCTGCTCTATGAATATATTTGTGTCACATAACCACAGAATCATAGGAGGGTTTGGGTTGAAAGGGCCTTTTAAAGTACTGGTTAGTCCACATGCCATGAACACTCACATCTTTCATATAGCAGGTTGCTCAAAGTCCCATCCAGCCTGACCTTGAACACTTTCAGGAATGAAGCAATGCAGTTCTCTCTGCAACTTGTTCCAACATCTCAAGAGCTTCATAAAAATTCTCACTGCTTGATTGGGAATGTTCTATTTTATATGCATAGCAATCAGAGGGATTAGATCAGAATATAAACTGGGAGACTGGATACCAAACTAAGATCAGCAAACCAGAAAACATGAAAAGAACAAATCTCACTCTTAAGACAGAATATCTTGAGTAAAAAATGCTCTGGATAAAGGAAGTGAAGGCACTGAGATACGTGGAAGATGACTGGATTCTCCTTGGGTGTGTTTTCAAACAGAGCTTGGCACTGTTACCAGTACAGTTGTGGTAGTCCTGAAAAGTTAGGGATCCTGGCCACAGGGCTGCAAGTGCTGTATATGCCAGCAGGCCTTAGATCTCACATCCACAATGAATACAAGAATCAAGAAGAGACCTAGCACTAGAGTTGGCAGGGATCATTAGGAGGGCTTTAAACTAGGTCTGAAGGGGGTGGGTGAGGATATCGGTCCCTCTGCAGAGGAAAGAGTAGGGCACAAGGTAGGGTCAGTTGAGAGGTCGGGAGCCCAGCTGCAGTGCATGTACACCAATGCACGCAGCATGGGCAATAAGCAAGAGGAGCTGGAGGTCCTGGTCCACCAGAGTCTGTTACAGACCACCCAACCAGGATGAGGAGGCTGACAAATTATTCTACAAACAACTGGAGGCTGTCTCAAGATCATCAGATCTTGTCCTTGGTGACTTCAACCTGCCAGATACCTGCTGGGAACTTAATTCAGCAGAGAGGAGGCAGTCCAGAAGATTCCTGGAGCGAATGGAGGACTGCTTCCTGATGAAGCTGTTAAGCGAGCCTACCAAGGGACAGGCTCTGCTTGACCTGCTGTTCTCCAATAGAGAAGGGCTGGTGGGAGATGTGATGGTGGGAGGCTGCCTAGGGTGCAGTGACCACGAGATAGTGAAGTTTTCAATATGCAGGGAGATAGGGAGGAGTACCAACAGAACCTTCACCTTGGACTTCCGGAGGGCAAACTTCAGCCTCTTTAAGAAACTTATTTGTAAAGTTCCCTGGGTACCAACCCTCATGAACCGAGGGGTCCAGGAGGGTTGGACCTACTTCAAACAGGAGCTCTTGAAGGCACAGGAACTGGTGGTCCCCATGTGCCGAAAGATGAGCTGGCAGGGAAGGCGACCGGCCTGGATGGGCAAGCAGCTCCTGGAGGAATTAAGGGGAAAAAAGAGGCTGTATCACCTTCAGAAGGAGGGGAAGGCTTCTCGAGGTATGTTCAAGGAAGTGGTTAGACTATGTAGGAATAAAATTAGAGGTGCAAAGGCCCAGTTGGAACTGAAGCTGGCCACCTCTGTGAAAGACAATAAAAAGCATTTTTACAAATATATCCACACTAAAAAGAAGGGCAAGAAGAACCTCCACTCCTTACTGGACCTGGAGGGGAACACTGTGACTGAAGATGAGGAAAAGGCTGAGGTCCTGAACACCTTCTTTGCCTCAATGTTTAACAGCAAGGCAGGAGTCCAGGATGAGTGGCCTCCTGAGCTGGGTGATGGGGTCAGGGAGCAGTGTGATGCCCTGGAAATCCATGAGGAATTAGTCCGGGACCTGCTGAGCCACTTGGACACCCACAAGTCCATGGGACCGGATGGGATCCATCCTAGGGTGCTGAGAGAGCTGGCAGATGAGCTGGCCAAGCCGCTCTCCATCATTTCCCTCCAGTCCTGGCTCACTGGAGAGGTCCCAGATGACTGGAAACTGGCCAGTGTGGTGCCCATCCACAAGAAGGGACGGATGGAGGAACCCGGAAACTCCAGGCCAGTCAGCCTGACCTCAGTGCCAGGGAAAGTGATGGAGCAGATTATCCTGGCGGCAATAACTGCGCACCTGAAGGATGGCCAAGGGCTCAGGTCCAGCCAACATGGATTTAGGAAGGGCAGGTCCTGCCTCTCCAACCTGATCTCCTTCTACGATCAGGTGACCCGTCTGGTGGATGTGGGGAGGCCTGTGGATGTGGTCTACCTGGACTTCAGCAAGGCCTTTGACACCGTCCCCCACAGCAAACTGCTGGCTAAGCTGTCAGCTTGTGGTTTGGACAGGAGCACTCTGTGCTGGGTTAGGAACTGGCTGGAGGGCCAAGCCCAGAGAGTGGTGGTGAATGGTGCCACATCCAGCTGGCAGCCAGGCACTAGTGGTGTCCCCCAGGGATCAGTGCTGGGCCCCATCCTCTTTAACATCTTCACTGATGATCTGGATGAGGGGGTTGAGTCAGTCATCAGCAAGTTTGCAGATGACACCAAGTTAGGAACAGATGTTGGTCAGTTAGAGGGTAGAAAGGCTCTGCAGAGGGACCTCGACCGACTGGACAGATGGGCAGAGTCCAACAGGATGGCATTTAACAAGTCCAAGTGCCAGGTGCTGCACTTTGGCCACAGTAACCCCATGCAGAGCTACAGGCTGGGGTCAGAGTGGCTGGAGAGCTGCCAAACAGAGAGGGACCTGGGGGTGCTGATTGACAGCTGGCTGAACATGAGTCAGCAGTGTGCCCAGGCAGCCAAGAGGGCCAATGGCATCCTGGCTTGCATTAGGAATAGTGTGGCCAGCAGGAGCAGGGAGGTCATTGTGCCCCTGTACTCTGCACTGGTTAGGCCTCACCTGGAGTACTGTGTCCAGTTCTGGGCCACTCAGTTTAGGAAGGACATCGAGACACTTGAACGTGTCCAGAGAAGGGCAACAAGGCTGGTGAGAGGCCTCGAGCACAAGCCCTATGAGGAGAGGCTAAGGGTGCTGGGATTGCTTAGCCTGGAGAAGAGAAGGATCAGGGGTAACCTCATTGCCCTCTACAACTACCTGAAGGGTGGTTGTAGCCAGGAAGGGGTTGGTCTCTTCTCCCAGGCAACCAGCACTAGAACAAGGGGACACAGTCTCAAGCTTCACCAGGGGAGGTTTAGACTCGAGGTGAGGAGAAAGTTCTTCACTGAGCGAGTTGTTCGTCATTGGAATGTGCTGCCCAGGGAGGTGGTGGAGTCACCATCCCTGGAGGTGTTCAAGGGGAGATTGGACGTGGCACTTGGTGCCATGGTCTAGTCATGAGGTCTGTGGAGACAGGTTGGACTCGATGATCCTTGGGGTCTCTTCCAACCTTAGTTGTACTGTGATACTGTGATACTGTGAAAAAGTAGATGGAGAAAGTTTAAAACAAAACAATAGGTTAAGAAAATAACACCTCTCTGTCATATCTGTGACATTTAGAAATCATCTATCACCTTGTTTTCTGAACCTCAAACAAAAATTACAGAATTACAGTGTTGAGCCACACCATATATTTCCCTCTGCTCCTCTAGAATGACAGTGGTAGGTGAACTGAGTCTTAAACAGATGATAGATAGTGCCATCTCCTTACTTCTCCAGAAACTGGAGTCATTACTGAGGCAGACGGATGGAGGAAGACCAGTTTGTAGCATAAATTTAGATGCAAGAACACAGATTCTATGCCAGGTACCATCTGTTTTAGAGGCTCATTTGGATTATTTTTAAGTATAGGAGGTATGTTCATCTTACACAGAATTCATAATTCTCTTGGGGAATTCTAACCAGTTCTCACAAGGAATGTCTTGTCCTAAGGGTGAGGGGAAGATATCTGTATATCACCACAACTCATAAGGATATAGTCTGGTTTGTCCCCGTGTACTTAGATTGCATACCTTGTTCACTGGGAATTATGGTCTTTGCAAAGCATTCCAAATTCTGCTTGATTTAATCTGTGTAATTTTATCTTTCTTAGTGAATTGGCCTTTCCCTCTGTGGGCCAGGAATGCTTCAGCTGCAACAAGAGAAGGGAGGGCTCACCGGTGTCAAAGCAAACTTTCCATTATCACATTTGTTCACACTTGTTCTACACCCTTTAACCAGCAGCTCTTCCTCTCGAGGTCCACTTCAATTCAGCAAATTTTGCAAGAAGCCCTGTCACTTACAGCCACCTCACTATACTTGTAAATACAGGCTCCTTATAAACTCTGTGTCACTTACTAGCTGCCTCCTGTCTCTGCAGTGACAAACTGCAACCTTCAACTCAGACTGACGGAAAATTTATACCATCACAAAACTCAACACTTACCTCCTTTTGTCATCCCCAGGACCTCACAGAGACCTGACCTTCAAAGGCTGTGACAGAGCTGCTTTTAACAGGCCCCAAGGAATTGTATGAGTTTGCCCCAGGCCTGCCCCTGCATCCAAATATTCCTCTCCGTACTTCAGCAAGAATTTAGTAAATTTGGCTGCTTTCCAAGAACAGAAACACAGGAGAGAATATTGCCTTTAATCTCCACATCTTGCTTTCCTCATCAGTAAAAGAAGGATAATAAAATACATTTGCAAACCTCTGAGAGGTGTTGTAAAGGATAAACTAGTTCATGCCTCTAAACTGTTCTGTAACTGCCTAAAATGTTGTAATTAAAAGGGTGAGCACCAAGTGAGAAAGAGATCACGTTCAGAGCTCAAGTGACACTGAGCTGCAGCCTTAATGAAAAGAGCCATTTGAAGAACTGTGCTGTATACTGAGCTGACTCTTAATACTGATGAAAAGATTGTATTAGTGGAAGTGCAGAAAAGCCACCATCCATGAAAAGTGTCATCCATGTTGGCCTAAAACTCTTCCTTTGCTCAGAAGAAAAACAACCAGTTGTGGAGGTCCAACAATGTCTACTTGACATGACTTCAGAGGTGTAAGCAGGTATCAGGAAACCTGTTGTACACAGCACAAGTTGTATGCTTGATCTGTGACCAGATGTGACTGAGCGTGTGTGACTATGCAAAGGACAATAAAAGAGGCATTATCAGCAGCCCTAATCTTAAAACATCATGACTCAGATTTCATTACCATGAGATTTGCTTTAAAATCACTATATTTCCTATAGGCAGCAATTGCAGAGAGGGTTTGGTCCCCCTTCCTTCTGACTTCTGAGTCCTGAATTTTTAACTCCCTTCTTTGCAACTTTGAACACTAGAAACTTTCCAAATAGATAAACAAAAGTTGAATTCCTCACTCAATTCCAGAAGCTGGGGTTTAAGTGTAAAATGCAAAGAATTATAAACATCAACAGCAGAGCTAACAGCTTGGCAAAGTATCCTCTGTTCTTGGCAAAGGATTCCTACAGGTGGCAAGTTTGGGCTGTGGTCTGTCTGTTTCTCCTAAGGCACAGACAGAGGCAAGTTAAGGGAAAGACACCTGTCACAACATGATCCCTCAAGTGTGAAATTGCCTCTGTGCAGGGAGGACTATCGCTAAGGTATAAAGGCTGCACAGATTTCTACTGATTTGCTGAGCAAGCAGCTTCAGAAAAAGGTATGGCTTCTATCTGTCCTCACATTTTTGAGTCATTAGCCAGCAAGGCTGTGGCTCAGGTGCTTTCCTGCTGCAGGAACAGCTATATTTACAGCACCCAGAAACAGACCGAGGAAGCAGACACCCAATCAGTTTGAAAGCCAAATAGCTTAGACAGTTCCATTATCATGTTTTAAAATACCTGAAGTCACATCTGGAGAACAGGGCAGGATATGTATTCTCATTCCCCTTCCTCCTCCTTTCCATATAAAAGGTATGGCTATGATGCACTGTCCAAGGCCTAAGGTCATGTTTGCTTTGATCTGATAACAAATTGTATAATACTAGTTGGTTGTCATCAAGAATGAAACCTGCTTGTTTTAGCTTGTGCTTTGTCATCAGAAGTGGAAACAAGGATTACTTCTTTTCAGGGACACACCAAAGGAAGGACAATTTGCAGAAGCCAAATTCCAGCTAACTGGTACTCTGTAGCAAAACCACAAAAAAATCCAGTTTTAATATAGCTTCCAGCTACCTCTTACCCAGGAAATTCTGATGGTTGTGTGGTGGCATGGACTTGAAACCCAGCAAGTCTCAGGATCTATTCTGTCTTCTGCTACAGGCTTGCTTTGCAGCTGTTTATTAGTTTCTAGAGAGGAACTGAAGAGTTCAGTCTTACTTAAATAAATCCCAGGGCATATCACCTCAGGCAAGCTGCTGTACAGAGATAATAGTGTTTACTCCTTAGTTTTACAAGGGTATTGGGGTGGTTATTACAACTGTAGTACTTTGACCATGTAATTGGTACGCTGTCTTTTGCTCTATCGAAAACTGGACTTCGAGATTTATAGCCTCTCAGTCATCCTTCTTTCCTGAGTGTCACAGGCATCAGGAAATCATGCTCGCCTGTGACAAAAGCTTGTGAGTCAATATTAAATATAGCTGAGGTTTTGACTCCCTTCTGAACCTCCTTGTTATTACATCACTAGAAGAAAAAGTAACGTGGCTAGAAGCCATAGTTCAAAGATGTGTATTTTATCACTTGCTCTGTGAAAAGCTGGCCCTCTAACACTGCTGAGTTTCTTTATTTTGGAATCAATATTATCAACAAATCATTATTTCCTCCTTCTGAGGCAGATTTTTACTGCAAATAAATATGCTTCAAATTCTGTCATCTTCAGAACTGTAACTCACATTTTATTGCCTGGAATAAAAATACTATTTTCAACATTAATATCCTATCTAGATCAAAGCCTACATTTACCTTGTGACTACAAAACTCTCTGATGCCAGTACAGAACTCCTATACAGCCCCTTGGATATGGGCAGAAATTCTGATAGATAAAATACTCCTTCAATTAAAAAGTCACTTAAGAATTCTGGGGTTTAAATGCTTCAGCTCTTTCTTGCTATTTGAAACTCTCTAAAGCCTCAAATTAAGATCTCCATCTTTCTTTCTGAACAAAGTCCTGTTGCTTTGCTTAGTCATTTTGAAAGGCTGAATTTTCACCATTTTATTTAAGAATGGGGAGAAAAGCAGTGGAGCATTCCGTTTCACATTTCCTAAATACATAAATGAGATGACCAGTCACAGGGCACTGGGAAAATAGGGGGGATGGAAGATAAATCATAGTGGAAATTCAGTAACTGCATTTCTCTCTTAAAACAGCCTTGTAATAGTTTCAAAAGACATTATTTATAGAGCACCACATGCAATAAGAGTTTAACAGGCAAGGCAGACAGAAGGTTTCAGTCCCAAACTGTGGCTCAGTATTCAGTCACTGGACTGCCAAGGACCACTTGCACAATCCCTGAACTCCCACTCTCAGCTGTGTGCTTCCAGCTCTCATCGCCTTTACTCTGTGCTGACACACTTTGGAGCCATATCAGGGAACTCTGATCCAACTGAAAAAGAAACTCTGCAAAAAAGGGGAGGTGATATATTTTTGGTCAGATGAATTCCCTTGTTGGTTTCATCACCCAGCAGCATAAATGCTGCAGGCACCAGGGCAGTGTGTGGGGAACGGATGGCTGTAGTGGGAGGAAGAGAGGAGTGTCATTCTCTGTCTACTTAAGCCACCAGCAAAGCCAACAGGATGCCTTCACCTCGATGGTCTGAGCACAGACTTCACTTTGGGCATGATGAGTCATTCCCTTCACTAAATGGTACTATTCACAGCAAAGAAAGTGCAAGGTTGTCCCCAGTTCTTGTAATCTTTGTTGGAGCCTGGAGTCATACTACCCATGTAAGAATCCCTATGGAAAGTTCAATTTAACTTGAATCCCTCTTGGCTGTGGGAAAAAACCCAACAAAACCAAACATAAAAGTCAGATCCTAACAGCTCAAAATGCTGAAAGCAAGAAGAAGAATCTCACACCCCGGAAACTTAAAGACTCCACAGCCCATGCTATGCCAAATGTACAGCTTTTATTTAATTCTTTTTTATTACTAATTTTGTTTCTTGTTCATTAAGGGGACAGCAGCTTTCAATGCATCCTACTTTAAAAAGTGTGTCCCATGAGAAGAGCAGCAGAGTGTGGATCAGGATTAGGGGCACAGGAACACTGAGAGGCAAAGAGTTTTAGGAGGAAGGTAAGAGAGTAGAGGGAATGCAGAGCATAGAAAGCAAGGACAAGATTGAAAGGAATGTCAGGAAGGAGACAGAGGATCCAAAGATACATTTACTCCACACAAGAAATGAACTAACTGAGTTGACCTACACACTGTAGTTTCTAGCTCATTACTGCACCTACTTGCTTGTTAGGCTGCTATAGTGTGCTCTGCAGGTGTAGCCTGAATTTTATTGGTCCTGCAAATTAAAATAAAGACTTCTGGAAAACTGCAGCAGTTGAGGGGAAACCAAAGACATCATTTAAACCTAGGAAGAAGATAATAGCTGGCTGAGTGGATGAGATACATGGGTTTTATGGCTGGTTCCAGCTGGTTTATGGGGAATGAGAGAGAGCTGTGAGGCTCATCAGAAATTTTTTTTTCCTGGTATTTCATCATGCATGGACCACCCACCTATCATAGCCAGATACTCACATGGTGTGACCAGTGGAATTTTCTAATCAAAGAGAGAGTTGCTATAGCATGACGCTGTTCAAGCTTCAATCACCAAAGCTTCTTCTGTTCCTGTGCTACAGCAAATGCCCTTGGAGCTTTTTGGGTCTTGGAGAAGTGTCAGCACAGTTCTAAGGCAAAGCATGTGACTCCTGAGACTTGTGCCTTGCATGGGATCAAAGCTGTGTCACTCACAGGAAATCTTTTTCATAATTAACATTTATATAATGACTCCTTTACTGGCCAAACACATGTTTACATGTTTACATTCCTCCAGTCTGTTTTCTAAGAGACAGTGCTTGCCAGAAGTTTTTGCAAGAGCACTGGAAATAGGTCTTTGTTTACAGCTATGCTCCATTTACCCACGAGATATTTAGCAAGCCTCTAAGGGGATAAATGCTCCCAGACATCCCTTTGCTTACCAAAGAACATGTATTCTGCTTTTCTTGAGAGTATGTATCAAGAAGAAGTGACAGAGAGCTTTTGGGGTGACTGAGCCATCCTACCTCCTCCAAACCAATGGGATATAGGTTGGAGTAGAAAAGACAGCTGAGGATCTTTGAAGAAGAATGCTTCCTGTCTTGTTTATTGCCTGTTAAATGGATGGACTATAATAATAATCTTCAACCACTGTGACTATCAGATATATCTTCTAGATGGTTTGATGTGTATTATCATCAAAGTACCAGAGGACGGAAGGTGCTACAAGATTAAGATGTGATCCAGTTGGCTTTTGAGTAACTCTTCTGATTCTATGATCCCCTTCAATCTGGCGCTCAGCCCCAAAACCATGTACATCATTTAATTTTGGTTATAATCACAACATCCCTCAGGACTGCTACAACCTCATGAAGGGTCAGAAACTCAAATTTAGGAACTGTTGCCTAAGAGTGCTCATGTTGTACTGCGGTTTCTGGAGGATAGGTTTTTTAATAGGCAAACAATTGGCGCAGGGGAAAGTCAATCCTATGAAGTGATGAGCTGTCCTTTCAAGGCAACAAAATGATCTGCATTAGAGAAACGCCAAGAGATACGTTCTGGGATGCAATTTGGAAAAGTTTTTTCAGGCAACTGTTTCTTCTAAAGTGATGATATGTCACATCTGGGATTGTGACAATCTTAATGATTAAGGTTTTTTAAGAGAAAAAAAAAAGTAAACAATTACACAGGCAGCAAAGGCCAGTAAATGTAAAGTGGGTAGCTGTATAGCTACCAAATAGCTGTAGGTAGCTGTACATTTGTTCCAGTATAGGAGCCAGTGCTGCTCTCAAACTGAGCTGGGCTATCTGAGAAGTGAATGGTGAGAGCAGTTGCCACATGCACTACTTTACTGAACATCCTCCATAACATCACTAGCAGAAATTTAAATTTATAGTAGCAAAATTTTGGAAAGAGGCTAGCAATAGTCCTCCGCAAAGATTTTACTCTGGATTCAGTCCTTACTACTTCAGAAATAATAACTTTTAACCTTTTTTGTAATAGGACCAGTTTGAAGTCCACATCTGATTTCATCAGAGGCTTTCTTACGGACTATTTTTAAGGTTTTCATGACTCATGACAGCATCTTTGCTTAATGCTATGCATTTGAGAATGCCAGAATTCTGCCCTTGTATTTTCACAAGAAAGTGTCTACTTAGATGCAACAGTTCTGTCATGCACAGGCAGGCACTACATCTAGGCTAGATGTGGCAATTAGATGTTTACTCAGCTGATACTTGTTCCTCTTTAATAAGCAACTTATCCCATCTTAATAGAATACCTCTAACCTCATCAGAACCCATCTTATGCAACAGAGCACATAGAAAAGGAAAAGCGGTGGCTTTTAAGACCCGAACATTTGAAAATGTTCTCTCAGGTTGAAATGCCTTGCCATTTTCTTTGTGATAAAACCCTGCATTCCCAAATCAATAAAACCATTTGTGGGGGGATGCTGCTAGTCTGTGCCAGTAAGAATGTCAGGGTTTGGCAACAGGAGCTTGTTGATTTCGCTATGTAAGTAGTTTTCCTCAAGATTTTCATTATCAATCGTTTTCTCTCTACTTTGTTTCAGTATTCCATGACTATAAAACTGTGTTTTTCTGTTCTGTTAAAAATATGTGGACTAATCTCAGGTAAACCACCATATTTGATTTAGTTGAAAATGTTTTAATAACATTTTCAGTTAGTGTAGTTAGCTCATGTGCCAAGTGTTACATTTTTTCATTCCCCACAAAATCAGGACAAACTGTACATCTCCTGCTGTGTCTGAAGCCGATTTGGCTAACTTTCAGCTATGCTAATTAAAGAATCCTATTTTTATCTGATTTTAAAATACTACAGATACACTGCTGGCAATTTTACTTGTTTTGATGCAGAATTGGTTAACTGCACAAAAAGTCTGTTTTCTGCTACTCATTTTCACATCCATGCACAGACTCATGCTCAGATATGTGCCACACTTAACAAAGTGTTATCAAATCTACTTGCAGGATAAGGCTTAAGAATATAAATTTGAATAAAGTCCAGTAAACAACGCCATGGAGCAGAGAAGTTAAATGGAAGAGAACAGCAATAAAGAGGTTTAAAGACCTATACTAAACAAAACTTGCTACGATATAAAAAATTTTGTTTTGAAAAGAATGTTTCTAGCGTTTGTGAACATTTTGTTTAGGTGTTAAAAAAATCCTTACTGAGCAATGTTTATTAACATAGAACACTCCAGCAAACAGACTTTAAAAAGAAAAATAAATATGTTACGTCCCAGGAGTCAAAGAGTCTTCACAATTTGAAAACAAAAGCCTTAAGATTAGGCAGGCACTGAAGTTGCAGTACCATCTCCCTCCTTCTCACCTATGCAATTTATTTCTATACTGCATTGGTATTGCTGCCCATGCTCATAGCTTACAGAGACAAAACCTATTCTGTTTGAAGTCGGTGGGCATTTTGCCATAGAGTCGATAGAAACAGAATTTGGCATCTGAAAGCACACTGCATGTGATGAAATACGGACTTGCGAAGTATTTGATCTGTGGTTTTACCTGCCCACACTACTGTTTTCTTTACAGATGTTCTTAGTTAAATGTTCTTTTAGGCATCTGATCTTTCAGGTCAACAAGCTGTTGCACAAACTACTTATCTTCTCCTGTTTCCTCCAACTGAGTTATGTAATCTGAATAAGTTTAATGCCTCTGATATTAATTTTTGCTCATTATCTTTCCCTCCTTTTTGGGTTGTGGGTGCTAAATAACACAGGCACACAGAATGTTCATCAGCATATTGCTTTTGTGGTTCTTCCTCAGTTTCAGCTGCTGTTGCAACGCACAAAGCTTTTAGCAATGAACAGGCTCCCGGAGAATGTTAGAAGTGAACACCAACACATGCAGGGTTAGTGTTTGACTTGAGAATATCCCAGTGAAATCTGAGAGACTATAATCCTTTCTTTTGGATCATTATTCCTTCTTTATTCGTCTGGCAGCAAGCACTGCCAACATGTCTGGCTTTCTAATGAAAAGGGACACTGTATGAAAAGGCAAGGAGGGCTTAATTGATTAGCAAAAGCATGCAGAAGAAGCGGTCGAAAGAGGATAACTCTTTGGGTAGGTGGATGCATTAGAAATGAGATACAGATCCTCTGCCACTCTTTGTTTCTATGTTGAGATAAAAATGACCAATAAAAATTCCGGTAATTTTGTGATCCATGGAAAGTGAATTTGTTGGCTTGCAGCCAAGTACCAGTGGAAAGCTTCACATCACACAGTTTCCAACTCAGTAGGTCTCTTCTGAACTCACAGAAGTTTCTTGCCAGATTCTGTTGTAGCTTTAAACTGATATGGATTTACCAGGAGGTTACCAAGGAAATGTTAGCCATATTATAGCCCCTCTCCCACTCCACTGCTCTAGTGCTAGCAATTCACTTGTTCCCAGTGCATCACTTCATCCTCTCTTTGGCATCACAACCCCATCTGCAAGTGGTGGGGAGTTGGAAAGTGTAATAATATAGATTTTATATAGATGATGGATTAACCTCGAGAAACTCTTCCAGGACAAGAGGTAAGCAGGTGAAGATGTTTATTACATTATACAGCAAAGTTATATAGTCTGTCAGAAGGCACATGTGTCACATCTCAACTGGTCATTTTCTACTGTAATGCATGTAATTAAGGCATACAATAGGTCAAAATAACAAAACAATATTTTAACACAGCCAAGCAAATTCTGCCTAGTTTCTCTCTTTCAGTTACAAGGTGTTTACATTACCCTCAGAGTCAAAGACAAAACATAGCTTTCTCTAATTCGAGCAAAGGCAAATCTTCCCTATAGCATTCCAAAATAATCAGAAAACAACCTCTTCCCAGAGGAAAGAAGGCAGAGCTGTATCTATTCTCCTATATTTGACCCTCCACTGTGGGATCTCTCTGAGCCAAGTAAGTATCAGGTGGGTAACTGACATAGGGTTGAGAAGGGAGTGCAGTATCCCTGCCATTCACATCTGGCCCACATCTGGCCCAGGCCTACGTGGAAGAAACAAGAACACATAATGTCATCACTTCTAGACAGAGGTCACAGCTCAAACCCCCTGCTTTTTGAGCTCTAAGAAATAGAAGTAGGAAACACAGGATGACAATGAAGTTGGGAACAGTCACTCCAATATTACTTGTAATTCTTGGCTTTTCAGGTCCTGAAACCCCAATTTTAAATATCCAGTTAATTTCTCTTTTTATGCTTTTCCTGTTTCACTGAAGAAAGCACTTTCATTTATATGGTTGTGTATACTGGAATAAATAGGACAAATCTTCTATTGGTGTTTAAGATTAAGAATAGCTTATACACCAGCAGAATGTTGGGAGGCATTTAGTTAATGTCCTTTTTGGTGCAGCAGTTTGATTTAATCAGCACCAAAGTCTGCCCACACATAAATGCAGTCACTGACCCTTGAAGCAGAGAGCCAAACACTGATAGCCTGACTCACTCCACTGAGCAAGATTCAGATCTCACATAAAGGCCAGGGAGTGGGACCTACCTATACAAGACTTGAAACCAACTCATTGTCATAAACGGATTTATTCCTCTGAGGAAGGGAACCAGGATTTACTTTTGCTGCATAGACCCAGTCATGAGAATACTTTTCACACATAGGTTTTCTTCTGGGTGAGAAGCCCCATTCAAGGCAGCATTGGCAGGACTGGACCCAGCTATTTACTCTCTATAGTTGGCATTGCCAGTATCAACATTTTTGTTTCAGCTCCACATCAAAATTCATGTGGGTGTAAAGCTTTCCCAGACACAGAGCATGAGCACATGAGTCTCAACATAAATGAGGGACTCTATTAAGCTCTGCTGCACTTATGTGTGTGCAAGAGTGTGAGCATAAGTACCAATTATAGTTTGGCAGCAGGCTGAAGTGGCTGTTCCGTTCATATCCTGTATTTTCATTTGCTTATAACTTTCCTTAAAAATATTCCTTTGAGGCTCAAGTGTGTCATGATTGCCTTTGGCTCAAAGGTGGATGAAGGAAATGATAGGAGCTGCTTCTGAGTTACAGGAGCCTGAAAGGAATGCAGCTCCTCCTGCACTAGCCCTGCTGACTTTGTGCTTGTGAACTGTCAGGGGAGAGAAATGAATGACAGTGCCCTCTCAGAAGTACCCAGAGAATGATTCTTATCAAATGCTATCTCCTGCCAACTCTCATGAACACTGCCAGCCTGGAATGATGGGGAGATGTATTTGGCAGCAAATGCTTTTGAGATAAAACTAGGGGGAAGGGATTGAGACAGGGTCACTAGATGAGCCACTTGCTTTTCCTGTAAAAAATGGTCTCTAGAGACAGGGTCACTGGATGAGCCACTTGCTTTTCCTGTATAAAAGATGGTCTCTAGAAGTTCAGGGTAAGTATATTCTAGGGCTGTTTTGCAAGGTTTGCTTTTTCACTGGGAGTATCTGAGTGAGTTACTGTGAGAGTGCCTGCTGCTGAGAAAGGATGTGTAACAAAAAGTCCTCAGGAAAGACCAGCAGGAGTGCATTAGGAATGCTTGCTGATGGGCAATGTGTGGCAGACACAGGGGACAGCATACCTCTGGTTCTTCAGAGGTGTCAGTGTTTGACACATACACTAGAAAGTGTGAACAAAACGTAGAGGAGATTGTTTCCTTTCTATCTCACACATGAAAAGACATTTGTTACATGCATTTGTCAGTTAAGTAGCAATTCTGGATTTGAAGGCATTTGCTTATAGCGTTAATGACATGATCAATTTTGCAACGTGGAAGTTTCATGTCAGGACAAGGACGCAAAGGTGTTATAACACACAACAGAATTCCACCTCTACTTAGATCTTTTCATACAAAATGGGAGCTCCTACCCAGATCCCCTACCCTTAATTGAAAGCAGTGAAATTAGTTCCAATTGCTCCCCTCCTGTGAAATCATATTGACTCACTCTTCTCCCTTCCTACCCGCTTTTCTCATGTCAAAATTACATTAGCTCTCAGGCAGCTTCTTTATTGCTTAACAAAGTCAGCTTCATTTTGGGGAACAGAACAGCAAGGAACATAAAGTACTTGTTAACTGGATCTATACGAGAAGGTGACACAAGCTGCAAAGCTGAGAAGGATATGCATGAGGAAGAACATTGGCTATTAGTCTTACATGGAAAGGCACAAAAGAGGAAATGTGAGGTGAACAAAAGAAATATCAAAGATGCCACCATTTCCAGAAAGAGGAAAATAAATAAGACAGAGATGTCTGATTCAAGGTGGACTTGGGGATGTTGACTTTGTCTGCGGGGATAAGGTTTGGACTAGATGTGAGGACAGTGAGGAGCTAAAGGAAAAGCAGGTGCTGTGACAGGAATGCAGAGCAATGCGTGACTTCAACAGGAACATTCTGGATAGGCTTCAGGTGAGAATTTAGATGGAAGAGGGTGGTGTATTTGAAGCAGGAATGAGCTAAGCATGGTATTCCATGATCATGTTCTGTTCTGAATATGAACAGGATCTGAATGATCATTCAGAAAGAAAGGGGCTCAGTACTTAACATCTGAAGGATCAGAAGCATAAATTGGATACAAGAGAAGCAGACATAAAATCTGGTGGGTCATCATGTTACACATATGCAAGACGACTGTTGGAGGTGTAAAGAAGCACATCTGGAGTAGAGGAGAGAGGTATCAATTAAAAAAGCATCCCAGTTCTGGTGTGTGTCATGGCTATTTTGCTGTATTACAGCATGGCCATGCCACCTCCTCCCCTTACGTGTGATCTGGCCACGTTGCACACCTCTGCTGCCTGCCTGTTGGAAGCATAAATGAGTAATAAGAACCGTGCACCTGGGCTACTTTATTTCACTGTCCCAGGTGTTACTTTAACCATAACTTTTCTATGTCCTAATTTCTTTATGTTTATCTTCTTACAGGTGTTACAAGAACAAACTAATTACTGTACACAAAATTATTTTATGAAATTGCTATGATGATGTAAATTATACCAAGTTCTTGTTATAGTCAAGCTGTAGCATGACTAAATCACAGAATCACAGAATGGTAGGGGTGGGAAGGGACCTCTGGAGATCATCAAGTCCAAACCCTCTGCCATAGCAGGTTCTCCTAGAGCAGGTTATACAGGGCAGCATCCAGGCAGGTTTTGAATGACTCCAGAGATGGAGACTCCACCACCTCTCTGAGTAGCCCTTTCCAGTGCTCTGCTACCCTCAAATCCCTCAGCCTTTCTTCATAAGTGAGACGTTCTAGTCCCTTAATCACCTTCGTAGCTCTTTGCTGTACCCTTTCAAGCAGTTGGCCGGCCTTCTTGAAGCAGGGAGCCCAGAACTGGAGACAGTACTGCAGTCTATGAAATGTCATTCATAGAAAAGGAACATTGGGTAAAATCTTTGCCAGACTCTGAAAATAATCTGAAATGATGATACTGGGATTAAACGGGCAGAGTTCCGCTAGGCTGGGCAAAATTAGGCTACTCAAAAGTACATCAATAACCTTAGATTGGTGTATACAGTGCTCTCGCCCTGCAGCTGCTCTGCAGTTCTGCAGGGCGAGGGGAGCACAAGAAATGAACATGGGTAAATGTTATAGCTAGCTACATTTGGGAAGCCAAAGAGCTGGTGTTTCCCTGGTCCTACAGTCAATTCATATCTTACATCTCCTAGTTCAGATACTAATTACCTAGGGCTCACATAAAATTCAGCTTTCCTTAAAAGTTGTGGGAGATATTGTAATGCTGAATAACAAATGAAACAACGGTGATACTTGAAATAGGTCAAGGGAAACATCTGGGCTGTAACATGTTTCCAAACCATTTATACAATACCAAAAGAATGGTTCCTAGCCTTACCCAGGTGGCTTCACTGCCACTGATTTTCCTCCCCATTGTCAGGTCACTGTCTCACTTGGTATTTCTTTCAGCAATTCCACCTCTGTTTCATCAGACCAGCCCAGTTTCAAAGTTTTGCCTTAATGCAACTTTTCCTCATCAAGGCTCCTTCACTTCCCAGATTATGCCTACAAGGGGCTTTTTTGTTTGTTTTGGTTGGTTGGTGGGGGTTTTTTTTGTTGGGTTTTCTTCTGGTTTTTCTGGGTTTTTTTGGGAGTAGGGAATGGGGGTTGGTTTGTTTGGGGGGGGTTGTTCTGTTTTGTTTGGGGGTTTTTTGTTTGTTCAAGTTTTGTTTGTTGTTGCTATTTCCAGATCTGCCTTCAAATTCTTGGTAATGAGCCAGCTTGTTCATTATAACATGCTTAGCTTTGTGCCTCACCAGTTTTGTGCCCCAGAAGGGATGATTACTAATATGCCTGAAATTCAGCCAAAACACCTGTTTTAATTCTGAAGTTATGCCTGAATAACAGTACCCCAAACCCAACAGCTTTCCTAATTGTTTGCCATAGTATCATGTAGAGGAAGGGCATGGATGTCACCAGCACTGGAAACACCAAAGCAGACAGTTGATTGCAGGCATTACAGTGTGGCAGACACCACACAGAGTAGAAATGCAAGAAAAGTGATATACATAATAAATTACAGGGGCTGTGCTGAGTCAAAGTTTTCAGCACTATACAATACAGAGGGCGAGAAACAGCCCTGTCAGCTTGCCTGTCCTTCCAGGATAGATGGATGCCAGTGAAACGATGACATTTTGGGAGCTTATGAATGTAAGATACAGTGTTTTTGCAGGACCTGGATGCAGTCTCTGGAATAACTTTTTACAAGAGAAAAGAAGGTTGTTTATGTTTGCCACTTTGCTCAATACAGGTCTCCTATCTTTGCATTAGTTTCTCTTCAGATAGTACTTCTTTCTCCATTCACTCCCAAGCACACCCAGGCACACAAACAAAAACAAATGAGTTATAAACTAATCAAACTTGTTTTCTTCAGGTTGGAAAGGAAAAGAGATAATATTTTGATTTCAATTTCCAAATCTTTGGGAGGTGCTCAGATATTATCTATCATGGTGCTTCAAGCTCGTCACTGGAATGGTATCATGGCTCCCAAGCCATTAAAAAGCAGCAAACAGCTACAAAAACTTGCTTCCTCACCACTTCTGTCTCCATTTTCCCTTATGAACAGAAATAACAAGAGGAATTTTAACCCATGGGGTAAAACTGTGGGGTTTCTGTCACTTTTTGTCCCCATAGGAACAAGATATTTCATCCAAATCTGGTCTCAAGTAACTCCTAGAGTCACAAGTTTCCCCTGTTTGGAAAGTTTCACTGTTCCTTGAGAAAGCAACAGGCAAAATCAGAGAACTGACAGAGCCTAAATTACTTAGGCCAATGCCTACTTCTCTCAACAGCAGCTTGAAGTGGGGTGTTGAAATCCTGGTCCTAGTTGAAGTTAGCATAAAAAATGTCAGCAATGTCAAAATTATTTATATCTCTGATTTATAGTAGAATTTGAAAACCAATAAAAAGATGGTATCTTCACAGTGATATGTGCTGCTATATCAACAGCCTATAGCAGTCTCAGTCTTTTCATGGCACAAAGCCTTGTACTAAAGCTGTCACATCTGAGAGTCCACTGCTGTGTATGTTTGATTTATTTCCCCAGTATGGGTATTTGGGACTCCAGAAGCAATTCAGGAGCCAAGAAATACAAACATGACAATATCTTCAAAGAGCCTGGCATTATGGAGGAAGCAAGTTCTGCATGTGCAAGCATTCCTTCCACATACAAAGCAATGGCATTATTTGGGTTCAGCTTTCATCAGATGTCCTTCCTCTGACACCGATTTTCCTTACGCATTATGAACAGATAATCCTACTTACATATCCTGTCAAGCAGACAGAGGAGAGTATCATTTGGATACTACTTCTGTTTAAGTTGCCTAATAAATATTTCAGTGGTTTCATGGATGAGGGACAGTTCCAAGCCGACTCTTCACGAGGCACTTCTGTCCGACTCCTGTGGTTTCGCTGTAGCATTCGCTGCTGTGCGTTTGGGAGGGGGAACAGCCCGGTTGTCGTAAGTAATGAAAGTTGCAGATAGCTGGGAGGTTGTGACTGCACTTTGGCAATGCACAGCAGGAGGTAATGACTCCAGTTCCTCTTTGTTCTGCCACTGCGTCTGGGTCGTACAGGTACCAGGCTTACAGAAGACAGGTTAAGGAACAGTTACCTGACTTTTATGAACAGAGACGCTAAGTAACTTCGTGCAAAATCCCAGCAAGCCAGGGACAGAACTACTAAATCCAAGAGCCCTGGGAAGCATTAGCCGAGCAGCAAAACAGTCAGAGGCTTATCATGAAAGACCTGAAACCCACCTTTTTTCTTATGCTTGCTGTGATGTACATTCGAGAAATTTTTGGCAAGCTTTCAAATAAAAAATAACTCTTGAGAAGCATGATCGCAGCAGCCACACAACTCCAAACTCCTCATTGCCTGTCAACTGATTTTTCAATTCCATTGTCTAAAGCGACACTGAAGGAGTTTCCACAAAACTTTCCAAGCTGAGGAATACGAAAACTTCCTTCAGGGCGAAGAACCCTGTCCCCACTTGCTCCACAAGATTTTTACACGGCGCTTTAACCCACTCTGCTGAAACCAAGTACCGGCCTACAAACGATCCCACGCACCCACCACTGGGGAAGAGATACGAGGGAATGGGATACGAGAGGAAGGGACACCAGGCCCCCCCAACTCTGGCAGGGCCAAGCTTTGGCGGGTTGCGCCCGTCTTGCAGAGGCCCGGGGCGCTGAGGGGCCGGCGCCGACACCACCTCCTCCCTGCCCCGCAGTCGCCCCGCAACGCCTCCGGCCCGTCGCAGCCGCGCAGGGGCGCGCGGCCCCACGTGACATAACCCCCTCCCCACCGCCTCGTCGCGCTGAGCGGCTTCGCGCGGGGCGCGCCGGGGCGTGTCACGTAGGCGGGGCGCCGGGTAGGTCACGTGACACGGGCTGCCCAGCAAGCTCCGAGGAGGAGCTCCGCCGCCGCCATTTTCCTGCGGCGCCCAGCCTGTGTCCCCTGTCCCCGGCCGAGCGGAAGGCGCGCAGGGGGGAGGGGACGGCGGCTGGGGGAGGGGGGTGGGAGGAAGAGGAGGAGAAGGAGGAGGAGGAGGAAGAGGAAGAAGGGGGGGGTCCCTCCTCGGGTGACAGGTCCGTCCCTGAGGGCGGAGCGGGGGCCGCCTGCGGCACGGCGGGTTGAGGAGTCCGTACAGCTCCATCGCCTGCCTAGTCCTCCCGTCCCCGGCCCCTGAGGAGGGAGCGGAGCCGCTCTTGGTTCCAGCGCCGCCAGCAGCCCGCCATGTCCGGCCAAAGCCTCACCGACCGTATCACGGCGGCGCAACACAGCGTGACCGGCTCGGCGGTCTCCAAAACCGTCTGCAAGGCCACGACTCACGAGGTCATGGGGCCCAAGAAAAAGCACCTGGACTGTGAGTACCGCGAGGGGATGGCAGCTCTATTTCAGCGTAAGGCATTCTCTTGGGTGGGGGAAGCGTAGGATCGGGGACGTGGCGATGGAGAGCTTGGGAGAGGCTGTTTAGCTCTCTAGAAGGGGCCTTATTAGCCCGTCCCTGTGCACAGGGCCCTGGAGAACGTGAGCTTCTGAACGATAGGACTTGCCCTGTACTGCTTCACCGAGGCTAAGCAGAGGAATGGATTGTAATTTACTTACTAATTGATCTAATTTTTTTTTCTTTTTGCTGGAGCCGTCATTCCCCTATTCTGTAGAGGAGGTGCAGGAGTTTCAAAAGGGAATAACCGATCAGTTAACGTAATAGTCGTAATAGATAGATAGTCTAGTAGCAAAAGAAAAAATAAAAATGCTTTTCTATCATTCTTGTAACTTTTCCACGTAAAAGAATATGTGAAATGAAAGCCTGAGGGCTAACTTCTGTCAGAGTGTTCTCAGTCTTACCTTTCCAGTCTGTCTCCTTCACTCGGGGAGATAGGCCTGGAAGACTTCTTTAGACCATTGGTACCTAAGCTTAACATCCCATACAGGTACTCGCCATTTCTATTAAAAATAGATCCAAGGTGGGAAGTCTTAAAAAGGTTTTGCGTCAGCTGTGTTCCATCCAGGTTCATATTCGTTCATATCCACCAAAGTTCTTATTTGTCTGCCTCCCATTAAGCTGTAAAGTCACAGGAGTGAGGATATTCTTGGCTTGAATACCCGATTATCTTGCATCTGTTTATTTTAGGCTTTTAAGGACCCTTTCCCCCTCCCCATCCACTATGTAATGAAGTATACTGGAGAGAGATGTGTGGCTATGCCTTCTGTATGTGTGCTTTCTCCTTTCCTCCCACCCACATCTGTGAGATCAGGTCTTCATGTGTCTTGAATTTGTCTTTTGAGTTGCCCTATATTAAGATGAGAAGACCAGATGTTAATACTAGGATTAATTGTCGTTATTTCTTTTATCCACCAAAATATGTCTGACTTAAGGTTTAAGAAATGACTGTTGTGTGAATAGTAGAGTGGGATGGGATCAGGTTTTTAGGGTAGTCCCAGAACAGCTACTTTAGTTTCTTTCTGGTATCCCCTCTTGCCTGAAGTCTGAGGAGTAACTGAGTGGCTTTGTTATTTCTGGTCAGCCCAGGGTGTCAGAAAGCTGTGAAAATCTTTGGACTTTAAGTAAATGAGTTTCAGGTGGAGAATACACCTTGTCATATGTACGGCTTATGTATGAAGGTGTGGTGGTAATGGTTTTCAGACAACAGAAGGGACGTGTTCTGGAAAATGCATTGTCAGGTTTAACTTGGAATAGTGGTAAAAGTGCAGTTTCAGTAATAGGACATTTAGCAGCTGATATCTTTCATAATAAAAGCTTTATGAAAAAGAAATCAAACTGAGTGGACAACTGCTCTTCAGACTGGAATGTATATTCATGGTGGCATTCTGGACATGATTGCTAGGGGATATCATCATTGAGACCTATAGGATGCTGCTGTAGAAGGGTGCTTGAACTTCCTGGTAGTTGCTGAATGAGAGCACCATTTCCCCAGTTTCTGCCTCTTTCTCAGAGAATTCTTTTATCAGAGCAAAGCAAACTTGTTTGGGTTGTGAAATTAGTTGTACTACTTGTCACTTGTTTGGTTTTGTGTGTGTGGTGTGTGTTTTTTTTGTGGGTTGTGTTGGTTGTGGTGGTGTGGTTTTTGGTTGTTTGGTTTTTTTTTTTTTTTCTTTTCTGTAGTTAAAATAGATCCTGGGCAGATAAGTTTTGTATGCTGTCCCTATTATGTTTGTTAGGAGTCTCTGTTCCTGGCATCAGGAAATGACACACGGTGTCGTATTTTGAACATTTTTCTTTGTTCATGCCGTTTATGGTTGTATGTTTGGAAATGAATGCTTTTTGCACAAGCTGTGCCTCAAGCCCCTCCTCTGAATTATTTGCACATATCTTCCTTTAACAACAAACAATTGAACTACTAGATAAGTCCTATGAACTGGCATCTCACTGTGAATGTCAATTAATACACCAATCCTCACAGACAGCATGCTTTTAAAATGTTTTTCTAATTAGTGTTTATTAAGATAATGACAGCTTAAACTTAATTTGTTAAAGGTCCCAGGTGAGTTGAGGAGTTTTCTAATACTGTCCTGGAGTGAAGCCTGGGTTTTGTAGCATTTTCTGTGACCATGGCATGTGTTCCTGTTGATGTGGCATTTGTGTTGCTAGTGCAGATCTCAAAATCTGACTGCTCTGTTTCTGAAATTGTTTCTATAATAAGCTTGAGCCATTATGAATGCATGTAAGTATCTCAGCCTCATACAGATAGGGAGAAATACAACATAGGTACTTGTGCACATGATTATTTCTGTATTTACCTTGTTCTTGACTGTTTGTGGAGTTCCAAAACTGAAGTGCTCTCCATCTTAGGTTTGTGTGTTCCCTTTGTGTTTCTCTGGCCCTTGCCTTAATGATCAAAGAATGGAAAAAGGCATTTGTAGCCCATGCTGATAAAAGTGTAATCTACTTTAAAGAATGCTCTTTCTCTGCTGTTACAAAACTTAGTTGGTTTTCTTGGTTTGAGGGAGAGAGAATTATGATTTAAAAGTGGAGCTGGCTAATGATAGGTAGCAACAACCATCTTCCAGTCACATTTATGTATTTATGCGCTTAGGATATGGTTTTCTGCTGTTTTGAAAGTCCACTGTTCTAGCTGATGTAAGGATTCTCAGTTTTGTAACCTAGGTGCTGATATTGTAATGATGGATTACCTCTTTTACTGTAATATGACAGTTTTAATAGTCTCAAAACAGAGTTCATGAAATTTCTTTTACAGAAAACCTGATCTGACTATGAGTTTGTGCTAATTTTCACACCTTTGTGAGCAGTGATAATTCAAGACTGGTTTGTGATTTAACTGGTATACTGAGATTTGGCTTTTGTTGCTGTGTTCAATGCTGGTATAGTGATACTTAGAGCAATCACTTCAGGTTATTTGTCATGTTTCACAGTTTATTGATTGTAATGGGGTGGGGTGCAGGTGAGGGTGTGTACTTTCATATGTATATATGATGGATAGTAGGAAACCCAGAAGACAACTCCTACTTGGCATTAACTATGTTTCACTGGAACAGTTCAGTGAAAGAGCTGTAGCTGTGACATCTCAGTAGCATGGTGGGGGGTAGGGGTATACGATTGCACGCTCTATAGTTAAAACAGCTTTAACCTGAAACATCTTTGGGGTTGGGCTCTGAATGTCAGCTTTTAGCTAATGAAGTAGTGCTCTTTATAGGAGAATGTGGATGAATGGCTTGG
Source organism: Dryobates pubescens (assembly GCF_014839835.1). NCBI lineage: Eukaryota > Metazoa > Chordata > Aves > Piciformes > Picidae > Dryobates > Dryobates pubescens. Next base: position 9,624,523 of record NC_071621.1, on the reverse strand, counting down.
AAGGAAGTTGAAATGCTGTCATTACCCATTCTTAACAGGAAGTCTTTCTATAGTTATGTGAGTCTGTAACTTCCTTGACTTTTTATTGTGAAGGAATTTTTAAGGAAGACAGCAAAAACACTGCCCCATGTCAGAGAGATGTGTGAGAAGCTGTGTAAGTGAAAGTAAATGTAACTGAGCGTGTTAGAATAGAATAAACCAGGTTGGAAGAGACCTTCAAGATCATCAGGTCCAACCTATCATCCAACACCATCTAATCAACTAAACCATGCGACCAAGCACCCTATGAAGTCTCCTCCTAAACACCTCCGATGATGGTGACTCCACCCCCGGGAAGCCCATTTCAATGGGCAATCACTCTCTCGGGGTAGAATTTCTTCCTAACATCTAGTCGGGGACTTAGTTCCCAAGTGCCTTATGTCAGGTAGTTTGGTTTTGTCTAGGGGCCCCTATTAGTACAAATAGAAGTCTAGCTAAAGACTTGCTTTGTGTCTGTGCCGAGGACAGCTTCTGCTTCCAGGGGAGACAGTACGCAGAGGGTGTCTTATAGAACTGGGGGACAAAGATGTTTTATTTTCTCCTGTATATCACAAGAGATTTGTACTCAAGCAAGGAAACCCAGTGTTTTTAAATGCTCACCTGCCTTGGATGTACTGAAGTGTAACTGCATTATTTCAGTGGTGCTGTGGGTTAACTCCTGGTCTCTGTGGATACTACTCTGTTCTCCAGTAGAAATAGATTATCCATGTTCCTTTTTGGTATTGTGGTACTTCACCAATTTAATATTTTCTTTCTGGTTTTGGCAGGATTACCTGAAGTTTCTTGTGGCTTTGTTTCCCATTTTATAGTTGACTTAAATTTCTGGAACCAATCTCTATTTCTGCTTAGAACTGTTATGTGTAACTGTTACTATTTCAAATACAGATAATTGCTTTATTACAATTATCTTTTGAGGTAGCCGTTATTGTTTCTGAGTGTTTCCATGATTATAATTTCTTCCTTAGCCAAATTTTCCTAACTTATTACTAGAATTCCTTTGGAGTATTTGCTTGTGCCTTTTAGTAAAGTACAAGAACTATCATACTCCTCTAGACTGCCAGAGGGCTGCTCATTTGCAGAAAGAATAGCCATTTAGTTCTGCAGCTGTTGTTTTATTTTACGTAGCCTGAAGCTGTATTCTATTTGGTATGAAGTAAGAGGCAGGAAGTAAGGAGGAGAAGCTGTAGGACACCTGCAATCAGCTTAGTATGAATCCTTGTACTTCCATTGTTTCCCATCAGTTGTGGTTTTTTAGGTGTCATGTAACTTTGGGCTTTAGCTCTCCTTGTGAATTTTTTTTAATGGTGCAGCCGTGTCTTCCAAAAGTGATGCTTGGAAGAGGTATCCTTGTACAGTTCAGCCTGTGGCCTAGTGGTCTATTTCAGTCTTTAGTTCCTCATCCTCAAATCAGTTTTTGATGTGTAGATGTGAAAGTTTTAAGCTGTTCCTAGTGACTTGGCTTGTGAAGCCACAATAGTTTGCATAATAATACAAAAGAGATGACTTATCCAATATGGAATTTAAAGCTTCCCTTTTTTAGCTTTGTGTATGTTGCCTTATGTAAAATACATGATTGGTAAAGTACTTACAATGATAGAATACTGGGAAAGTTCCTGTAGAAAATATTACTGACATTTTGCTTTCCCTGGAAAATGCAACACATTTTCTGCAGCAGAGACACCTTTTGTATTCAAAATGTTGCCTTTTTTTTAGCTGCCTCCTTAAATTTCAGTTTTTCAATATCTTCAAAGCCTTCTCACTGATTAATTTCTCAAACATCCATTGCTTTTTGAAAAATAACCTAGTTCTACTGGTCAGATATGCGCTCTCTTAAATTCTGTAATCTGTGCTGAAGCTCTTCCTCAAGCATGACACAAGAAATCAGGTAAGTATTGTAAATGACTTGTTTATAATTTTTTGAAGTCCTGTACTGGGGCAGTTATTGAATGTTTCCAAGTGGTTCATAAAACACCTTTTAAGCAATGATCTCATGTATGTGTCATTACTTCTGAGTATCTCAGCAAACTCTGCTGCTGAAGCAGTTTTCTTTTTGTCAAAGAGCTGTTTGGGTTTTGTTATTGTCCATTGGTATGTATGTGTGGTGGTTTAGATTTCCTGCTGGTTGAAGTACTAATGCTAAAAGTAGTTGTGATACGGATCTGAATGTTATCTTGTGAAAGCTTAGGTAGGAGAGGGATTCTGTAACTGATTACATCTGCACTGGGTTACAAGTGAACAAGAAATAAGTGTCCAAAAAGCTGCAATTCCAAGTGGAAAGGAAAAAAACTGATGTTGATATAAAGTTGTTTGGTTTGATATTTTTGTTGGTGTTCTAGCAGTTTTCTTCATTGTGAAATGTGACTGTGAGCAGGCAGGGGATGAAATTTTTATCAACTCTATATCCTTCTAAACTTGAAGGAAGTAGAAATTCTGTTGCATTTTGTGTTTTACCCCTAGCCTTACATTAGAGCTTTATCCCTTAGCTGGTAGTGTCTAAATCTCAAAATAATATTAGTAAATTCAGTGTGGTGCTCCCATGCCTGCTGATGGCAAATCCAAGTTATGAGTAATATGTGACAAATCGGGTATTGAGATTTGAGAAATTAGGGAACTAAGCTGTATTTAGCTGTGTGAAACTAACTCACTCAAGTTAAGCATTTCATAAAGACTTAACAAACATGCTAGATTTTCCAATTGTGCTGTTGTGCTAAAGGAGCTTTAAAGTAATGTTTATCTGGATCATTTGCAATAGTAAACATGAGTAAATTAGGCTTTTGTAAGTTTTATGTCAAGACAGAGGGGGTAAAAGAACAAGATTTATATAAAAATTTAACTTATGGGTCAGTTTCAAGCATGAAGTATAAGGAAATTTACTGGAGTGAAGAGTGGTAGGAAGGGAAATCCAGTGCTTTTATTTAAATTCATATATGTGGTCTGTAAAATAAAAAAATGGTGGATTTTACTACACGCAGAATTACAGAATGGTCTCTTCTAACCCCTACCTCTGAAGATCATCCAGTCCAGCCCACTTGCTAGAGCAGAGTAGTTACTTATTCTGAGCTCTTTTATGTAATTTCCCCCACACCTGTGGTAATTTTTACTCCACATCAACCCCTTCTTTTTCTTTTTCTCCTGTATGACTTTTCAGGACAAAAGGGAAAAGAGCACTTCTGAAGTCTTAATGTTCTTTATTGTTTCCTCCCGAGCAAGCCGTCCTTCAGTCACAACATCCTTATGCTCTTACAGTGGTGCTGTTCTAGGAGCAGTGATTCTTTTTCTAATGTAGGAAGTGATAAGTTTGCAGAGGTTGAAACTGCTCTGTTACTTCACATTTTTACTCTAAATACGGAACTTGCAGTAACATGTAGCTCACCTATTCCAGCTGCTGACTGTGTACTATGACATCAAAAAGTATCTCTATTTTTTGTAACTTTTATCAGTTTTTAATACTTAGCTTTAAACAATTTAAAGCAGGAATTATGAATCCTTAACACAGCTTCACAGTAAAATATTTGTTTTGTCCACAAAACCCAGCCAAACCAAAAACCCCCAAACCAACCAACCAAATTACCAACAAAGCAAAACCTACTCACTGGTATTCAGCTAGAAGTCTTTAAAGTTACAATAATAAACTGGATTTCTGGACCCAGAGTGGATAACATAGGAAAATTTAAACTCAGGTTACAAATGAATGCTTGAATTTTTTTTTTATAGGCTTTTTTCTTTTTTATGCCTTCAATCTGGCAATCTTGAGTAAATCCACTCAAGAGCAGCTCTGTGGTTTGTTGCTCTCTGCCAAATCAGAAGGTTGGGTGTCTTGACTATCAAAAGTTAGAAACAGGTGTCTTCATGTTCCTTGGCTTTCAGGGCTGCTTGTAACTTGCTTTGCTGTTGGCAATGTTTGGATTCCTCTGGCATGGATAATGAGGTGTAATGTGATAAGACAGTGTTTCTCTACCTGTCTCTTGCTTTTCATTTTGGGCTTAGTTTTGTGTTCCTCTTTTCCCTCTTTCTCCCTGTATGTTCATATATCCCATCAGTGTTTCACTTGTATTTGTTACCAGTTGTACTTGGCTTCTTTGGCTGCTCTGTCTTCTTGCTGACAAATGGATCAATACCTAATAGGAAATTGGGTCACACTTGAATTTGATTTATCCCCTTCCCCTCCTTCCTCATCCAATACTGCTATAATGGCTACAGGCATCATTGCAACTTATTTCAAACTTTTTCTTTCTCTGATCCCAACTATCCATATTCTTGATCCAACATTACTTTTGTGTAAAATGTAGAAACGTGAAAAAATGCCCTTCTTAATAGTATCTTGTCTTTTTTTTTTTTTCCTCTTGACAAGCCAGTATTCTTTACTGCTTTAGAAATACACTGAAATCCTTAGGTAGATTTTAATTTAGAATTCTTAGGGTGATGGTGTGTGTCCCCTTGCTTTCACTGATACAGACATACTCTAATTATCTAGTTTTAATGTGATTTACTGAATTTTAATTTATTATCCTTTTAGTGGAATTTTATGTGATGTATTAATAACCTATTTTAAATTCAATAGGAGTTACTTCTCCCTGGAGTGCTTAGATTTCAGTCATGAGTGTCACTGTACCACATGGCAGAATAAAATTTAAAGTATCAAAAGTATATGTGAAGTGGATTTTAATCATAGGAATGAAGGAAAAGTCAATGGGAACCAAATATGAACAATTGTGTATTCCTGGCCTGCAGTGACTTGTAATAAGGATATGAAATGCATAGCAAGTTACTGCATTTGATTAGCCATAGAACAGAAAAGCTCAAGATTCACAATTCCTGGTTGTAAACTGTTTGAAATATGAGGACTAGCACATTATGTTGGGAATTAGGGGGAAATGATGATCTGAAGATAGAGGTTTATTTCTTAAGTTCTTGGTAGTTAATAGGAAGCTAGTTCACACTTTTTTCTGGGTCTGGTTGGTTGGAATGCTTTGCCACAACAGTAGGATCATTAAGCCTATCAAATGTAATTAAAGCAAAGCCATAAATGAAGTAAATTTCCCAGCAGATTACTTTGCATGAAAAATATGGATTGTGTGGAGGTTGGGGGGGGGGGGGGGGGTTGTTGTTGTTTTGGGTTTTTTTGTTGTTTTCTCAAGGTTTTTTGTTGTTTTTGTTTGGGTTGGGTTGGTTGGTGGTGTTTGTGTGTTTTTTTTTTTTTTTTTGGTAATTTGGTGTCTAAGTGGGGGGAAATCCAGAGAAGTTTTTTTTGTTTGTTCTTGGATACCAGGGAACAGCACAATTAGTTCAATCTCTGATGCTTGAAATTACATTGTTATGAATTTGAAACTCTTGCATTTCCAGGGGCTGATTTTTTTGGTTTGTTGTGTTTTCTTTTGCCTTTTGTTTGCAGTTACTTTATGAGGAGACTCTTGAGATTTAATTATCTGTAAGTGAAACACAGTACATTAGAGGAGATACTTTTGTCCTTATTTTAAACTGTTAATGAGAAGCCTTTGTGGACAGGAATGTGGCCAGCTTCTTGGTATGCAGCAGGGCTGATACAATCTGTTATAACACCTAGTTTTACTATAGCTGCATATTCTTTTTAGCTCTCTAAGGTTTTTAACTGGTGACTAAATCTCCATTCAAAGCAAATGGAATAACTATATTTTGCATTGTTAGAGATTTTCTTTATGAAACAATTTCATTTTAAAGATTGAATTTGGGTGGAATAATCTTTCCTTTACTGAAGACTAAAAGGCAGATGATATATTTACTTCTGCTCTTCTCTTTAGTTTATTTTAGAGGGTGTTTGTGATAGTGACATATCTTTGTACATGGTAAACAAAGAAATTCCCATCTGAAAGCTGTGTGATGATATGGAGGAGTTCTTTCCGTATACAGCTTCCTTCACTGGTCCAGTTTTAAACTTCAGGGTTTGATGTTCCATGTTTTCTCTGAAATGTCGTGAAACTTGATAACCACATGGTCACTAGTAAAATGCTCATGAACAATATGTGAAACTGGAAGGTGAGGGGAAGAGCTGATCAGGATTTATGAAACTTGGACATAACAATGTTGTTCTGATAGAGTATGCTCCTCTTTGTAAGATCCTTTGCTTTACTGAAAATTAGAAAAGCTTCATCAGTGGTGCTGCAAAATGCAACCTCATTTTCATGCTCTGTATTCAGTGAAGATCACTCCTGTTCCAGCCCTAGGCTTTGCTGTAGTATATGAGAAACATAGGCTGTGAAGAATGGGTTTGATCTTTTAACTGTTGGGTTCTTGTAAAAGAATACTATTCAAATGTGCATTGAAGCTGTACTTGGGATGAGACAGGATAGGTTTGCTCAGAGATCCAAATATTCATGGGAAATGTTAGTCTAAAATGAAGAAGGAAGTAAAAGCTAAATTGGGCAGGAATGTTCAACATTTCTATTAATAGCATGGAGGATTTTAGCTGTTCCATTACTTGACTGCCTCCCTTCATGAGCGAGCTGCATGCATGTCAGTCAAAATAGTTTTGTGAAGATGTGTGTTTTGAGGGGGAAGATAGGTGATTTTTAAATTTATTTTTTTTTTTTATTCAATTTTTTTAAAAAAATCACCTATTTGAGCTTTAATGCTGTTTTCTCCAGTTTAGAAACATAGAATCAGTCAGGGTTGGAAGGGACCACAAGGATCATCTAGTTCCAACCCCCTGCCATGGGCTGGGACACCTCACACTAGATCAGGCTGGCCAGAGCCTCATCCAGCCTGGGCTTAAACACCTCCAGGGATGGGGCCTCAACCACCTCCCTGGACAACCCATTCCCAGGGCTTCACCACTCTCATGGTGAAGAACTTCTTCACGTCCAGTCTGAATCTTCCCACCTCCAGCTTCATTCCATTCCTCATCTATTGATGTTGTACCCTGTTCATAGAAGGCCACCAGGCTTGTCAGGCAGGATTTGCCCTTGGTGAAGCCATGCTGACTGTTCCAAATCACCTCTTCCCTATTCTTCTGAGTCAGTAGTGCCTCCAGGAGGATCTGCTCCATGATCTTTTTGGGCACAGAGGTGAGACTTGACTGGCCTATAGTTCCCTGGTTCTTCCTTCTTACCCTTTTTGAAAATGGGGGTAACCCTTTTCCAGTCTGTGGGGACATCCCCAGACTGCCATGATGTTTGAGATATAATAGAGAGGGGTTTAGCAACCTCATCTGCCAGTTCTCTCAGTACCCATGTGTATATCCTGTCGGGTCCCATGGACTCTCAGGTTTTTCAGGTGATCACAAGCCTGATCTTCACTGAAGATGGGCAGTTCTTCCTCCTCATCCCTGGCATTATCTTCCATGGCTCCAGGAGTGTGGGTGGAGGTCCTTGCAGTGAAGACTGAGGCAAAGTCATCATTGAGAACCTCAGCCTCTTCCAAGTCACTTGTGACCATTTCACCTGTTTTCTTTCTGAGGGGGCCCACACTTTCCCTAGTCTTCTTCTTGCCATTAATATACCTGTAGAAAGTGTTCCCTTTAACCTCCCTGGCTAGATTCAAGTCAAACTGTGCTTTGGCTTTCCTAACCAGGTCTCTTGCTGCTCTGGCAGCTTCCTTAAATACCCCAGCTCTAGCTGTCCTTCCCTCCACTTCCTGTAGAGTTTCCTTTTAAGTGACAGTGTGTCCAGCAGCTCCTTGCTCATCCAGGCAGGCCTCCTAGCATGCTTTTCTCTTTGTTGGTATACATTGCTTCTGGACACAGAGGAGGTGGTCCTTGAATACTGACCAGCTGTCCTGGGTCCCTCTTTGCTCTAGGGCTTTGTCCCATGACACTTTGGCTAGCAGATCTCTGAAGTGATCAAAGTCTGCACTCCTGAAGTCTAGAGTTATAAGCTTAGAATACATCCTCCTGATTGCCCTGAGGATATTAAATTCAACTGCTTCATGGTCACTGCAGCCAAGGCTGTCTCTGAGCCTCACATTGGTTACCAGCCCTTCCCTGTTGGTGAGAACAAGGTCATTTCTGTTTAGTCAGCTAAAGCAGTAAGTGATCATCTGACAGGGCAGTGCTGTAGGTATTGCCTAAGAAATCAACAGAGAAGAGGTACAGATTTTCCACATACAGATAGGAAATGTTGCATGACTGGATTGTGGCATGATGTGTGTAAAGTTTATTCATAGAAAGTAGCCTTCAGCCCAGATTCTATCTGAGGAGTATTGCTCCACTAGGTGAGCATCATGATATTTATAAGGAAACACATACAGCCCTGTCTTGTAATAAATGGCACTGATTGAAAAAAAAACAACCCTAAGTATTTTGGACTTCCTTTTGTTTCATTTCAGAAAATGCACCACTTGCAGTAAGTTTATGTCCTGAGCTTTTGACATTCCCTGTATTAAAATGAACATAGGTTACTTAAAGTAGTTATTGCATCTTCATGATGTTGGTAGAGCATGATATAATAATCATACCATTTTAGGTGGTGGCTAAAAAATCATGTGCGAAAGTTTCACAGCTTTTTGGGTTTTTTTCCCCTTTATAGTGTTAAACTCCCAATTTTTCCTCAAAGTACATGAAAAACATTGAATTGTGGAGTGTTTGGTTTTGTGTTTTTTTTTTTTTTTTAAATCTATGTACTGCAGGGGCAAAAGGGTCTGTAATAGATGCGGTTGCATTAGTAGAAACTCTTGACAACACAGCTGATTTTTGTATCACAAACTAGCATGAACTTTTGACAAAAGAAGGCATATTTCCACAAAGTGGTATGTCTGGCTTTTTTTTGCCAGTAATTAATTAGGCTGCCCTTTGCTGTAGGTGAAGCTACAGAGGATGCTGCCTGCCAGGAAATATGTCCCCACTGTACATTTAAATGTTTTTACAATTACGTTGAATTTTTTCCCCTATATAATTTCTGATTTGCTGAAGACAATTAATATGCTGCAGGCATTACCTAGTCTGGGAGGCTGCCTACCAGAAGATATATTTTGGCCCAAGTGCTTTCCAGAAACTGGAAAACCTTTAATGTAGAGAAGGTCATAGGCTGACCAGAAAACATTGTGTGGAGATGGAGATACTCATCTTTGTCTGCAGTTTCAGCGCTAATGGAGGTAGGCAAATAGAGAGGCATAACTCCTTTAACTCAAATACATGTTTCTTGACAACTCCCAAAGGCATTCAGGAAAAATGTACTATTCTTGCTCTGAATTAAGTTCTACATAGAATGAAATATAATTTCCAAACTTCTTTCTTCAACATAGGAGAAAATAGCAGATATTCCAAACAGGTTTGCCAGAATAAGACTTCTGAGCTAGTGAAGTAAGACTAATATTTAATTAAGTATGGGAACTTCAGATCAGATGTTTTGGTTATTTCTTGTCTTTGGTTTTGTCTATTAAACTGTCTAATTAAAGATTCAGTACTGCCCTTCAAAGGGAAAACCTGTGAATTACATGTGTATGATTAGTTCTAAAATAACAAAGATCAGTAGAATTTTTTTAGCTTGAAAATCTCTTCTGTGAGATGTGGTGGCTGGAGGTCAGGCTGGTGTTAACACTCATTGGTGGATTCAGTTCTGCTATGCTGTCAAGTGATAGTACACACTAGAAAATTATTTTCTGATGCATATTTTGGAATAAAGGGACATGGAAGTTTAAGCATGTAACAAGCACCTGAGTTACATATGCATGAATACTTCATGTATTTGGAAGATTCCTAGATTTAGAAACCTGTAGAGGTTTTGAGTGACAAAATGTGCTGTGCATGAAGTTGTATGTTTTCTGTTTGCTTTTCTGTAATGTAGTATTAATGGAGTCTCAGATGTTGGGATGTGGCACAGGTAGCCTTTGGGTATACTTTTTGAGCTGAACTGTGTATGAACCAGTCAAGCTCTGTGACTAGAAGCTTTGAAGACAGGCAGTTTAGCTCTATCACAAATGTTGACATCTACAACTACAGAACTGGTTCCCACAATTTGAGATCAGGAGTTCTTTGTAGGGCTGAGGAAGGATACTGAAGTGAGCTCTACATATGTTAAAGACATGGCTTCTCAAAACAAAGAAGTTACATTGCAGCAAAACAACTTCAGAGTTGTGCTCATTGAGGATTTTTGTTCTGCGTTTTCTGCTGTTGACATTAGGCTGGGCTACAGTAATGTTACTGTGCCACTGCTGGCAAGCTAGTAAGTAAGGGCATCTGTTAGTACTTCACATGAGTCTAGAAGGTATTCCAAAGCAATAGGCAGTGATTGATTGCATAGTACTGGCAGTACAACAGCAGCCTGTATGTGCTTCATGAGTCTTGTTACTAGCACATGTCCATTAGTGCAACTTATTTTATCTTATGGACGTGTAAGAGCTATGGAGTGTTTACAGACTAAGTTCCTCTTAAGCAGATGGAAAAGGCTGTAAGTGCATGCTATAACCAAAAAATTTACAGTATGTAAACTGTTGTTCTTGGAGACAGAGAACAGCATGATAACATATTCAATGTATATGTGGTGATGGAGAGACCTGAGGGCCAGTATTTTTGACATCACATACTGATGTGATGTCATGCTAAGCCTTCTCTGTGCACCTTAAGGTAAAACCTTAGCATAGACTTGCAAGTATGCAGATTGTTTTCCTGAAATAGTTTCATGTTTGGAGTAGGAGATAAAAGTAGTGTTAAAGCTGTATAATTTCAAAGTATTTAGTCTTCATCAAAATGTTCCACCAAATGCAATTCATTGTGCTTCGAGCCATCCACTGTGCATGACTATCTACATTATAAATGTTGTATTGGACACTTAAATATCTATTATTAACATAACTTAATAATACATTTTAACATTATAAAATTAAATATTAATTTCAATATTGAATCAGAGGGCTATAATTCAAAATCCATGCTTTGCCTGGCCATCTGTGCTAAGGTATTCTCTCTCCCTGTTCATACAGAACCCTTCATTTATGTACCTGCTTTCTTACTCATCAGAACCTGAAGTGGATGCACCCTCAAGTGTTTGCACTTACATGCTCTGAAAATGCTGACTTAATCTTGAAAAAAAATCATTTTGTTTGGAAATGCATTGAAACTAGCATATGATCAGTGAAAAAGAGCTTTTGTTTCTCCCTGGTTTAAATGGGCCAATGGTTAAATTGCATGTACTGCTTATGCAAGAATTGTCATATGCATTGGCCAGTATAGGCATTTCTTATCTTTGAATAAAGCATGACCTTAGAACATGATTCACAGGCTTATTATTAAGCATGTTTGTAAAGATCAGGATCAAGGCTCCAGGTTTACAGATGCTCTTCAGTAGGAATAATGCACTGGTTTGTGTGTGGAAGTTAATACTTAATCTGGACTAGACTTCGGAATTGAATGTAGAGCAAAAGCATTTAGTAGGGTTTTTTTAACATGTCTTTTGTATTTCTCAGCCTTAGGGTGCTGAAACAGTAGATGATGTGTTGTCTTGTTTAGAAGAACAACTTAGGATCTTTTCCTAAGAGTAATGCAATATCGATAAAACTTGGAACTTCACAAGTGGATAATACTTTAGCGGAAGAAAAATAACTTCAATATCTGAAAAGATGTCATGAGAAATGTTACCTGAATTAGAGAGGGAGAAAAATCTTACCTGTATCAATAATCCTGTACCTCTATCTCTTCTTTATATAAAATACAGGCAATTAGAATTTCACAAACTTTGACAATTATGTGTACACGGCATGCAGGAAAAATTTGACAATGATTTTTGGTAAAAAATGTTTTATCTTTGCATGCTGGTAGATATTCCCCCAGTTTAAACTTGTTAAACTTGGTGTGCATATTTCAGTTTAATAATAATGTTGCATGTGGCAAATTGTAATTTTTAAGACATCCTGTAAATTGCTACCATGGTATGTAGGAAAGCAATGTTATCACTTCCAAGTGCGACAGGATTCAAAGTCTGGCTTTCACGTTCTCAGCCAAGATAGTTCCAGTGAGCCATGGGTTATGTGGTATCATAGTATCAGTCAGGGTTGGAAGGGACCATTGGTCCATGGCACCCACAAAGATGTTGAACAATACGGGTCCCAGGACTGATCCCGAGGGACTCTGCTTGCCACTGGCCTCCACTGGGACATGGACCCATTGACATCCACTCTTTGGGTGTGGCCATTAAGCCAGTTCTTTATCCATCTAGTGGTCCAGCCATCAAACCCATGTGTCACCAGTTTGGAGACCAGGATGTGGTGCGGGACAGTGTCCAAGGCTTTGCTCAGGTCCAGGTAAATGACATCAGTTGCTCACCCCTCATCTATTAATGTTGTAACCTGTTCATAGAAGGCCACCAGGTTGGTCAGGCAGGATTTGCCCTTGGTGAAGCCATGCTGACTGTTCCCAATCACCTCTTCCCTATTCTTCTGAGTCAGTAGTGCCTCCAGGAGGATCTGCTCCATGATCTTAATGGGCACAGAGGTGAGACTGGCCTGTAGTTCCCTGGTTCCTCCTTCTTACCCTTTTTGAAAATGGGGGTAATGTTTCCCCTTTTCCAGTCTGTGGGGACTTCCCCAGACTGCCATGACTTTTGAAATATAATAGAGGGGTTTAGCAACCTCATCTGCCATTGGTGTCAACAGAAACCTCCACTGGTATGAACATCAGCTGGTAATCCTTTTCACATTTTGTGCCCAGTGTAGCTGTGGACTTCTGGGCTTTGGGTATTTTAGCTATAGTCACTGAGTGTGACATCACCATATATAATTAACTATATGTGCTTAAAAATTGTGGATTTTTAATAAAGATATACTGGAAAGACATTTTGTACTGGGAGGAGCTTAGACCTCGCTCTTAAATGGCATATTGAGGATTTTGTGCTGAAAAAAGCTGCTGTACCAGCAGAAATCCCTTGTGGAGACATAGCTCATTGTGTCAAAACAGTTCTTTTGCAGAAAAGTGTAGAACCAGTGATGATTATTTGTGTAAAGATTTTTTTCGTCATTATGCTGCATCCACTCTGGAGATAGATAACCTTTAATTTCATAATAATTATCTTAAACCCATGCCTGCCTAAAGGGAGAGAAAAAGATACTGAGAATGCTCAATCATTAGCAAGCTTTTTTTCTTTAATCCTCACAAAAGAGGTATTTGTGACTTCATGGTTAGTTTTTCTTTAGAAGAGTGTTTTCTTTTTGACCCAGTGTGATGGGTTGAGGCAGACCCCCCTCCCCACCATGGGCAAAAATAATGACTCAGACAAACAGATTGCAAAAGTGGTGGAAAGCTTAAATAGCAAGCAGTGTATGTTTACAGAGAGACAGAAGCGCAGTGACTAAAGAAATCCCAAAAGCACAACCAGAAATATCCCATCCCCACCTGAGAGTAAACCCAAGACCCCCCAGGGCTCCTTCTACCCCCCCGCCCCAGGCTAGTCTCAGCTGGCCAGGTCTGAGACTACCCAAGGCCAGGAGAGAAACCTCCCCCAGGTTACTGGATGGCGGCGAGGGAAGAAAGAAAAAGTGCCAGACCCTGTGCTGGGATGTTATAGTGGTGCAGGGAATTATGGGACGAAGTACCTGGTTTCCTGTGTCCACTCCTCTGGGCTGGACTTTTGGACACAGGAAGTACACCTCGTATAAACACAGCAGAGGGCACCCAGCACAAACTGCTACACCCAGAAAACTGTGCTATGGAATATTTATTGTTAGTTGAATTCAAGGTGGCATGGCCCAGTAAATACATTTTGAAATTAAATTTCTGATTCTAGCTTAAATCTCTTAAAGTTTAGGTGGCTATCTCAACAATGTGAATGCTGAAGAACAGCGGGCAAAAGAAGTTGTTGGAAGAAGAGAGGATTTGGAAAATTGATCTGTAGAAGGATAACTAATACCTAAGACCTAAACAAAGACAGTTCTCTTGTTACAGAAAATCATCTTTGTGGCCTCAGGAAACAAGCCTGTGTTTTTAATTTGTTTTTGTCTGCATGACTCTAAGTAGTGCATGGGAGAAGTGCTTCAGCTGCTTACATCAAATTGGGAGGATATTTAAAGTGGAGAATGTCTGTATCTGGTTCAAATGAGTCTTTTTGTTAGTAACAGAATGGTATGTTGGAATACATCATGTGTTAGGAGGGAGTAGCATTGTGTGGGGAATGTTTGCAGCTGCTCTTCAGACCAAGATTAGAAAACAATTATGCTTATAAATTGGAGTAGTACTCAGTGAATGCTTGAGTTCTAAATGGACAAAGAATGTGTCAAAGTTGAGTGTAAAGGGATTATGTGAAAGTGAGAGCACAACAAGAGGCTTTGGCTTATTTAATTTTCATTATAAACCACTTAAGTGATGCTACCTGGAAGATGAAGCATCCTTCCATGTATCTATAGAAGGATATGTTTTGAAACAGATGTTTTCATTGTATTTGGTGCTAGGGAACTTTCATTATCCAGATTGGGGCTCTATATTTAAAATGAACAAAAACATTAGTGAAACTATAGAGAAAACAGGTATCAGCTGAATTAGGAAGACTGGAAAGTTAGGTCACATTAAAAGAAAAATACTTAGAGAACAGTTTGTTTTCATTGTGTTGATGGTATTTATTCAGTGAGTAGATCCTTGTCTCCACTGAGAAGGACAAGAAGTTGTTCCTTTTTTAATCTACACCAGAACATTTGGGTTTTGGAATATGAGGTAGGTCTAAGGAAACTTGGATTTTGAAAATGTTGGAGTAACCACTAAAGGCCAAGGCAGACACCTTTGGGCAAGAGCAGATGTTTGTAGCTGGATGGTTGAGTAATACAATAGCTCATTGTTGCTGAAAGCGGGGAAAAATTGCCCACTTTCCTTTTTCCTTTTATTCTTTTTAATTTTACATGTCATCATCTCCTCTTCTGGAGTGCCTTTTTGTCAGTTTTGGTCTTATGCGAGACATTTTTTGTCCTGTAGGACATGGGAAAAACTATGCAGAGTTACGTCTCCATGTGTGTCATCCATCATCATCCCAACCACCACCACTTAAGGTGTTGGGTTTTTTATCTTTTCTGAAAAATTAATGTGGTTTGGAGGGAAGCATGCCAGCAGTGGCATAACAAGCAATGGAAGTGTGTGGCTGTCAGCAGGTAGAGGTAGAAAAGGGACCACCCTACTTCATGTGAGTAAGCTGTCATAGATGGGTAATTAAGATGAAGGAGTGAAATTATTAACTGAGGGATTTTCCAAACTTCATTGATTTCTGTGCTTTGATAGTGATTGAGATGTGATAGGCTGTACCTAATTATGAGGGGCTTTGAAAATAAAGTAGCTGTTGTTTCAAATAATAAAAAGCGTAGGTAGTTGGAGTCAGAAGGGAAGTGTAATTTAAGGTTCACTCTTGCTTTCCCCACTGATGGTTCTCCTGTACAACCACCCTGACTTGTTCCTATGAATTTTTACTGGTCTGAAAAACAGGCTTGTGATGTGTTAAATTGCATCAATATCTAGGTGAAGTAAGCTATGGTTGGTACTCGAAGAGTAGAAATGTTGAGGAAACAAAGGAATGTTAGCTTGTAGCAGTAGCAAAACAAACTAGATCTGTTAGCAATAAGTCTACTCAGTTGTGAGTTTGACAGACTTTTTCCTTGTGTTAAAGGGAAGAGAGGGTCATACAATTGAACAAAACTAGTTGTCACTGATAATGGTTACACAATTGGGTGTTTTTGCGAACTTATTCCTTAGAGGGAGAGGTTACTGGAGCCTGGTTAAGTTTAATCAAGACTCTGCAGTAGCTGAGTGGAGCTTAACAAGCTTAGTTGATCTGAATGGACCTGTTTCAGATGTGGATTGGTGTAGATGACCTCCAGAGGTTCTATCCAATGTGAATCCTTGTATAACTTGGTGATCCTAAGTATGTAGAACTTATTTATTCTCCTATGATGATCTGGCAATTCAAGTAGTTTTCTTAAATTTGTCTTAACAGAGTAACAGCAACTTCCTTTGTCTGAAAGCATAGCATGATGATGCTTGCAGCTTGAAATGGTAATTTCTTTTTCCATCTGATAGATGAACATATAAGAGGAACAATCATGGTATTGATAAATTCAGTTTCTTAACTGCTGTAACTTGTTTATGTGCTGTCATGGTACATTTATACTTACGTAATTTTGCCTGTAACTGTTTCTGGATTAGTGAGACAAATGTAGTTGAAATTAGAGTATTGTGTTTACACCACACTCAATATGGCTCAACATGAGCCAGCAGTGTGTGCTTGCAGCCCAGAAAGCAAACTATATCCTGGGCTGCATCAAAAGAAGTGTGGCCAGCAGGTCAACAGAGGTGATTTTTTTCCCTCTACTGCATTCTCATGAGCCTGTTTCTAGCTGTGGAGCCCCCAGCACAAGAATGACAGGGAGCTATAGGAGGGAGTCCAGAGGAGGACCACAGAGATGGTGTAAGCTGCACACCTCTCCTGTGGAGACAGGCTGAGTTGGGTTATTCAGACTGGAGAAGAGAAGCCTCTGGGGAGACCTTATAACAGTATTCCAGTATTTAAAGGGAGCCTACAGGACAGATGGAGAGGGACTTTTTTACAAAGACGTGTAGTGATATGACGTGATGGGTAATGGCTTCAAACTGGAAGAAAGTAGATTTAGATTAGATGTTCAGACAAAATCCTTTCCCATGAGGATGGTGAGGCACTGAAAGAAGATGCCCAGAGAAGTTGTGGAGGCTCCAAAACTATAGCTGTTCAAGACCAAGTTGAATGGGATTTTGAGCAACCTGTTATAGTATTTGTCCCTGAAATGTTCTGGAACTTGATGATCTTTAAGGTCTCTTCCAACCCAAACCATGATGCAATTCTAATACATGGCTGGAGCTGTTGAGACAGAATTTAGCAGTATTTTAATGTTAGTCTTTAAAGTATGATGGGAGCACCCAGCAAATTTAAAGGTAAATTACTTGAGAAGTTATGTCTTGCAAAGGTAGCATAGCCAGACTCATCATTTTGACAGTATTTGTAACTGTGGAGAACTTTGTCTGATCATTATGATTGATGGATCAAAATGGCAGTTTGTCACCTACCTGTACATGGGAATGAAGATTAAAAAATTCGAAAGATAATCTTGAGCGTGACTTACCTATTGGGTTTTGAATCATGCTTCCCTTATTTGTTAACTTCCTTTGCTGTTTGATTTATTGGTGCGTTGTTTGCTGATGAGGTTCAGTAGACCATCCTAATGCTGCTTGGAGAAGTCTTCATTGAAGCAGTTGCCCAGCTGAACCCATTTTTACTCTGTTTTTCACAGAAAGCATCTTAATCATTTTTCTGCAGTTTTCAAACATAAGAAGGAAAGGCTAGTCAAAGAGTTGCCCTCAGAGTAATTCTGGACAGAGATACCTGAGGCAATAATTTTGGGTTCCCAGGGTAATTCTGTTAGGGATTTTAAAATAGTTTCTAGGAATTGTGGTTAGAAATTGCAGTTTTAGGTAGCAGAGAGGACACAATTGTCTCCTTTTTGATTGGAAGAAAAAACCAAGATGCTACTTGAGAAAACTAAAACATAAAATGTCTGTAGAACAAGTTACTCTACATTATATTAAACTTGCCTTCTGCCGTTTTCTATCCTGCTTATCTAATACAAATAAGATGAAATCACATTCCTTTTTAAATGTGGAAAGCCCTTGAACAGGGTGGGTCTTCTCACATTTCTTTAATCCTTCCATAAATTATTTCCTGAGCAAGTGTATCTGCCTCTTAGAAAAACATTATGTGCAGAGGAAGAATTTTCATTTAAAAATGTTTGTTAGCTATAAGAAACTTGTGGTGCATATTGATGCGCTGAATTTAGGGTGTAGAATCTCAGGCAATGCTCAGCTGATAGAAGGAAATGTTTTAGCTCTTGTGGGCCACAAACCCTGTGAGCAAACTGCAGCTATGTAGAAGAGAAAAAAGCATTTAGCTAATTACCAACGGCCATTGTGACTCAGGAAGGCGCATGACCTGATAATAAGAGCTGGTAAACATTGCAAGAAAGTCTTTTGTCTTCTCTCTGAACTTAGATAAGAGATGCTTGACCGTTTGTCTTTTGTCTAACACCTGTCTGAGCCTTGCCAGGCGATGTGTGTTCCCTGGCATTTCCTCGGTGGCCAATCACGAATCTGTAACTGTCGCACGGACACATCTAATTACCAATCACAAGTAGCTTTTGATTATGTTAGCCTATATAAAGAAATGACTTTGTACAATAAAGTAGACACTTTGCTTGCATCAAGCTTTGTCTCCATCTCTCAATCGCTCATCCTCTCAAGATGGTGAAGCCTCTGGGAAGTCTTGTGTAGAATGCTTTTTCTGGTAAGTCAGTTAGGTACAAATGGCTTTTTTTTTTTAAGAAGAGAAATCCCCTAAATTTAGAACAAATACAGTTCATAACATATTTTGGCTTTAAACTGCAGTTGTAGGTATTTTCTGGTAATTGTGAAGGCGTTTTAAGTATTGCTCAGTTTTCAGATACATTCTGATTATGTAACATTCTTCAATCAGATTAAATGTCATCTACTGAAATTCAACATCACTCTCTCCTTCTAGCTTTAATCACTTAAGTATTCTATTTGGGGTTTCTTTGTTCTGGCACAGGCTTCATTTGCAGTTAGTAAATGTATCTTTTTGAGGATGAAATAAATGTTAAAATATTGTCAATTTTGCATGCTTCAATTCCTGTTCAAAACTACTTCAATGTTTTTCATACAGATTGAGTCTCTATTGAAAATTACTGACATCCAGGAACTTCTTAATCCTATGTTCCATATTTAAATAAGCACAATTGCCTATGGTGGGAAATTATTTACAAACTTCCCATATGCACACATTGTTATTTGTGTTTAAAATGTCAGTGGGAATGCGTAGAATCACATTTGAGGTGTCAGGGTGCATGGTCATCAGAACTGTTAATTGTAGAAGTAGATTTTAATTTTAGAGTTTACAGCCAGTCTCTGTATTTAGTTTTTATTTTTGTATTCCCAACTTCTTGTCTTTTTAAAGTGTCCAAAACCCTTTCATAGCATAGCTAAATCCTTTTGTGTTTAAATATTGAAGAAGAGTACATGTTACGTGTTCTAGAAATGTTTTCAAATGTATGAATTCATAAACTTTCCAACTACATACCAGTTTTCCTTGAGTAATTTTAGATTTAGGTAGGTCTTCGGAAAGAAAGAAACATGAAACCAAGCATTTTTGAAACGGAATAAAATTAGAATAAGAAATACCTTAAGTGCTTGTTATCTTCATTATCAGCTTGTCAGGAGGAGAGAAAAAAAATAACCAAAATATTTGCTGTCAGCAGCAGCCAGTTGGAAAAAGCTTCTTGATGCTTCATATGGACATTTGAAGACAAGAGCTTAACTTGATTTGACTACTATAAAAGGTAGGAAGTAATGGAGATTGGAAGAGAGCAAAGCAACTAGAAAAATATCTCATATGGAGACATTAGGTAAATACATTCTTTGATGTTAAATGCCACACAAACCACCCAGGCTAGAAAGAAATCTTTAGTTTAGCAAATGACACAATAAAAACTGACCATGGAAGACTGTGCAGCTGCTGCAGTGTGTGCCTAAATTCAGTTTCTGCTCCATTTGAGATTTGCTGTCAAATGCTCTAGTAAATAGAGCATCTCTGTATGCATGTGTTTGGTTTGTTTTTTTTTGGGCTGGGTTCATTGGTTGGTTTGGGGGTTTTTTGTTGGTGTTTTGTGGGGGTTATTTTTGTTGCTGTTTTTTTTTTTTTCCCCCTCAATAATATATATTTTATTTTCTATTGTGTAACATTTTCCCAAGTTCTCCTGGAAATGATAGTTGAGTATGTGGATTATGTTAGCTATTTCAAGGAGTATGGGGGAAAGTGACTTCAGAACCCATACAATTGCTTTAGAAATACTAAGTTAAACTTTACTTCCCACTGTAGTTTAATGTAACTGTATTCCAAACACAAAATCAAATGAGGGAATTTCTTGCCTAGTGGCGAACTTATTAGCCTAAACCCCATTGCTTTAGTGTGTTAACCAGTTTGGCACAGATTTACTTACTTCTTGTATTGGGTTGGATTGAGCTGGAGTTAATTCTCCTCACAGCATCTTTGTAGTGCTCTGTTTTGCAGCAGTAGTTGATAACACAGCAGTGTTTTGGCTACTGTTGAATAAGTATCCAGGCTGTGTCCTTTCAACATTTCCCTGCCCCAAGAGTACATTGAGGGGTGGGCAAGATCTTGGGAGGGAACATAGCTGAGCCAGCTGACCCAGACTGGCCGAAGAGGTATTCCATGCCACATGTCAACTCAGATATAAGAATGAAGCGAAAGAAGTAAGTATGGGATTCGTCTATGACATCTATCCTCCCAAGTAATCACCAAGGTTAGAGAGCCCTGCTTCCCAAGACCGACCATCGTCCTGCTGATGAGAAGTAGAGACTAACATCTCTCTCTCTGCTTTTTGCTTCCTTGCGGTCTATTGCTCTTTGCTTATTATTGTTATTAAAATTGCTTCTGTCCTATCGCTGGCTTTTGTTGTTTGTTTTTTTTTCCCCCCTCTGTCCGTTTAAGAGGGGGAGTGATAGAGTGGCTTCAGTGGGCATCTGTCCTTCAGGCCAGGGCCAAACCACCACACATCTGATCTTTGGAAATGTTTCACTAGATCCTTAACGACAGATGACAGCATTAGCTGCTGTAACACTGTGTCATCATGTGGGGAACAGTTGTCTGTGCTGAGATTGTCATCCACTCCTTGATAATGCTTTACCTGTGAAGCTGTACAGATCTAGATATTCAGCATTTGCAAACGATGGAACACTTAATGTTTGTTGCTCTGTTCCACTGATAAAACATTTGTCTTGAATGAGAAGTATAACATAAGGAGACCCTAATGTGGTGGAAAATGGAGTAACTTTGGAGTTTTAAGAAGAAATCAGACAGCTGGAGAAGAGAACTGAAGTCTTAACGGAGCATATATCTATATGTGTGTTTCAGCTGCTGGGTTAATTTGGGACACCAAAATTTCCCCCACTGTGTGTGATTTTCAGAAGCATAATAAAATAGAAGTGTTTCAGCTTTGAATGTTGTGTGGAAAAACTGCTTCTCTAGAGGAAAAAATAATCCTGTATCAAGAACTTTTAAAATCTCAGGTGCTTTACTGAAATTGTTTCATGTGGCCGTAGGTGAAAAGGGAAAAGAGCGATCACAAGCAGATGCACAGTCTTGAAAAAAATTGTTTGAACTATAGACGTTGTTCCATATTTCACTATTAATGATTAGCCACAAGTGCTCCTTTGTGCCAGCAGAATGTCATTCACCAGCACATGCTCTTCAGTTGAAAAGCTAATCCATATCCTAGATTGAGCACACACTATTGAACTTCGTTATGTGGGCATAATTTCACAAGAATAATCAGTCAACTCATTCAATAAATGTTTTATGTTTTCTTTTATATTTAAAAAAATGGCTTTATAGTGTGGTTTTGTTTCAGCTATGAGTTTATTCACCATTGAAATAAATTTGATCTTATGCATACTTTGCTTGTACTTCAGATCCATCACTATTTTTTGGCTTTCCTCCTGTTAAGAAAAGGTGAAGTGTTAAGGCAAATGACAGCTTCCAGACAACTTCCTAGTTTGCTCAGTAACTTCGCTTTTCCTCCTGATAGTTCATGTTTTGACTTTTCCATGGAAGTTGTAATTTGTGTGTGATTATGTATGTCTTTTATAATACTTTTCTTGTCTGGGCAGAATTTATCTGAAAAGTATATAGTCTATTCAGAATGACCTTTAAGCTCTGACAATTCTTTGTGGCAGGGCACAGATGTGTAGCATGCAAATATGCCTGAAGGTAATGGTACAATGAAATCAGCTATTTGCTTAATTTAATAGCATAATGCTTTAATAATCTTTAAAATAATAATACTCAAAGGACTATTCATATATAGGACTTGTTACTTGGCATAGCTATGTAAGTGTGTGTTTGTGGAAGATCACAAAATAAATTGGAGACTCTTGTTGGACCTGGAGCTAAATATGCGCGTATGAATATAAGAGCTCTGGCTGTTAGCATGTGATTTGCTTGATTAATTATTCCTAGTGTCTTTTGTATGTTAATTTTGTGTGTTAATTTAATGCTGGCTTGGGAGAAATCAAATATTTAATATGGTGAAGGTGTACATTCCATTCGTTAATCACTCCTTATACTTCTCGTGTTAGTTTGAGGTTAAAATATACATTAAGGCAATTTTTGCCCCTTCTGTTCACATGGTCTTTTTCTTATTGAATCTTGCACTAAGATTCAGTGCTGTGCTTGCGACCAGATGTGAGAGGCAGGCCTGACTCGTGTAAGAAGCTGCTTTGTGGAGACACTGAGTTTGTTACAACAGTAGGACCTTTAGGAGGGTTCAAAAGAAACCCTGCCATCCAAACAAAGCTGCTCACACATTGGATAGCTACAGTATGAAAACTGGATCCTTTAAACAGAATCAGTAGTCTTGTGGAGCTTGTTGAGATCTGATTTTTTTTTTTTAAGATAAGTTTATAAAAAAAAAAAAAAAGGAAAGAAAGGAAATAAATTGGGTGAGTTCTTCCAATGCAAACTTTATTTTTCTGGCAGGACACATGACTGACATTTTCTAGTTCTTTTTGGTCTGAATATTGTGTATGAACTGCTTCCCAAGATTGCAGCTGTTACCTGGAGATCATGTTCCATAGGTGGCTCATTCTGGTATAGTTTCCCAACTTGTGAAGGCAGTATCTAATCTAGAGTATTTTCTATTCCCAAGTAGTTTCCACGTAAGTATTTTCTGCAGCAGTTTGTCTTGGACAAGCTCAGCTGCCAAACCTCATACCAGAATTGTCTTACATTTTTAGCTGTTTTATCAAACACAAATTCCTATTCAATGAGATGTAGAAAATGGTGATTGGCCAAAACTTGTCAGGAATTGATTTAATCTGAATTTCATCTCTGTCTGAGGGAGTATATAAAATATTCCCCAACTGGGATGTTGTTTACCTTACTGTCCTTTTATGGCTTTGGTGTGTTGTTTTGTTTTGTTTTGTGTTTTTTTGCTGAGGAATGTAGTGTGTTTGACTCAGAATCACAGAATCACCAAGGTTGGAAGAGACCTCAAAGATTATCAAGTCCTACCTGTCACCACAGACCCCCATGACTAAACCATGGCACCAAGTGCCATGTCCAATCCCCTCTTGAACACCTCCAGGGAGGTGTTCTCTGTGAAGAACTTCCTCCTCACCTCGAGCCTAAACCTCCCCTGGCACAGCTTGAGACTGTGTCCTCACGTTCTGGTGCTGGTTGCTTGAGAGAAGAGACCAACTCCCTGCTGGCTACAGCCACTCCTCAGGTAGTTGTAGACAGCAATAAGGTCTCCCCTGTGCCTTCTCTTCTCCAGGCTAAACAACCCCAGCTCCCTCAGCCTCTCCTCATAGGGCTTGTGCTCAGGGCCTCCCACCAGCCTTGTTGCCCTTCTCTGGACATGTTCAAGTGTCTCAACGTCCTTCTTAAACTGAGGGGCCCAGAACTGGTCACAGTACTCAAGGTGTGGCCTAAGCAGGGCAGAGTACAGGGGCACAATGACTTCCCTGCTTTTCCTGGCCACACTATTCTTGATGCAGGCCAGGATGCCATTGGCCTTCTTGGCCACCTGGGCACACTGTTGGCTCATGTTTAGGCAGCTGTCAATCAGCACCCCCAGGTCCCTCTCTGTTTGGCTGCTCTCCAGCCACTCCAACCCCAGCTTGTAGTTCTGCATGGGTTTGTTGTGGCCAAAGTGCAGTACCCGGCACTTGGACTTGTTGAATGCCATCCCGTTGGACTCTGCCCATCTGTCCAGTCGGTTGAGGTCCCTCTGCAGAGCCCTTCTAGCCTCTAACAGATCAACACCTGCTCCCAACTTGGTGTCATCTGCAAATTTGGTGATGACTGACTCAATCTCCTCATCCAGATCATCAGTGAAGATATTAAAGAGGATGGGGCCCAGCACTGATCCCTGGGGAACGCCACTAGTGCCTGGCTGCCAGCTGGATGTGGCACCATTCATGAAGTCCAGGTAGACCACATCCACAGGCCTCCCCACATCCACCAGACAGGTCACCTGATCATAGAAAGACATCAGGTTGGAGAGGCAGGACCTGCCCTTCCTAAATCCATGTTGGCTGGACCTGATCCCTTGGCCATCCTTCAGGTGCACAGTTATTGTCACCAAGATGATAATCTCCATAATTTTCCCTGGCACTGAGGTCAGGCTGACAGGCCTGTAGTTTCCAGGTTCCTCCATCTGACCCTGGCACTGTGTGTGCCTACTAATGTAAAACAATCGTATTTCAGTTGCCTGCTTGTTGGATGGATACTGTCTCTTGCATTATAACAAAACCCAAGCTGTCAGCATATTGAAGAGTGTAACCAATTAAGCTCTCACTTAGATAATATCTTTGTTATAACAGATGAAAAAGCAATAGTTATCAAGGTTGTAATCTGTCACATATAGTTGACCTACCTTGGAGTAACTAGAGGTGTAGGACACACTGGTCTGGCAGACCTGGGTTCTTGCAAATATTTCATATTGATACTTACCTTTTATTTTGCGGAATGTTTCTATTTGTATCGCTAAACCCTTGGAAGTCATGAGTGCATGAAGTAGTTACTTCTGGCTTATGTTCAGTTTACTGTTCAAGTTTCTGCAAGATAAAGTCTGAGGTAGTGAAGCCTGTGTTTATGTTCTGTAAGGAAAATGATCATCAGCTTACCCGGTGGCTCTTTTTCTGTGTAAACCAGTTTTTCGTAGCCATGTCTTAGGAAGCTGCTTGGTGCAGAAAGTTCACACAAGGAATTATGCCACAGGCATATTGGAAGCATGCACATTGTCTCAGGTAATTTGTGGCAGATGCCTTTGATGTATTCCTAACTAGCCTGACTGCCTCGTGGTTCCTATGGGTCAAGACTTGTGATCACTTACGACAGGTTGGCTAATCCTCATTTACATGAATCTTGAGTCTTGCTGTAATTTTCCTCTACTAGTCAACTTGATATGTCTCTCACTTTTAAGCTGTTTAAAAGGACTGATCATTTGGTTCGTTCTTGTAGGGAAGGCTGAACATTGTAAAGACTGTACATATCTTGACTAGGTAAGAAAAAGACTATATCTCCCAGGGTATTATACAGTATTTTACTAGACATATACTAGTTAACTTCAGCAGGATTAGGCAATACCATGTCTTTGATACTGGTGGAATTGCCTATCTTCAATGTTCCTGCAATGCCTGTAGACCAGACCTTTGTTACAATTCCTTGCAAAGTCATTGCTGGAAAAAACCCAGAACTGAATAATGGAGAAGTCATTTAACAGTAAAAACATTAACTGCTACAACAAAAGTGGTTTAGATCCTTCTATTTTAGAACAAACTAGATCTCTTTTTTTAAGAAGAAAATAGTTTTGACTGCTGAAATTTGGTGTATAATTTGGTGCCTGTAGGTAAATGGAGTTCTTCAAAAGAGAAGTCATATCAATCATTTAAATAGGTTGGACTCTCTTGGAAGTCTACTCCTCTCGGACTGTTCTTTTGAACTTTGACTTGCTTTGTAATTTGTATCTACTTGTTTCCCATTTTGTCATTCTCTGTCCATAGACAATACAAAAAATAGCTGCTTGCATTAGTTTGGGAGGGACCTCAGAATTAGCCATCTCCTTAAGCCATGTCAAACTTCAAATTATTTGGTTGTTTACGGCCTCTAGTGCCTGACCACTTTCATTGTGAAGATTTTTAATTTCTTCATCTGATAAAAATTTCTCTTCTTACAGTATGTCTGCTGCCTCTCATCCTTTTGCAGTGAACTTCTAAGAAACACCTGATGGTGGAGATAATGTTTATATTCTCCCTCCCTGCCTTTAGCCTTCTGTTCTGCAGATGGAGTAAACCCTTCTCTTTCAGCTGCTTCTTGTGCATCAAAACATTTTCACTGTGAGGGTGACAAAACACTGGAATGGGCTGCCCAGAGACATTGTGAAGTCTCCTCTGGAGGCGTTAAAAAACCACCTGGATGTGTTCTGGTGTGACCTACTGTAGGTGATCCTGCTCTGGCAGCAGGGTTGGACTGGATGATCTTTTGAGGTCCCTTCCAGTTCCTAACATTCTATGATAGGCTCTACGCCCTGGCCATCCTGATGGCCTTTCTCTGGGCTCTCTCCAGCTACATCCATGGACATAACAGTGCATTCACTGCTGTCTAAGCTTTGCTAGTGCAGCTCTTCCAGCCAGCTGCAAGCTTAACTTAAATTTCTTGTGGCTGACTGCTGCCTTTTTTGAAATGATGATCAGTGTTTATTATTTAGTAACTGTAGACCCATATGCTGTATGTCTTATGCTGTGGCAGTCGGAGCAGCTTTTAGAGTTGGGAAGGTGGTTTATACTTCCTGGGAAAGTTTGGGGTTTTTTTTCAGCTGTAAGGTGGTGTGGGCATTAATGCAGGTCACTAGAGTTAGCGACTTCCTCTAGTATCAGTGAGGATAAGCTTTCAATTGTCCTTCTTCTCTCCTATAACAAGAACATCAGAGATGAAGCAGTCATCATACTTTGGCCAAGGGTTATCTTTTCTTAATTCCTCAATTATTTATTTGTGGTTTCTTTTCTGTTCTTTAAATCCATTCCCCTTAGTGCTTTGCCCTTTGGTTATATACCAGCCTGTTGTATTGGTCATGCCATACTCAGCATGAGTCTGGAGATGTTGCTTTGGGCTCTGAAATCTCAAAATAAGTATCTAGTATTTTCATAGGTGGGTGTGAAACAAGTTGTGTAAAGTGTAGGATGTGAAAATAATTACATATTTGTTCCTTTCCCTTAATGAAGAGAGTCTGTAGGAGTAGGATAAGTAAGCACTGTATGTGTCAGTCTTCCTGAGCAGGCAGTGCAGCCGTGGGGGATGTCTTCTCTTCTGATGTATCTGTACTATACTACTTATGCTACGGTTAGCACAAAAATTGCTGGTCTCATTTGGATTTAACGGCTCAAATGTTTCTTTACCTAATTAACACTGCTCATGCAAATACTTTTAAAGAAGTTTTTAGATAAATGTAACTTTTCTGAAATATATGTCATGTAGGAGCTTTGGGATATTGGTACTGACCAGTTGGATGCCTGTGGTCACTGGTGCTCCCCAGGGATCAGTACTGTGTCCAGGTTTATTCAGTGTCTTCTTCAATGACCTGGATGAAGGGATAGAGTGTACTCTCAGCAGGTTCACTGATACGAAACTGGGGGAGGTGGTTGACACCCTGTCAGGCTGTGCTGCCATCCAATGAGATCTGGATAGGCTGGAGAGCTAAGCAAAGGCAAAATGCATGAAGTTCAATAAGGACAAGTATAGAGCCCTGCATTTGGGAAGGAATAACACCAGGCAGCAGTACAGACCAGGGATCCTTCTGCTGGAAAACAGCTCCATGGAGAAAGACCTTGGAATCCAGCAAGAACAGCAAGTTCTCCACCAGACAGCAATGTGCCCTTGTGGCCAAGAGGGCTGGTGACATCCCAGGGTGCATCAAGAAAAGTGTTTAGGGAGGTTTTACTCCTCCTCTACTCTGCCCTGGTGAGCCATACCTGGAATGCTGTCCCAAACTTTGGGCTCCCCAATTCAAGAAAGACAGACATGTACTGGGGTGACTCCAACAAAGAGCAACAGGGATTATTTGGGGACTTGAATATCTCTTCTGTGAAGAAGGACTGAGAGAACTGGGGCTGTTTTAGTTTTGAGAAGACTGAGAGGGGATCTTATTAATGTCTATAAATATCTGAGGGGTGTCAAGATGAAGGTGATGGTTTCTTTTCAGTGGTGCCCACTGACAGGACACGGAACAATGGGTACAAGCTGGAACACAAGTGGTTCCCTCTCAGTCTGAGAAGAAACTTCCTTATAGTGAGGTAGGCCAAGCACTGGAACAGTCTGCCCAGGGAGGTGGTGGAGTTTCCTTCTCTGGAGGCCTTCAAAAACTGCCTGGATGCATTCCTGTGCTCTAGGTGATCCTGCTTTGGCAGGGGGATTGGACGAAATGACTTCTAGAGGTCCCTTTCAACCCCTAACATTCTGTGATTATTAAGATTGTGTTGTTCAGCCTGCATTTTCTAGAGAAAGAAACTTGACATTTTACGAAATCTGGTTTGTAGTAACGACTGTCAGAGTGACTCCTTCCCTTATTTATATTTGAAAATTTACTTCCATTCAAGGCTAGCCTTGTCTGTGTACTTCTGTTCTTGCCTATGTTTTCTCCTGGTTGGCTACTGGTTCTCCTTCCTAATGAGCCTGTTCTCTTTCCCCCTGCCCCTCAAGTTCATACATATGCTTTCTACATAAGCTCTCATCAGTTCTGAGAGGGATGATTTTCTGCTGAGTTGCAGAGCCTGTTTTCTTTTACATGCTGCAACAGATAGAAAAACATTATTTGAAAGTTCAGTGGCCTTTTAGGAAACGGTTCAGCCAGCACAAAATATCATCTAAAACACATAGAAGTATTTTTAAGTAATTTTAGACAATGGATTATCACGCAGCACCTCATTCAGAAAGTACCCTGGGCAGCAGCCCTTAAGAACAAAGGGGTCCAGGATGGTTGGACCTGCTTCAAACAGGAGCTCTTGAAGGCACAGGAACTGGCAATTCTCACGTGCTGAAAGATGAGCCGGCGGGGAAGGCAACTGGCCTGGATGAGCAAGCAGGTCTTGAACAAAGTAATGGGAAAAAAGAGGGTGTATCACTTTTGGAAAGGGGTGGAGGCAACTCAAGATACGTTTAAGGATGTTGTTAGAACACGTAGGAGAAAAATTAAAGAGGTAAAAGCCCAGTAAGAGCTTAAGCTGGCCACTTCTGTGAAAGATAATAAAAAGCATTTTTATAAATACATTAATGCTAAAAAGAGGGCAAGAAGAACCTCCACTCCTTATTGGACCTGGAGGGGAACATAGTAACTAAAGATGAGGAAAAGGCTGAGGTTCTAAATACCTTCTTTGCCTCAATTTTCAGCAATAAGGCAGGAGGACTCTGAGATAACTGGCTTTCTGAACTGGCAGATGGGGTCAGGGAGCAGTGTAGTACCCCTGAAATCCGCAAGGAATTAGTTTGGGACTTGCTGAGCCACTTGGATGCTCACAAGTCCATGCACCTGAATGGGATCCATCCTAGGGTGCTGAGAGAGCTGGCAGATGAGCTGGCCAAGCCTCTCTCCATCATTTTCCACCAGTCCTGGCTCACTGGAGAGGTCCCAGATGTCTGGAAACTGGCCAATGTGATGCCATCCACAAGAAGGGTCGGATGGAGGAACCTGGAGACTCCAGGCCTGTCAGCCTGACCTCAGTGCCAGGGAAAATTATCACAGTATCACCAAGGTTGGAAGAGTCCTCAAAGATCATTGAGTCCAACCTGTCACCAGAGACCTCATGACTAGACCATGGCACCAAGTGCCACATCCAGTCCCCTCTTGAACACCTCCAGGGATGGTGACTCCACCACCTCCCTGGGCAGCACATTCCAGCGACAAATGACTTTCTCAGTGAAGAACTCTCTCCTCACCTTGAGCTTAAACCTTCCCTGGCGCAGCTTGAGACTGTGTCCCCTTGTTCGGGTGCTGATTGCTAGAGAGGAGAGACCAACCCCTTCCTGACTACAACCGCCCTTCAGGTAGTTCTAGAGAGCAATGAGGTCTCCCCTTAGCCTCCTCCTCTCCAGGCTAAACAATCCCAGCTCCCTCAGCCTCTCCTCATAGGGCTGTGCTCAAGGCCTCTCACCAGCCTTGTTGCCCTTCTCTGGACACGTTAAAAAAAAAAAACGTGTCCAGAGGGAGACTTGATGAGGTGCTTGGTGCCATGGTTTAGTTGATTAGGTGGGTTGGATTGGTTGATAGGTTGGACACGATGATCTTGAAAGTCCCTTTCAATCTGGTCTGGTCTATTCTATTCTAGTGTCTCGATGCCCTTCTTAAATTGAGGGGCCGAGAACTGGACACAGTACTCAAGGTGCAGCCTAACCAATGCAGAGTACAGGGGCACAATGACCTCCCTGCTCCTGCTGGCCACACTGTTCCTAATGCAGGCCAGGATATCATTGGCCTTCTTGGCCACCTGGGCACACTGCTGGCTCATGTTTAGGTGGCTGTCAATCAGCACCCCCAGGTCCCTCTCTGTTTGGGAGCTCTCCAGCCACTCTGACCCCAGCCTGTAGCTCTGCATGGGGTTGTTGTGGCCAAAGTGCAGCACCTGGCATTTGGATTTGTTGAATGCCATCCCGTTGGACTCTGCCCATCTGTCCAGTCAGTTGAGATCCCTCTGCAGAGCCCTTCTGCCCTCTAACAGATCAACACCTGCTCCTAACTTGGTGTCATCTGCCCTTCCTAAATCCATGTTGGCTAGGTCTGATCCCTTGGCCGTCCTTCAGATGCACAGTGATTGCTCCCAAGATGATCTGCTCCATAAGGATGCTCCGTTCCTGAAGGGTGGCCAAGGGCTCAGGCCTAACCAACATGGATTTAGGATGGGCAGATCCTGATCTCCTTCTATGATGAGGTGACCTGCTTGGTGAATGTGGTGAGGCCTGTGGATGTGGTCTACCTGGACTTCAGCAAGGCCATTGACACTGTTCCCCACTGCTGGCCAAGCTGTCAGCTCATGGCTTGGACAGCAGCACTCTGTGCTGGGTTAGGAACTGGCTGGAGGGCTGAGCCCAGAGAGTGGTGGTGAATGGTGCCACATCCAGCTGGCAGCCAGTCGCTAGTGGTGTGCCCCAGGGATCAGTTCTGGGCCCCATCCTCTTTAATATCTTCATTGATGATCTGGATGAGGGCATTGAGTCAGTCATCAGCAAATTTGCAGATGACACCAAGTTGGGAGCAGGTGTTGGTCTGTTAGAGGCTAGAAGGGCTCTGCAGAGGGACCTCAACCGACTGGACAGATGGGCAGAGTCCCAACGGGATGGCATTCAACAAATCCAAATGCCAGGTGCTGCACTTTGGCCACAACAACCCCATGCAGAGCTACAGGCTGGGGTCAGAGTGGCTGGAGAGCTGCCAAACAGAGAGGGACCTGGGGGTGCTGATTGACAGCTGGCTGAACATGAGCCAGCAGTGTGCCCAGGTGGCCAAGAAGGCCAATGGGATCCTGGCCTGCATCAAGAATAGTGTGGCCAGGAAGAGCAGGGAAGTCATTGTGCCCCTGTACTCTGCCCTGGTTAGGCCACACCTTGAGTCCAGTTCTGGGCCCCTCAGTTTAAGAAGGACATTGAGACACTTGAACGTGTCCAGAGAAGTGCAATGAGGCTGGTGAGAGGCCTTGAGCATAAGCCCTATGAGGAGAGGCTGAGGGAGCTGGGGCTGTTTATCCTGGAGAAGAAGAGGCACAGGGGAGACCTCATTGCCCTCTACAACTACCTGAAAGGTGGTTGTAGCCAGGAAGGGGTCTCATGCTGCGCCAACGGAAGTTTAGGCTTGAGGTGCGGCAAAAGTTCTTCACAGAGAGAGTTGTTAGCTGTTGGAATGGCCTGCCCAGGGTGGTGGTGGAGTTGCTGTTCCTGGAGGTGATCAAGAGGGGATTGGACGAGGCACTTACTGCCATGAGGTCTTGGGTGATGGATTCAACTTGGTGATCTTTGTGGTCTTTTCCAACCTTGTTGATTCTATGATTCTTTGTTTCTGTTGACTAGTTGGTGTATGTTGCATTTAAGAATAGAAGTTATTGTTTTCTATCATGCATTTGCACCTCTTATGCCAAAATGTATGACTTAACATCCTGTGATGCATTTACCTTTGTGTTTAATGTGCATTCCTGCTACATAGCCTTGCACAAAACTGCTTCTGTTAGTACTTAGATGGGAAGACCTGAAGATCAAGAAGCTGCAGGGCTTGGTTTTAATGACCCAGTTCAGAGCATGTAATTTGCTGAGTAATATCCTAGCATTGTTTTAACAGCTCCAAATCACCATGCAGTAGTAGATAACCATGATTTAAAAATGAGGTTGTGAATGCCTGTAGTCATCACAGTTTTACTTGTAGATAAAGGAATGCCTAATCTTTCCATCTCATTACATTTTGAATGTGGAAGTAATTTCCTGTTTGCTTCCTGTAATACTTCAGCTTGTAAATAGCAGTGTTTTTAGTTCTGAGGTTGTGGTAGCTGTGTTTACCTGCCTGTCTGAAGAAAGGTCCTATCTTTTAGGAGTCCTCTATGGTGAATGGATGTTCATAGCCCGATATAAAATTGTCTTCACAGGTTAAATGTTTCCCTTCAGATTGCAGTTAGCTTTAGTATCCCGTAGACAGGCAAGCATAGAGCTTATTCAAATCTTGATCCTTACTGAGTTATGGCTTTTGGCAGGGCTGGTAGTTTCAGTCACAGTTACTGTCTTACTTTTTGGGCTGGTAATAGCAGTAAAAAACAATCAGTACTCTGTTGTGTTAAGTTTAAGCTTCATATTAAATGCTAGCAAGCTGTTGTATCACATTTGGATGTTAAAATGTAACTTTGTTAATTTGTCACTGTAGCATCATGATAAGTTATTGCTTCCTTCATTGGCATCTGGCAGTTTCTGGATTGTTACATACTTTGGTTGTATTATAAGTACAGCTCCTCATGCTATACAGTTGTGACAGTAGCAAATCTGGAAGATAGGGTAACTGTTTTAACAGCTAGATCCTATCTACTGGACGTCCATTTATTTTTTTTTTAAGCTAGCCCAGCTCCTAACCATTTTTTCAGTTAATTAAGCCATTTTAAAAACTAAATTCATCTGCCAGTTTCAGGCACTGTAGCTAGAGGCTTCTTTTTTCACTTACCATTTCCTCCGTGCTTTTGAAGGTGTTGATCGTATTGCATCAAGACTAAGCAATATTTGAATCCTGTATTACTCAGATTGAACTAATGTCTCGAAGGGTTTACTGGTCCTTTAAGAGTCCATAAATCTGAGGCTACAGTTAATTCTATTCATAATCTTCCAGTGAAACTTGATTAAATGGTAGCATGTAAGAATTACTTTGCTATTTTGTGCTTTAGATGTTTGAAAGCTGGAAGTTGTTAGTCAAAAATCATGGAAATTGTGATGGTACTTCTATTCCAGGACCTTCCAAGGCAATTGCAAAAGCAACTGGGGACCTGAAATCTTGGCAGTGAGCAGAGTGGAGTTTGTATTACAAGGTTTTGGTAGACCTGGGCCATGGTGTTTTTCAACAAATTGTTTTACTTGAAAGCCCCTCATTTTTTGCTGAAAAGAATGCTATATAAAATGAGTGTACTGATTTTTTTGGGGGTTGTGTATTACTGATTTTCCTTCGCAGAACTAATAACAACAATCTGTATTGCAGACTTAATCCAATGCACAAATGAGATGAATGTGAACATCCCACAACTGGCTGACAGTTTGTTTGAAAGAACTACCAACAGTAGCTGGGTAGTGGTCTTCAAATCCCTCATCACAACCCATCATCTAATGGTGTATGGAAATGAGGTAATACATCTTTTTCTGTATCTGAGAACAGTTACAGCACTTTATAAATACCGTTTAAATGCTTCCAATAATTATTTTTGTAAGGAAATGGGACTTTTACCTTTTTGTGTCTAACTTTCCATAAACACAGATGTTTGCCTACTTAGTCTGTTTCTACGTTGAAGATTGCAATTCTGGAATCAAGTGTCCTGAATGCTAGAGGTACCTTTTTTTGTGGTGTTATTTTAATAACAGAAAAAAAGAAAAAAAAGTTTTCTGAAAGCTGAAAAGTGAATTGTTTTTAGGTTCATGCTGTAGCTGGCACAGGTGCCCTCTGTACAACTTAATTTGGAATTGATTTCCACCATTACTCCCTAACCTTCTGTAGTGAAGCCAAAGTGTACTTGTGAACTGGCTATGGGACCTTCTTTTTTGAAGAGCCAAGATTAGCAACAGCATCAATTTTCTGCATTTTAACCCCCCCCAACTATATTTCTAAGGCTTTCTCAGAACATGTTTGCAAACATTGCTTTTTACTGCCAGCAGTCAGTATAACATGAGGTACAAGAATTTTGGAATTAAAAGGGATAGCTTTAGAAAATTGGAAGTAGTTTTTTTTTGGAGAGGACCAAAATGTTGGCTTGCATTCAGATCTCTTTATAAGTCATGTAATTGCTTCCTCTGGCTGACTGACTATCTTGTGAAGGATTTTAAATTTTAAAATATACATATACATACGGGTTTCTCTTGCAGATCAGCTGCAGTGTTTCTGGCCTTGGTGAAAATCTATGCTTTGAAACTAAGTAAACCACAAGAGGGCAAACTTCTCATGCTGACTTTAAGCTTTATCATGGAGATAGTTGATACTATTCAAGATAGAGTCTATGCTTTTGCTGTGCTTGCACTTTGAGTCATAGACATTTTAAACTGATTCCAGTACAGTTCATAGTAGTTAAAGTTATTTCATGGGACCACTGTCTAAATACTTTTTATT
The DNA here is from genome assembly GCF_014839835.1 of Dryobates pubescens. Taxonomy (NCBI): domain Eukaryota; kingdom Metazoa; phylum Chordata; class Aves; order Piciformes; family Picidae; genus Dryobates; species Dryobates pubescens. The sequence goes on along the minus strand of NC_071621.1, from coordinate 9,590,110 downwards.
TAAGAATAAAGCTACCAAACAAATTTTAGTGGCTGAATGTGTTAACAGAAGTAATGAGGGTAAGACTGTTGCTCAGGATGAAGCTTTTCACAGGTAGAAGTAGTACTTGAACACTGAACGTGGAAATACAGTGCTAAGGAAAATGTCCAGAAGTTTATAGAGGATCTGTAAATCCTTTTGTAAAAAAAAAAAAACAAACAAAAACCACCCAATAACAACAGAAAACTCCCCCAAAACAAACCAACCCCACAAAAATACCCAGCAAATACCCTGAAACAGCCAAACCCCCTAAAAAAACATACCTCACTGAAGAAAGAAGAGAAAAACAAACAACACAGAAGAAAACCCACAAAACAACAAACCAAGACCAAACAAACAAACAAAAACACAAAACCCAACCCCAACTAATAAAATTAACAGAAGTCTGAAAAGCTTTTGGGTCCCCCAGCTTTGGCTTGCTTGATTTGTAGCTGAGTTAAGCTATCAATAGCTGAACGTATCTTAATTCATTTATATACTGAGTACTTTTCTCCAGTCTTTTTTGCATGTAACCTGTGTTTATGGTAATAATCCAATAGTACATGTTGCACTTAAACAGAACTATTTTTCCCTCTGTCAAAATGTTATTGCAAGTGCATGATGGGTTTATTTTTGTAGCAGCAACCTGTGTAGTGGCTCATAAGATAAAAATATTTTTCCTGCTTAAAAAAAATGTGATGCCAGTTATCTGAAATGTATCTTCATGACAGGAAAACAGCATCATTCATTTTTGTGAAGTGTAATTTGGAATATGTAACTAATGAATGACACATACCAAGTTTGATAGTCTGCAATGTTTTATATGGATTCTTCTGTTTATTTAATGTCTTATTTATAAGCAAACTAATCTTTAGTATCAACTTATTTTCATAGTCCTTAGTTTAAATCTAAACACTATTAGTATTATATACTGAGTGAAGATGCTTTGTCTAATGGTTACATAAAAATTGAAGTTAGTGCAACAATTGTGAGAGAATCTATTTGAGGAGGGATTGTTTCAGAATTTTCTAGTTCCATATTCTGGCTTAAAATAAAAAGGTCTTTCAGTCTAGCTTTCATGCAGCATCTTCATGACTTTGCTTTGTTCACAGATTTTTACAGTGAAAATAATGGCTAAATTTTCAAATTAAGTTAGCTGAGTTTTTGTAAGAGTTTCTGGATTTGAAATCATTCTTAAAAGCATAACAGCTGAATTTCATGAACTGGATAAAGTTTTGGTACTGTTACCTTAGTTCCAGCTCATTGATGTATAGTAAAAGCATTCCAATTTTTCCTTTCATCCAGCGTTTTATCCAGTATCTGGCGTCCAGAAACACATTGTTTAATCTGAGCAATTTCCTAGACAAAAGTGGATTGCAAGGTAAGACATCTTTTTCGCTAGCAGTTAGTAGTGTGCTGGGGGACAGTAAATACACCTTGGTAGCTTTAATGGACCACATCATTTAAGAAGTCAATTTTCTGTCTGTTTTACCCCAGACTGCATTAATTAATATAAAAGGCTGTTGCGGCATGGCAGAAGCTGTCTGTTAGTGAAATTTGTTGCATCTTTTAGGAAAGGCTCATTTATAAGTGCTTCTAACTCTTAGCTAAATACATCTGACTTTGTATTCCCCCTGTTTGTGAAAAGATTTTTCCTTTTGGGAGAGGTATGTTCTGATTAGTAATTAAAATTTAAAATATGCATCATATATATGTCAGATGCAGTAATTATTGCTAAATTGTTTGACGACCATTCTGTCCACCTTTGGAAACTCATTCTATGGGCAAATGTCTCTGGTTCAGATTTTCTCAATTGAAATACCCTTCTTAAGTATTAGACAGTGCAGTTTTGATCATACATGTAGCTCTCATGTTTTGGTTGGTCTTTTTTTTATCTCATGAGATGGTTTCTTTTTGCATTTCTTCTTGTAACTGCTGTTTTTTACCACAGGAGCATGTAAACAAACTCTGCCTTGGCAAACTCTGCCTTGGCACAGAAACCTCAGGGATAAGCAAGGGTCTACTAAATTGCTTTATTTTATTGAGTTTTTAATTTGCATGATCTCAGTATGGATTGTAACAGATCTTTTTCTTGGACTCTAACCTTAGGCTGACAGTTATAAAAACGTTTCAAATTTCTACTCTCTTAACATAAGAAAACTTTGCCATGCCTCATTGTTAACTTTGATGCCTTTCCCCCCCCACCTATTCATTTGTAAATGACAGAGAATGTGGTATGAAGTTGATGTGAACATCTTGGTGAATGTATAATGTAAATTTTTTGGTAGTAATTTCCCTCATACTGTGATAGGAGTTTCATAAAAACACTTTGTTTTGCTTTTGGAGGTAATTTCCTTAGGAAGTGAAATACGAACTTCTACATAGTTCAGGTCTTGAGATATTCATAGTATTGATTACATGATGAATACAATGATGTACATGGTTCTTCATAAGTATGAAATCAGGCAAATATAATAATGAAACAGTCTTGTCTTTAATACCTTACACTTGATTTAGAGATATGCTCTTGACCTTTAATTGCCTAGGTAAGTAATGAGGTTCTGAAACTTGTTTTTTAGGTTATGACATGTCAACGTTTATCAGACGGTATAGTAGGTATCTGAATGAAAAGGCAGTTTCCTATAGACAAGTGGCTTTTGACTTCACAAAAGTAAAAAGAGGGTAAGGATGCTATTTTGGTTTACTTATCTTGGTTTTTTGTTTTTCCTTCTGTCCTGTAGTTCAAGTAGAAAAGTACCACTGTTGGCTTCAGCTTAGTACAGACAATGCCTGCTTTTCTTGGGTATCTCCCATGACACATGCAGGTTCAACTGCCTGGTTATATACACTGCAAACATTACTTCAGCTATTGTAATGTTACTACTTCAAACATTTAACAGTTTAAAGAAAGAAATAAGAAAAGGAAAGGTATGTATCAAAAAAGTTGAAGTTTGGACCAATCTTCCACAATACATCACAAAGTTACTTTGTCTTGCATATAGTATAGGGGACTGTGATTTACTGGAGCTTCTAGCTCTGGAATGTTTAAATGGCAGGTGTTCTATAAAACACCTTGCAGTCCTCCTTGGTGTTTCTCCGTTCTTGTCTCAAAATGTCTGGATGAAGTTTACTGCCTTCGCAAAAGTGCAACTCATGATCTTAACAGAACGTTGTAGATGTTACTCTGAGTTTGAGGCATTAAAAAGTTCCCTGGGATGTGAGCACTTCAAAGAGAAATTGGTCATTTGAGACTAGGTACTTGTTTACGTGTAAAATAAGTGCAGAGCGTGAGTAGTTGTGTAAATTGCGTATTGTGATGAACAATGGAATTAATCTGGAGATCTTTTCCATTGGGAAAGCTGGAGAAAATGTACTTGTCATGGCTGAAAATCTTTCCATCTTTGTCCATCATCTCTGTATGCAGTGGTTTTTAAAGGTTAAACCCACAGTTTTAGTTGTTCACTGGGGCATCCTTTATCATTCATACACAGGGCAATTTATCTTGATGCCAAAAGCTAAATTCTTAATCCACAAAAATATCGACTTAAAACTGATAGATGAGCTAACTGCATTAGTGGGCTGTCTAATGGTATCTTGCATTAGTGTTACGAAGGCATTTGAAACTGGCCTGAGAACAACGTCCAGATCCCTTGTGCCTCCTTGCTAACACTATATATTTGGATTTGAAATGTGCTGATAAAGTAAAAGGGGAACACTGGAGCTCTCCTGCTGCCTCTTCTGTTAGAGGTGGTTGCAGTCCCAACACAAAACCATTAACCTTTTCAACATATAGGATATGTGTGTGGCCAGGTGACTGCAGAAACACTGCAGAGATACACAAGTGTTGGGTCTTCTGTGAGCCAGCAGCAATAACTTCTGCTGGGAGCAATCAACCTTTCTCATACCTCAGGGTTTTTGTTTTTTTGTTGGGTGTTTTTTTGTGCCATGCCACATTAGGTTTATTGCAGCTGCTGTTTGCTGTTAGGAAGGAGTGTGCAGCACAAACAGAAAGAGTAGAAAGCTGGAATCAATGTGCTGCCCTTTGCCTTCCAGCCTGGAGAATAGCCACAGCCTTTTCTGTGCAGATGTATTGTGGGATTTGCACTTGCAGGAAACACTTGGTTTGCTGTGTACATGCTGATGAACTGCAAGGCTGTCTGTTTTGTCTTAGGGAAAGCAGCTGTTTCTTGTCACTGAGGCAATCTAGTCTCTTCCTCAGTTGTTGCTTTTCCTGGATATTTTTGATCTTTGTCTCTTTAATCTGGATAACTAATAAACAACCAAATATTAGTAGTCAGCCATTAAAAGGAAGTGTCATGTGGTCTCTACATTTCAGAAAAGTCTTGAAAAAAACAGTGCCACATTTGTTTATTTTTTCCTACTGATTTTAGTTGAAAAGAAAATACTCTGAACTGCAATGAAATAATCAAGTGATTGGAAGAAGCATAGGTAAAAATTGGCTTCAGAAATAACCTTAGAAGTGGGTTTTTTTGTTTACTTGGTGCATCATAGCTCTGCTTTATTTCTAAGCACTGTCAGTTTCATTTACTTTGAATAAAAACTCATCTTGAATTCATATTTTGGCCAAATAAAGGTTGTGGCTTTTTTACGCTGCAGTTATGATTTTATTGGGTAGATGGCATTCCTAAACACCAAAATGCCTGCTTTGGCCATGATTTAAATGTCTTCTCTGACCTTTCTTATTTTCTGTTTGTTTCTCACTAACGCCTTCAAAATTCAGGTGAAGAATGTTCTTTTGTTTTGTACAGGGCTGATGGAGTTATGAGAACAATGAGCACAGAAAAACTCCTAAAAACTGTACCAATTATACAAAATCAAATGGATGCACTTCTTGACTTCAATGTAAGTGTAGCAGCACATACACATCTAACATACTATAGACTTTGTACAGACCTGCACAAGCTTGTAAAATAGGTCAAGATCAAATGTCTTGAGCTTGGATCTGTTATCTGCAAAATGTAAACAGCCTAAATAGTTTTGTTCATTGATCTACACCCAGGAAAACAAAAAAAAAATATGCAGCTTACTGGAGAGAATACTTTGTACTGAATTAGTGTTGTTTACTGTGTCTGTTGTGTAAGAATTGTTTGTTAAGAGCTGATTATTTCTGCTCTCTGTGTTCTAGTTATGTTTGTTAAAATTAACATTAGTTAACAAAAATGTCTGCCAAAATTATTTGATCTAATTCTGTGCTGAGAGATCCTTTGTTGATTTGCTGTGCTGCTACTTTTCACTAACAGCCACTGAGATGACTGGAAAGCATGCTTTGGGATAGAGCACTGGAGTTCAACTAGAAGTTTTCCAATAAAAGATCAATTCATTTAATTTAACTTTGTTTCTGATCTTCCTAGGTCAATAGCAATGAACTTACAAATGGTGTAATTAATGCTGCCTTCATGCTTCTCTTCAAAGATGCCATTAGACTGTTTGCAGCATATAATGAAGGGATTATTAACCTCTTGGGTAAATACAACTGCCTTTTCTTTTGAGGAGTTGAAAACACAGTCTTGCTCTAAAGCATCAAAACATTACTGTTATTTCTAATTCAGATTTGTTTTCAAGGTTTTTCTACCCAACCATATCTTCCATTGCATTGTATACAGGGATTGGTAAACTTCTGAAAGTGGAGCCTGGTGAAGATTTTTTTTTCACTTAATTTTCTTCTTGCCCTGCTTTAGAGTTGTTTGGGTTGGTTGGTTTGGTTTTTCTGGGGGGATTGTGGTGGTGTGGGGCTTTCTGGTTTTGTTTTGGGGGGTTTGTGCTTGCTTGTTTGCTTTTGTCTCATTGAACTCTATGGCAAACCCAGATCATGATGTTGATGTTTTGTCTCAAAGAAAAAAGATCAGATATTGTTTCTTTTTAAGTGGGATAAGTTGCCAGTTACAAATTTGCAGTCCACAGTCTCTATAATTGCTTGGCTATCAAAACTTTATTGTTGCTTGATTCTGTGAGTTGGTTGGGTTTTTTCTAGAGCATGTCTTAGATTTTTAGCACAATTACAACCTTAAAGTTTAGGCCCTTGGAGATGCAGGGGAGCCTAAATTTGGAAAATTCAGTAGAAAGTAATCATACTTGGTTGTATTCTGTGGTGGGATGAAGCTACCTCACTGCTGTTACTACCCGATGTTTGCAAAATGGGAAGAAGCCCCCAGAATTAGTCAGTAAAGGACAGTCATGCTTCCAGTTAGGAGGCCCCTGGTCTGGGTTGGAAGGGACCTCCAAAGGTCATCTAGTCCAGTCCTCTCTGCAGTAAGCAGGGGCATCCTCAACTAGATCAGGCTGCCCAGAGCCCTGTTGAGCCTCACTTTGAATATCTCCAGGAGTGGGGCCCCAACCACCTCTGTTAGCAACCTGTTTCCAGTGTTCCACCACTCTGATATATTAATTTCCCTCAGTAGTAAGAACTAGCATGCAGTTGCTTTCACTCATGTTTTGAGTAAAGCTTAATGTAGAAACAGGCCTTGAAATCACTATTGCAAGGAGAGTGGGACTCTCTTGCTTTCTTCACCAGTATTTTGTGATCAGTGGCACCTCATTGAAGACCTCACTGTAACAAGAGGTATTGGCTTGGCAGAGAACATCCAAATCTGGCCTGAATCATGGCCACTGGAATACAGTAGATGTTTTACTGCCAAACTGTAAAATTGCCTTTTTTCAGGTTTTGCCTTTTTTTCCCCCTACCCCAAGAAGATGAATTTACATTTCTTTGGGTGACCTATTCTTAAACTTGATTGTCCTCTTCAGGGTGGTTTTGCTTTTATGAGATCTAGGTCCAGCAATGTAAGGTGCAATGGCATGCATGTGATCTTTAGCTCATGTTCAGAGGAGCTTTTGTAATTTGGTGCAAGTTAGGTGGTGTAGCAACTTCAGCATTTAACCCAGTAAAAGAGATCTGCAGGCATTTTCTGTTTGCCTTGGTTTATACGCTTTTATTTTGCATAGCCTTTGCAGAATGCTTGATTTTCTTATTTAATGCAAGTATTCTTACTGCTTATAGAAAAATACTTTGATATGAAAAAGAACCAGTGCAAAGAAGGCCTTGATATATACAAGAAGTTTCTCACAAGAATGACACGGATCTCGGAGTTCCTTAAAGTTGCAGAGGTAAGCCTTAGTCAGGCAGACTGGCTGCCCTCTATTTGAAAAGCTCATAAAGGGCTGATTTTTTCAGGAGATAACTCTTCCTTCCAGCTTGATTGCAATTCCATCAGTGGTCATCTTGTTAGTCGCTTCCCTGATGATTAGTTCATTTGAGGACTGTGTTGAAAAATCCAAATGGTTTATCTTAAGGAGAAGAGTATGTAAATATGAATGTTAACAGTTCTCTGGTTACATGATAATTATGAGCTTTCTTTTGAAGAGCTTTGCTTTAACAGAGTAACTTCATGGTGATCTGCTACCTTCTGTGACTCTAACTGTATTCTAGTTTGAAACAAACCATTCTGCCGTAAGATTTGGATGAAACAGCAGCTTCACAAAGAAGAAATGGAGACAAATAGATGAAGATGTGATTTTTTAAAATCACTTTTTTTTCTTTTTTAAACATATCTTGGCTTTAGATGTATTTATAGGGCAAAAAATAGTTCTATTTTCTTCCAAAATGTTTTGTTTTGTGGGTCTGGGTTTTTGTAAAAATGTGTGTTAGTTTCTTGTTTCTGAAGCACTGCTGAATTAATGTCCTAGTATTGTGGATTTCACAGTTGATACGTGCTTCTGTTCTTGTTTTGCTTTCCGTCAGTATTCATATGCCTCTTAGGAAGAAACTAAGTCATAAAGCTTGATTCGTTGTCAGTCCTGGAGATACTGCCTCCAGCTGTCTTTAGTTGACAGCACTATGAACTGATATTGATAGTGTTAGTCTCTCTGTAACAATATATATCCTGATGCAGAGCATTTTAAGCTAGATCTGCATTTTAGAAAATGGATTCTTTACAGAACTTGGAAGGTGTTTTGTTTTAGCAAATGCATGCACTGTGCCAGTAGGTCTGAGAATTTTTCCTATCAACTATGGAATAAGAAAACCTCTCTAGCCTTAAAATTCTGAAATGTGATTCTTGATGTGTTTATTTCTAACATTGTATCATTAAAATATCTCTGTAACACCTACTTCAAATGTGTATACATTTAAAAAATTTATAACTAACCATTCTAAAGTTCAGATTGTGGAGATATGAGACATATATAGACAGGTTTGTGCTTTTTACATGACTTCATCTTAATGTTTATTTGATCATCTCTGCCTTTAACAAAAGCAAACAGGTTCTAAAGCTCATTTGTTTTATTACAGCAAGTTGGAATTGACAGAGGAGACATACCAGATCTCTCACAGGTAGATAAACCTATTATGTGTTTGCCAGCACATGTCTGTTTCAGGGTTGCTTAATCAGAAAAACCTGGCATTATGGCATTCACATAGGCTTTCTTGCCTACACTGTCACCAGGTTATTTCCAAGTTTATGATTAAATCCAACCTCCATCAGAGCCTGGTTTTTGTATGCAGTGATCCTATTGTAAAATGTTATAGATAATTTCTGACATATTCTAATTGAGTTTAAGGCCACTGATTTCTATCATAGTTGAAGACAAAATTTGTATTAGTGAGTTCACATAATGAAACTTCTACATTATACTATGAAGCTATGGATTTTAGCAAGCTTGCTTTTGGCTATATGCCCAGGGAAGTCATTGTGAAGGCTTGCAGACATGCACATAAAAATGATTTTTAGGTACAATTTCCTTTTTAGTGTCTCTTAAAATACTCTTGACTGCTTCCGATTGTCTGCTTGCTGTTTCCTAGTTGTTAATCGTAACATCTCTTGACATATTTCAGTACTCACTGGCAAGTCATTATGACAGAATAATTTAGTGAAGAGAGTACATCACCTGGTATTTCAAGTAATTAAATATGTATGGAATTCTAAGATGTGGTCTAAGTATTCTGAGCTATTGTACCAATCGCCCTACAGTTGCGTTCTCTGAAAGTTTTTTTTGACTACTGATTTGTTTTGCCTTAGTTTTTTCAAATCTATTCCTAAATGTCTTTTTGCAGGCACCAAGTAGCCTTCTTGATGCTTTGGAACAACACTTAGCTTCTCTAGAAGGGAAGAAAATCAAAGATTCCACAGCTGCAAGCAGGTGCTTATGCCCCTTATCCTTCTAAACAATTGTTGAATCAAATGTTAAGTCCTTTATTTTCAGCTTCATTATAAACTAAGTTTTGTGTAGGCTACCTTGAAGGTACTGTATTAGCCGTGACAGAGCAGCAAGTTACCATATCTTCTGCCAAATACTTCTTCCAGGTCAACAGAACTAGAATTTAGGGAGCTACAATCACTTGCGGTAGAGTATCTCATGTAGTAGTTACACTTTTGACATCTAATCTGGAACTTCTGAGAAGTATTTTTTCATTTACTGCCTACAGATATTCACTTTAATCATTAGACTTCTGTGAGGTCTGTAACTTTTATTTATAAATGTCCTTACAACACTTTATTTAATCACATTTTTTTTTGTCAAGAGCAAGGAAATGCTTCCAGAATGGATGCTTAAGAGTGGATTTTTAAAGTAATAGAGGATTAAAACCATGGTGTATATGATAAAAAGCATTCAGTGGGTTTGAGTGCTTGCTAAAACAAAGCACAATCTGGAGCTAACTTCATAATCATACTTTCAAAGACAAATAACATTTCTTTATTGCATGTTCAATAAATAGTTGTGGTTTATATGTTCTTTTTTATGGTAGTGACAATATTGGGGCTTAGCACCATTTTGTTAGCTACTTTTCAGAATGTTTGCTTTCTTTTGAAAGATTAGTTTGTTTTAAAAGTATTTGTTTTAAACCTTTTTGCACGCTCTTAAACATGATGATAAATTGCAAACTTCCCCATGGATATACTAGTTCTGTTGATAATTTCTTAATTAAAATTGTTAAATTAACAACAAATTGGAGCCTGGATTATCTACAAATAATGCCTGCTTGGGCAAGCAGGAAAAGAGCAAAGGCTTCAAATGTTCGTGATGCATTTTGAAGTGGAAACACCTAAGGAGGAGGATCCCAAATTCAGGATTTAAGAGTAGGTAGCACAGTTTCTAGGTGTGTTAATTTTGCAGTTCATATGCTGAATCTTACTTAAACTTTGTGTTGTACAGTGTAAGATCTATATAAAGAGTTCAGGAGACTGGGTGGATACCAGGTAAGTGTTCTTTTGACGTTCCTATCATGTGTCAGCTATTAACAGCTGGCTTTTCTCCTGTCCAATTACTTTCAGGGCTACCACCCTTTCCAATGCAGTCTCTTCCCTTGCAAGCACTGGCCTGTCCCTCACAAAAGTTGATGAAAGGGAAAAACAGGCTGCGTTAGAGGAGGAGCAGGCTCGCTTAAAAGCTTTAAAGGTAGGCATACAGAATTTGTAATGAAACACTTTTAATGTGTTCTTGTGGATAGCTTATTAGGATTCTTAAAGGAGCAAAGGGAAAAAAAAAACCAGAATTATTATATTGAATGCGTACTATTGGTAGAGCACCGCCAGTTAAATCTTATGTATGTATACAACTTGTGGAGGGTTTGCTAAAATAGTTTCTGAAGGATTTGTACCACTGCTGACACTGTGGTGTGGCTGACACTACTGTGTGGAATAAATGAAGAGTGTTCTTAAGTTCTGCTTTACTTGCCTCCAAAGTCATACACACAAACAATGTTTCTGGATTTCTTATGCCAGCTCACTTTCCCAACAGGAGCAACGTCTAAAAGAACTTGCAAAGAAACCTCATACCTCTTTAACAACTGCAGCTTCTCCTGTGTCGACCACAGCAGGAAGCGTAATGACTACACCAGCCATTGATATTTTTTCTACCCCTAGCTCTTCAAACAGGTACGCTTAAGGGTGTTGCTTCACTGCGAGTTGCACTGCAGTTGGGGTTTCCTCTGAAATTCTGCTGTAAAATGTATATTGTACATAATTGGGTGGCTGTGGAGTACATTACTAATGTGATAAGTAATGATGATTTGGGTAGAAGTTGATGAGAAAATAACCCATTGCTGCAAATGGCATAAAAAGTATGGGGTTTATTGTCCATTTGCAGAATAGTTTCTGATACAAGCCAGCTGCTGAGAGCCATTGTAGCTGTTCTTGGTCAGTCAGCCAGACGGTTGGAACTGTAAAACATGCAAGCTTTGTCCCCAAGGAGCCTTACAAGTTGATTGGGTAAAGTCAAAATTCAGTTTGGGAGGTCATAAAAATAAATACATAAAGATTAATACAGTCTTGCAATTCTAGATCTTTAAAAGTAGAATGGTAACAAGTGTTCTTTTTAGTGAAAAATCTAAAAAGGAAAGCCTGAAACAGGGTGTGAAAGAAGAGAGGCAGGTTTTGCAGTCTTGAGTTGTGTCTGGAATATCTCTATCTGCAAGGGCTTGCAAGGATAGTGCAAGTGTACTCACTGCACACTAATCCTGATCTTCAACTAGCAGGAACTGTTGGTGTGAGTAGGTGTGTGGTCTTCATTCTGTAAAATATCTGTCAAATCCAGCAACAGCAGAAGGTGCAGTGCTTTTATCAGTATAGATGCATGCTTTTGCTTTGAGTGTGATCCTAAACCTAAAGGATTGCTTAGCTCTTCTGTTTGAGCACATAAGAATGCTGTTCTTTTAAAGTAGTCAGCACGTTGACAGCCTTCTTTCCCTGTTAGAAAGCTGTTGTAGGAAATTACTTGACACCAAATGTGTGAAAAATACCTGAATCACATAGGAAGAGCTGGAGTCTCAGTATTGCTAAATGAAAGACTTCTTTAAAATATTTTTTTCTTTCAAGTTCTTTTTGGATGCCAGAATTGGAAATAGGTGTATACTTAGAATTTAAAAACTTAAATATCTGATGTTGCTTGTGAAACATAGAAAGATCTGAGAAAGCTTGTTCAAACAGCCAGAAATGCTGCATAGTGAAGATGAGCATTTTCTACTAAAAGTAAAATTTAAAAAGCTAGTTTGTCTTCACATTTAAATTCAGTTGCTGGCAGCATGACTGCTATGGGCAAAGAACACATTTTTACATCAGGAGCTGCCCTAAAGGGAGTATCTTGGGTCATAAGTTCAGTTGGTTGCTATTAGATGCAATATGTCCAAGCAAACCATCGAACAAGCTTTACCTTGATAATTGTCTTGGTTCTGCTGCACACATTTTAGGGCTATACCAGACTGCTGCTTTTTAATAGGAGCACGAGTGGCAAAATGTGATTGAAATTCACTAGTGAAATAAAATGGTGGAAACTGAGTGATACAAGTGATTTGCTCAGCAAGAGAATATGCAGAGACCTCCGATGTCATTACTAGCCTTTCAGTTCTTTTGCCAGTCTCATTTTAACAGATGCTTGGATGCCACAGTGACTTCACTTCTGTCTATATGAACAGCCATATGTGCAAATTTTTGTTCATTTTGTGTGTCAGAGGTCTGACTGAACACTAGGCTTTTTATATTTTCCTTTCCCCTAAGCTCTTCAATGGCTCGTAGATAGAAGCCGCTTTCTCAACAGTAGGTCATAGTGGAAAGATAGGAATTCTGGAATTCAGATGTAACATTTTGGTGGTGCAGCCCGTGATTGAGTCCATCATCAGTAAATTTGCAGATGACACCAAGCTGGGGGAAGGTATTGATCTGTTAGAGGGTAGAAGGCCTCTGTAGAGGGACCTCGACAGGCTGGACAGATGGGCAGAGTCCAACAGCATGACATTTAACACATTCAGGTGCATTGTTCTACACATTGGCCCCAACAACCCCATGCAGTGCTACAGGCTGGGGTCAGAGTGGCTGGAGAGTGGCAGAAAAGGACCTAGGGGTACTGGTTGATAGTAGCCTGAACATGAGCCAGCAGTGTGCCCAGGCAGCCAACAAGGCCAATGGCATTCTGGCCTGTATCAGGAACAGTGTGGCCAGAAGGAGCAGAGAGGTCATTCTGCCCCTGTACACTGCACTGGTTAGTCCACACCTTGAGTCCTGTGTCCACTACTGTGCCACTCAGTTTAGGAAAGATGTTGACTTGCTGGAACGTGTCCAGAGAAGGGCAACAAAGCTGGGGAGGGGTCTGGAGCACAGCCCTGTGAGGAGAGGCTGAGGGAGCTGGGGTTGCTTAGCCTGGAGAAGAGGAGGCTCAGGGGAGACCTTCTTGCTCTCTACAACTACCTGAAGGGAGGTTGTAGACAGGCGGGGCTGGTCTCTTCTCCCAGGCAACCAGTACCAGAACAAGAGGACACAGTCTCAAGCTATGCCAGGGGAGGTTTAGACTGGATGTTAGGAAGAAATTCTTCATAGAGAGAGTGATTGTCCATTCGAATGGGCTGCCCTGGGAGGTGGTGGAGTTGCCATCACTGGAGGTGTTTAGGAGGAGATTTGATGGGGTGTTTGGTGGCATGGTTTAGTTGATTAGACAGTGTTGGATGATAGGTTGGACATGATGATCTTGAAGGTCTCTTCCAACCTGGTCTGGTCTATTCTATTCAATTAGAGTTCATTCTGACAGCCTGCTTTTGTCACACTGTAGGGCTTTCATGAGGTTAATTTTGAAAGTTGCTGAAGATTGCTGAGCAACATGCTCTAGCCCTGGTGTTGGACTGTGAGGAAAATGAGAACACTGGTTGTCTGTCTTAGACGGTTTTGACAAAAGTCACTTGGAGTAAAATAGAACTTATCTTGCTAAATGAACACTTTTCTGCAGAACTGAAAATGTGAAGTTCACTAGGCTGCCTGATTTTTGGCTTAGTTCTATCTGGTTTTGTAACAATGCATACATTTGTAATAAAGCTTTCCTTACTGTTGACAATTTCTGGCACTTGCCTTGTATTGAAAACTCTGACGTAGTTCAAACAGTTGTGTTAATTTATCTTTATAGCACTTCAAAGCTGCCAAATGATCTGCTTGATTTGCAGCCAACTTTTCATCCGTCTGTACATCCTATATCTGCTGCTCCACAAGTAGGAAGTACCTGGGGAGGTAAGAATTCTGAATCAGATGAAGGTTCTAATTGTTGTGGCTGCGGTCCTGTAAATGTGCCCCCTAGTCTGTGAGCTGTTTCTTCCTTGGAGATCTTGAAAAGACAGGTTACAAGAGGATGAAGGGAACAGGAAAAGCCAAATATGGGTATGGATTAAATTAATGTGGCAGCATGTGGTGATTACAAGAAAATTTTTGATTTGAGAGTTCTTAGTAGCAAAGTTACTCAAGTTGTTGGAAAGTTCTGTCAGCCTTGTAATTGCTGTCTTCAAGCGTCACATAGCAAGCTACAGAAACTTACCTACGAGAAGTCTGTTGTGTGAAGATGTCTGCCAGATAGCCCATGCTGCATACGTGGGAACTTGAATAATGTGCATCTTCAGTTTTGTCTAACGTTAAAGCAAATATACAGGTCATAATGGAGCAGAACTTGGATGAGGCCTGAGACAGTTGTGACAACTGTGCACAGAAGGCAAGATTAGTCAGTCAGCTATTGAAAGCCAAAGGCACCTCTTAATACGCTTCTGCTGTATTTCATTTAACTACAAATACAAATGAGCAAAAAGATGTATTTGGAGCCCTTTAAATGAAGAGACAAAATTTTTCAGGAGGTCCTCTCTCTGAGATTTACTTCAGAACACTTAAATTGTCATCCTGCCCAATTGCTAAGATGGACTGAATGACAGGTTATCTTGCTGATAAAGGCAAGCCCTTAAACCAAGGAGGCAAGCAAGAGCATTTTAGAAAGTCATGAATTTTACTGGAAGATTAGTTTGAATATTGGAGCATTTAGTCATTTACTCAAAGCTGATTTTCTCTTTGCGGCTTTGTAGTGTTGCAGATTACTTCTGATACATGTAACACACTGCCTGCTTGCACTGTTGGTGTGGTAGTGTGAAGGTTTAATCCCACCACATAACCTGTCACAGTTGGTTATACTGGTGAAGGATTAAAAATCTCTTACAAAGATGTTTCTTTTTAGTTTTCTACATAATTAAGACTTCACAGAATATTAAACTCCTGAACTACATGGCTATTGTCAGATTACTTTTTTTAATTGATCAGTAAGGTGATTGTAGAAATGCTCTTAAGATGTAAAAAAAATGGGAGTTGCTGCTTCAGGGAGTTTGTAGGCACTGAAATAATCCTGTGCTGAAATTTTACTTCACTATCTTTTTATGAGCTATAACTTTACCTGAATGTCTTTCCAATTATCTGGATATCATCATAATAAGCAGTGTATATACTCGACTTTCCTATTTACCTTCTGCTTTGTACTTTGCATTTTGTGTGCCTCCCCATTTGAAAGGAAGTAACACACAATTTTGAGTGGCAGAAGCAATACGAGCATATGTGGTAGCTTCAAAAATAAGTAGTTTACTTGTCCTTTAATTTTGCTGAGCAGAGCATTTTTGAGAGAAATGCAGTGAGGCACATACTGAGTTATGCACAGATTTCAGTGTTTAATAGGCTTAGAGTTTAGAAACGGAGAGAAATGTTGTGGCTCGTCTTGTTCACTTACTGGAAAACATCTTTTATTTCAGCTTGTCATATTTGTTTCATGGGTGAGCAATGAAAGAGGAAATTCTCCTCTACTCCGAGGTCACATCACAATCTAGTATTTCTTTATTAACCTGGAAATTGAGCCTGAAAGTCTGTATTCAGTGTTGTTAGTCCTGCTACAAGTCTTCACTAAGTCATTGATATGTCTGCTTACTATTGACACATTTCTAAAGACTTCGGAGGTTTAATTAACTGTGACGGTTTCAGATTGTCTGCTAAAACTTGAGGCTAAAATTCTGACATCACCACTTTTTGTTACCTTTCATGGAATAAAACCCAACCCAACACAAGACTTTTCAGCTTTACAGCCAGGAACACTCATTTCACGTAGATGAGGTTAGATAAGAATTGCGTTCCGAATTTTACAGATGGGGAAATGTGAGCAAATCATTGACTTGTCTGAAGTCATACAGCAAGTCAGTGGCAGAGCCAAGAATGGAACCTGAACTATTTTCAGTCCTGTGCACTAAACATTGCACAGCATCCTTACCTTAGATAATTTTTTGACATGACGATGTATGTGTTTGGTATATCTAGTGATTTTGAGTACCCATCCAGATAAAGTTGCAGTGGACTAAATTCTGTTAAGTTTTATGCAGCAGCTCTTACATGTGTAATAAAAAGATAATGTGTTACATACCTATTATATTTGGCTTGCTGCCTTTTGTCTTGTTCTTCAAAAGATGTTAAGCTAACAATGTTAAAACCCCTGGGGAATGGCTGCTGTAATTTCATGTTTTCAGTTTACTTCTTTCAAACTGTAAGAGATGCTACTGAAAACCCTTTGTTCTCTCAGGTGAAATGCTCTACCTTTAAGTTACCCAACTAGAAGTTTGCTAAATTCAAATTGCTCTTTGAAATGCACCTGAATCATTAATGCCTAATGATAGCCTGAAGGTGCAGAGTAATTTCATTGATACAAACAGATGCCATGTGTATTCGGGGATGAAATTGGACTTTAGAAACATTGAGTTGCTGCTGTCAGGAGAGACAGCAGTTCTTAAAATCTGAATATGCAAGGATATAAATGACCCAAACCAAATTAATTTTCAGTTACCTTTGTCACCAGCATTGGCAAGTTTGAGACTCGGACAAGATTGAACACACTGGCTAGAACTAGAATGAGGGGGGTGAGCAGAGAGTCTGAGAACAGATTACATTTCGCAGAAAATCACGATCTAGAGGTGTATTGCTTTATCTTTCCAGTCAAAAGGCATGAAACTCCACAAACAACCTTGTGGGTTTGGAACAGAAAGTAGTATGTAGTGTGTTTTTGTTGATTACATGTGTAAAATAGTTCCAGTGGGCAGTAGTTTCAAGCAAATATGGTTAAAAACCTTTTATGTTTTTCAGCTGTTCTCATATTCTTTTATCTGAGCTTTTTGTTGGGATTGTTTGGAGACCTTGCCAGCAGTGTCTGGTGTGTTTGCCAGCTATCAATTTGTACCTAAATTTCAGAAACTAAACAAATGTATCGGTGTGGAAATAATCAGTTTGACCTGTTTGGATGTTTTTTCCAATTATAAGGAGAACCAATAGAATCAGAAGAATGTGAAGCAGCAGCAGAAAAAGGAAGCAGGAGCTGATTAAAGGATACTCTGACCTAGTTTATTGTCAGATCTGTTTGTTCTGCAGCTTCTAGAATAGCATTCAGAGCAGACAACAGTTTGAAGCAGTACCTGGAAGCAAGGACTTGGTTTCAGCTGACTGATTGGCATGTCCACAGAGGCATTAGTAATATTACTCTCTAAAATGTACATAAACCAATGCAGATATTTTATTGCTGTTACATACTGCAAATACTATATTAGCTTATTCTGCTTGTTCTTTATGCAGTGTCTGATACTGTCATTTTGTTGATTGAATGATTAACAACAAGGCTTTATAAGGTATTTCACTCATTCTTGTAACATAGCCAAGCAACTTGGGAGAGAAGTCAGATCTTACTGAATAAGATACCTTGAACTTGCTGGAAATCAAAACATTTACTAAATCTGCAAAGAATAATGGAGTTACAGTCTTATTTTTCTTTAAGACTTGCATGTGATCAGAATCTATATGTTATCAAGGTGTGATAAATAAGACTAGATGCAACTTTTGGTGATCTCACCAATAGGTTGTTTTCACCAAGGATTCACATGCTTTGAAGCCAGACAGCTAAACCACAGCTACTTCTGTCAGCAAGCATTGTAGCTGCCTTTTGTGTCCTGTTTATCTGTTGGATCCTGAAGTTACAGGAGTATTTTAGCAAGGGAATTGTATCCACCCTCAGGAGGCCTCAAAACACTCCTATATGCCTTGGGAAGTGACTCACATAGATCAATGTTTCCTTCATTCCTCAGTATGGTCCAACAACTTTGTAATGTGGAACATTTTCTATGTCACTGCTCACTGGCAGGTGTCCTCACAGCAGGTTTTTCCTTCCTTGCGGTTAATGGCTACAAGCTTGTCCCAGGTAGTAAGGAAAAAGCTGTAGTCCTGTATGCTGCCTTGGTGTATTCATAGCTCTTGAAAATTTTATGATGCTCAGTAGCTACAACAATCCATAAACACAGGCTGAAGCAGTGCAAGTGCATCTTTGTTGTTTTGGGTTTTCAAGCAACCCTCAGGGTGCTTGCATCAAATCCTCCCTTAGCTCCTGTTGTTGTCTTAATGCTTGGAGGCAGTTTCTGCTCCAGAGAATTTATCAAGTGTCAGGATGTGCCTGAGTGAAGCATCAAGTGATTGTGGTTCCAGGGCAATAACATACTAATTTTCAGTATAAAACACATTCAGGAAGAAGCACAGTTTAATACCATCTTGGATTTATAATTTAAAAAAATAAGTAAAATAAATGTGTAGGTATTTTTCTTGAGCAGAGAAGAGGTTATCCTGGAGAAATTGAAAATTGAGCAGTTATCTAAATTGTCAAGTTTAGAGATGGCAGGAAACCCCCTGTACTTCCTGGACCCTTCTTAACTTAATTCCAGCATGTAACTAAATCCATCTTCCTTTTCTTCTTTCTCTTGCTCTCTGGAATTGAACAGATCCTTTTTCTGCTACTGTTGATAGTGTTGATGATGCCATTCCAAATCTAAATCCTTTCCTAACAAAAACTAATGATGCTGCTCATCTGTCTGTGTCTTCTGATGTGTCTACTTTCACCAGTAGGACACCCACACATGAAATGTTTATTGGTAAAGTACCATTTTCAACTAATTTCCTATTTCCTAAAATAATTAACATTCCAGTTTCTAAAGTATATTTGTGGGGCCTTTCAGAAAGTAAACCTGGTGATTTGGGGCTGATTTTGTACTGTTAAAATCTGATTTAGTAATTGTGCCATCATGGTAGTGTTGAAATCCTTGCTTGCCTACCTGGATGGGGTTCTACCTGATATAAAAGAAATTGGTTAAGGCAGTCGTTTGAGTTTTACACAGTCTCTTATGCTTAGGAATTTTAGGGTAAAATATGTATGCCTGAGAATGAAAACAAAATGCTGCTACTTTGTTCCTCATATTGAAATGTTCTTTTTAAACGCAGGAGCTTAATCTAACGTTTTTTGGTAGTTGATTTCCCACACTCCCCCACCTTGTTTGCATTACCAAAACTGGTAAAGCCATGCACATTCTGGTTCATGCTCTATTCAACCTATTTACCTGTTAGGCAATAAACTAATGACTCACCTTTTTACAACTGTTGAAATCTTGGAGGTGATGGAGCATGACTGTCATATTACAAATCCTTTTAACATTTCTGGTGGTGCAGCTACATAGTAATTTGATTACTTTTCAATGTGAAGAATTCTGTTAGCCTTCATAAACTAAAAATCAATTAATTACACATCAATTCTGTTCTTAAACTAAGCTTAAAGACAATTGTGCTGTACCACCAGTGCTTTCTTTTTGCACATTGAACCCCACTAGAGTTGATCCCAGAAGAATCCAGACTTTTAGAACAAAGAGGTCTTTGATATCTCTGATGGTTAATGGAGATAAAAGAAAGGGATCTCTTCAGGAATACATCATCTCTGCTTTGTCATCTTATTTAAGTAGTTTCCTAGATTGTCTTTTTATAGTGGAGAGTAAAAGCAGCCGAGATTAAGCACAAGAACTCCTATTGTGAACTTGAGAGAACCCAGGGAGAGAACTGGGCAATAATCTCGCCTATGCTTCAAATCACTCTTTTCACACTTCCAAAAAAATGTATATGGTTTGTGTGAATGTAGAATGCTCATCTGAAATAGTGGGGTTTAGTAGGACTGTTACTCAGTCAAATCAGCTTTCTCATTCTAGTTTGTTCTGCAGTCATACAAAACGCTGTGTTAGTGCAGGGTTGTTACCAAGGAGCCAGATGGATTTTTGTGGCATTTGTTGATCTGTGATCAAATGACAGCCCTGAAGCTGCTGGAGAAGGATGGCATTGGTGCATTATACTCCTGCCCAATATCTCCTCTCTATAGATACACCTAGAACCAAGGGGTGACTTCCTGAGAGACTGGTGCATGAAATGTAGATGCAGTTTTAGCTGTAGCACAAACAAGGTGACTGTGGATTTAAAATAACTCTTTCTGGTTCTTTAGATCATTACAATCCATTTTCTGCACTAAACCCCTTTGTGGCAACCAAATACAAATCTGCTATTGGGCTGTACCCTTATACTTCAGGTATAAGAAAAATGCTTTGAAACTTTTACACTCATTTCTTCCAAGGGTGTAAAACATGGCATTTACTTGGGGGGAAAAGAAAAAAGTACTTAGACTAGTCTGGCTGTAACTTTGTGCTTTCCCCTTCTGTGTTGTAGATAATGTAAACTTGTTTCGTATTGTGTGTCTGGTGTGTATTGATTTCATTCCACTGGTTTGATGTTATTAGAGTATATGTGGCTTTAGAAACTGACCTGAAATTGTGTTTTTTTTTGAATACCAGATAAACAGTGTCTCTTGGTTCTCTTTCTGTAACTCTGCCTCTTCTCCTTTCCTGGCTTTCTCTCTTGTGTGATATGCCTTATCAGACTCTTTTTGTGGTCCTCAAGCTTACCCTAATGCTTCTCATTTCCGCAATGAGCCTTCTTCTGTAGCTGGTCTATTTGGAGGTAGGTAATAGGCTACAGCCTTACCACAGACACATAAACCTGAGTGTGTTGTGTGCCTAGAACTAGTAGGTATGTTGTTGACTACAGAAGTGTGGTGTTACAGCAGCTCCAACTTCTATTCATGTGCTTGTGCTAGACATGCTGTCACAAATAGTGTGTATTCTTCCTATTTGTGCTGAACTAAGGCTTATTTAATCTAACCATGAAATCAGTGTCTCTCCATTTCAGGATCTCTTTTAGTTTATATGTTGTACATACCACACAAGATTTGCATGTTAAAAGTATCTTCTCATCTTAAGTCTACCTCATTGCTTGTAAGATAAAGGAATTGGGACGTTCTTGCTGCTTGTGGCATTTTTTTGTTGATATATTACTCTTAAACAGTGCACTAAACTACTACGAAGCTTTGCCACAGGACACGAAATAGGTAATCTGATACATTAAATAACCGGGGAATTGTTTATGCAGCTGTGTGATGTCTGTATAGTAACCCAGTTCTGGTGCTGGCTCTGGAATCCTATTGTGACAGTTACTCAACAGGCTCTGGTCTGTGACAGATGATTATCTGTCTAAACCAGATTGAACAGGGAATGCTAACATTGTTAGTATGCAAAGTTTCAGAATACCTTCAGTAAGTGGTTTGTGGAGGAGTTAGTTCTTAAGCACCATGAAATTACATTTTGGTTTGGTGTCTTTGAATAGAAATCAGAGTAGTTTAAACAATAGTTAAATATTACCTATGACTCTGTTCCTTATCCAAAACATGGGATGATTAGTCAAGTCTTTTTTATTTATTCCCTGAAGGAACTCCATGAAAAATACTGACCTTTCAAAACATCCATGTTAGACAAAACGCCCTGGGCTGGTGGTTGATACCAGGAGTAGAATTTAATCTTTTTCAGAGGCTAACTCAAAGGATTCCTATTGTCTTCTAGCTTGCCTCATCTTGTTAGCTTCATGCAGCTTGAAACTACTTAAAAGGTGAGAGCACAAAACTCAGCTTGTTTCAGTTAAGGCCATTTTCTAAAGGAAAACATGAGCTATTGTAAGTCAAGTTTTCTATCAGTTCAGGCACAGTTTTAAGAGTTGCAGGACATCCCATCAAAGGAATTGCTGTCCACACTTCAGAGTCTCTGAAATGGCTTGTTACAACTTGACAGTATACTTGTCATAAAGATACTGACTTTGGTTTGCTGTTTTACTCCCTGGCTTTTCCCACATTACTGCTTCCCATGTTTTGCTGTGTGCTATTTTCTTGGATTTGTTTTGACTGAAAAGTACATTCCTTAAATTCTTAGGGATGAGTGATTTTGAGTTACGAGTTTTATGTTCCTTTAAGACAAATAAATAGGAAGGAACAGGTAATCCGAATACCTGTAAATCTTTGGTTCAAGGAGAGTGTCCTATAGTTACTAAATATGAGGTGAAATATGACTTATTTCAGGAAAACAGTAGGATTGAAGCGAGGTGCTGTCATGGTAAGCTAAACAAGAGAAGTAAGAGTAACTTGGTCAGTTATTTCAGCTCCCTGATGCTCTGCTGCTGAAACATTTCTGATAATTTTTTAAAATGTTTTACTTTTCTTTTCTTCATATCATTAAAATTTTGGTTAGAACCCAGAAGCAGTAGTTTTCAAGATGGCATTTCATGCTTTGGTGCCATTCATAGAAAGTAATAATTAGCTGTAATTGCCATACTATCAAGACGATGTAGATGCACACTTGTGCGTGATCACATATAACATTAAAAAATACAATTTTCGACACACATCAGTATTCACTGCCATACTGCTGAACATCATATGCAATGCTTCATGCTTCTGCAAAGTTTCAGTGTTGAGGAAAAAAAAAGGGGTATTTGGATAACAATCTCTTACAGATACATAGGAGACAAACGGCTGAGTTCAGATAGGCATAGGAGCTGAAACTTGGTTTTAAGTTGGCTTTAATTCCCTGTATCTTGACATAATTAGTAGAAATTTACTGCAAAACATGGTTGACCTGCAAAGTGTGTGTCCAAAAATAATGTAAGTGCTATAAAAATTATTATTATGAAGAGTATCTAATTCAAGGCATGACTAGCTAGGCACCTTGGGATGGTTTGCATCTTAGTCCAGTTGCATGTGAGAACTGCTCAATCAAATATAAAGCATGGCGAGAATAATCTTCAGGACACATAATCTTGAAACAGATCCTGCACCCAGCCAGCCTCTTTTCTTGGAGAAGCTTGGAGATTATATCCTCAATTTGATTGTGTTTGGTAAAAGAATAAGGAACATCTGGATAGTTAGTCCAGAGGTTTATCAGCTGGGGGAAGGAGGAATGTCTTCTATGGCCTGTCTATCCAGTTTTTGAGACAAAACGTTTCTTTGGAGGAGTCTCTCCAAATGAACTGCTTCCGGCTCTCTCTCTTACATGCTTCTTGGTGTAACCTGGACCTTTGATGTATTCCTAGTCTCTCTGCAGTATGTAAATAATCTACATATTGATTTGATTTGTCTTGCATAAAGAGGGTGGCTTCATGGGAAATACTGTACAAAACTTTCAGATTCTTTCGTTTTCCCCCACAGGGTTCACTCCGTCTCCTGTTGCTCAAGCACAGCCATCAGCTGGCCTTAATGTTGACTTTGAGTCTGTGTTTGGAAACAAATCTTCTAATGTTGTCCTAGATTCTGGTGGTAAGACACTAAAATAAATGATGTATGTCCTTTTTAACTGTTTTTTATTCTTGAGGTATAAATCTCTTCATCTGTATTTATTCCCACTGCTGTGACATCATTCCAGATGAAGAAAAGCTGACTTTAAAAGGTCACTAGCAGCATTCTTCATCCAGTTTTTCTTTTCCTTCCACATGGTTTCTGCGTGCACCCTGCTGAAATATTTACCCTGATAGCCTTCACTTAAATATTTTGCACGTTAAAAGTTCATGCTGTCAGCCAGAATTAAGTCTGTATTTGTAGAATATAGTTGGAAGAGATAAAGTTGTAATTATAGATGCCTGTGCAAAATATTTGTGGCCCTTCTTTGCCTATACATTACCTTTTCAATGATTGTTTTAGAAAATAACGGCAATGGAATTTTGGGTTCTCTGATGAAGGGGCAACTTTTACTGCACCTGACCTGCTGGACCTTGATGGGCTGAAATTACCTAGAAAGGGCTAGAGGCTACTAGCATTGGAGTTGGCAGGGATTGTTGGGAGGGCTTTAAACTAGGTCTGCAGGGGGTAGGTGAGGAAACCAGTCTCTCCAGAGAGGAGAGTGGAGCATAAATTGGAGCATTAATTGAGAAATCAACAGCCCAGCTGAAGTGCATGTACACCAATGCATGCAGTATGGATAACAAACAAGAAGAACTGGAAGTCTTGGTCCACCAGGACTATGATATAGTTGCTATTACAGAAACATGGTGGAATGATTCACATAATTGGAGCACTGCATTGGGGGGTTACAAGCTCTTTAGGAGAGACAGGTGAGGGAGAAGAGAAGGAGGGGTGGCCCTGTACATTAAGGAATCGCTAGATACCGCAGAACTTGAGCTTGTGGATGAAAGGGTTGAGTGCCTGTGGGTTAAAATCAGAGACAGGCCTAACAAAACTGACATCCTGGTTGGAGTCTGTTATAGACCACCCAGCCAGGATGAGGAGATAGATTCTACAGGCAACTGGAGGCTGTCTCAAGATCATCAGATCTTGTCCTTGTGGGTGACTTTAACCTGCCAGGCATCTGCTGGGAACGTAGTTCAGCAGAGAGGAGGCAGTCCAGAAGGTTGCTAGAGCATATGGAGGACAGCTTCCTGATGCAGCCTACCAGAGGTCAGGCTCTGCTTGACCTGCTGTTCTCAAATAGAGAAGGGCTGGTGAGAGATGTGATGGTAGAACGTTGTCTAGGGTGCAGTGATGATGAGATAGTGAAGTTTTCAATATGCAGGGAAATAGGGAGGGAGGAGCACTAACAGAACCCTCACTTTGGACTTCTTGAAGGGCAAACCTCAACTTGTTCAAGCAGCTTATTTGGAAAGTACCCTGGGCAGCAGCCCTTAAGAACAAAGGGGTCCAGGATGGTTGGACCTACTTCAAACAGGAGCTCTTGAAGGCACAGGAACTGGCAGTTCCCACATGCCGAAAAATGAGCTGGCGGGGAAGGTAGCTGGCCTGGATGGGCAAGCAGATCCTGAAGGAATTAAGGGGGGAAAAAAAAGAGGGTGTATCACCTTCGGAAAGGGGGAGAGGTAACTTATGATACATTTAAGGAAGTTAGAACACATAGGAGAAAAATTAGAGAGGCAAAAGCCCGGTTAGAACTTAAGCTGGCCACTTCTGTGAAAGATAATAAAAAGCATTTTTATAAATACATTAATGCTAAAAAGAGGGCAAGAAGAACCTCCACTCCTTATTGGACCTGGAGGGGAACATTGTAACTAAAGATGAGGAAAAGGCTGAGGTTCTCAATACCTTCTTTGCCTCCATTTTCAACAGTAAGGCAGGAGGACTCCAGGATAACTGGCCTCCTGAACTGGCAGATGGGGTCAGGGAGCAGGGTAGTACCCCTGAAATCTGCAAGGAATTAGTTTGGGACTTGCTGAGCCACTTGGATGCTCACAAGTCCAAGGGACCGGGTGGGATCTGAGAAGAGCTGGCAGATGAGCTGGCCAAGCTGCTCTCCATTTTCCACCAGTCCTGGCTCACTGGAGAGGTCCCAGATGACTGGAAACTGGCCAGTGTGATGCCCATCCACAAGAAGAGTCGGATGGAGGAACCTGGAAACTACAAGCCTGTCAGCCTGACCTCAGTGCCAGGGAAGATTATGGAGCAGATCATCTTGTGGGCAATCACTGTGCACCTGAAGGATGGCCAAGGGCTCAGGCCTAGCCAACATGGATTTAGGATGGGCAGATCCTGATCGCCTTCTATGATCAGGTGACCTGTCTGGTAGATATGGGGAAGGCTGTGGATGTGGTCTACCTGGACTTCGGCAAGTCCTTTGACACCATCTGCCCACAGCAAACTCCTGGCCAAGCTGTCAGCCCATGGCTTGGACAGCAGCACTCTTGTGTTGGGTTAGGAACTGGCTGGAGGGCCGAGCCTGGAGAGTGGTGGTGAATGGTGCCACATCCAGCTGGCAGCCAGGCACCAGTGGTGTCCCCCAGGGATCAGTTCTGGGCCCCATCCTGTTCAATATCTTCATTGATGATCTGGATGAGGGGATTGAGTCAGTCATCAGCAAATTTGCAGATGACACCAAGTTAGGAGCAGATGTTGACCAGTTAGTGGGTAGAAGAGCTCTGCAGAGGCACCTTGACTGTCTGGACAGATGGGCGGAGTCCAACATGATGGTGTTCAACAAGAACAAGTGCCGGGTGCTGCACTTTGGCCACAGCAACCCCATGCAGAGCTACAGGCTGGGGTCGGAGTGGCTGGAGAGCTGCCAGGCAGAGAGGGACCTAGGGGTGCTGGTTGACAGCTGCCTAAACATGAGCCAGCAGTGTGTCCAGGTGGGCCAAGAAGGCCAGTGGCATCCTGGCCTGCATCAAGAATAGTGTGGCCAGCAGGAGCAGGGAAGTCGTCGTTCCCCTATACTCAACACTGGTTAGGCCACACCTTGAGTACTGTGTCCAGTTCTAGGCCTCTCAGTTTAAGGAGGACATTGAGACTCTTGAACATGTCCAGAGAAGGGCAACGAGGCTGGTGAGAGGCCTTGAGCACAAGCCCTATGAGGAGAGGCTGAGGGAGCTGGGATTGTTTATCCTGGAGAAGAGGAGGCTCAGGGGAGACCTTATTGCTGTCTACAACTACCTGAAGGGTGGTTGTAGCCAAGAGGGGATTGGTCTCTTCTCCCAGGCAACCAGCACCAGAACAAGAGGACACAGTCTCGGGCTGTGCCAGGGGAAGTTTAGGCTTGAGGTGAGGAGAAAGTTCTTCACCAAGAGACTTGTTAGTCATTGGAATGGGCTGGCCAGGGAGGTGGTGGAGTCACCCTCCCTGGAAGTGTTCAAGAGGGGATTGGACGTGGCACTTAGTGTCATGGTCTAGTAGTCATGAGGTGTTGGGTGACAGGTTCAACTTGGTGACCTTTGAGGTCTTTTCCAACTTTGTCGATTCTATGATAATAAATTGCCAAAGCATCCACAGTTAATGTGTATTGTAGTTCTGTCTGACCTTCTGAAAATACAAACTTTCTCAACTTTGGACTTTGGATTTGACATTGGATTCCTTTGGAGCAAACCAGTGACTCGCTGAAAGCAAAGGCTTGTGTGTTCATTGTTCATTTTGTTTTACAGTTTGATTGCAGTCATTGTGAATCCATTCCCTGTAAAATTGATGTCATAAAGGTTAAACTAGTAAAGTGCAATCTCTCTAGTAACTACTCTCTCAGAGATGTGTTTTATCCTTCAACAGTGTGGTGTCACTAAGTTAAATTTTGTACTTCAGCCCTCATGTTGAACTGGCTGTCTATTAAATAATACTGAATGTCATGACATTTGTGGGAGGCCTGGGATTCTAATGACTTCTTGTTTATCATTCCAAGGCTTTGATGAACTAGGTGGTCTTCTAAAACCAACAGTGGCCTCTCAAAACCAGAGTCTTCCAGTTGCCAAAGTTCCACCTAACAAATTAGTGTCAGATGATCTGGATTCATCTTTAGCCAATCTTGTAGGCAGTAAGTATTGAACTACTAATGTAAATGCTTAATTTAATTCTTTTAAACCAGCAGAATTCCAATAGTATCTTTTTCTACTTTGTGACAGATTTGGGCATTGGCAATGGAACCACTAAAAAGTGAGTATGCTTCATCAAAAGTTGAGCATTTGGATTTTCTTGATAATAAATTTTTATGAAACTACAGGCTTAAACCTGGACGTTTAACATAATGTTAACCTTCAGAGCGTGTTTGGGAATGTACTTGCTTCTCCTACAAGCTATAATGAATTGTTGAGAACTCTTGGAAGGTGACAGTAGACAGAGTGGTAGTGACAGTGGGAACAGCAGGCACGATGTCCTCCTGATTCATCTCAGGCTTTGTATGCATTTTGGGAGTGAGTTCACCAAAATGTTTTTGTCATGGTAGGTAATCTTAGCACACCTCCTATGTACTCTGTGATCTGAGGCTGTGCGTTGTCATGCATGACCGACTCGGTATCCTGAATCCGAGCTGTATTAATGGCTGTGAAACTACAGTCTCTGACTTGTAGCTGACCTTTAGACAAGTGAATTTTGAAGCAGGGCGTGTTCTGAAATAGTGAACTTCTGCCTGAGCAGAAAATTTAGAATGATTAGCAAATTTTAGGCTTTTTGGGACCATCTGTGAAATCATTCTGAAATGTACCCTGTTGCTCCTGACCAAACTACCATAAGCCAAGGCAAGTAAGCTAGACTAACTTACCTATACTGGGTAACTCAACTAAAGCTGAGGTGGCTCATGTTGAGCATTGTACCAGACAAGCTGTCCTGAGATCTTTGATCAAGTCTTTTGCTAAATGCATTTCTTTACTAATAAAAGAAGGTGAGTTTCCACAAGGAAACTCTCTTTACCTGATAGAGTTTTTTAAGAAAATCCAATATTTTCTAACCAATCTTTAAAACATTTTTTTGAAGTGATGTAAACTGGACTCAGCCAGGTGAAAAGAAACTAACAGGCGGTTCCAACTGGCAACCCAAGATTGCACCTACAACTGCATGGAATGCTCCAACATTGGTAAGCCAAGATTTTAAAAGAGTGAGCTCCCTGCAACTTTGATACATGGGCTGATGTGTGACTGAGAAGTCTGGAAGTGAGCCATAGTTGCAGTAAAAGAGAGTAGAACACTGGAGATGTGTCAGTTTGAGATGTGTGCTGCTTGGATTTGTTTTTCTTAGCTGTGTGGTTCTAGTAAATCATCTGCATAAACAATTTATTCAGTAGTTCAGGTATTCTAGTAACTAGTTTAGTTGACTAACTTCAGCAGTTTCTGACCAGGCTCCCTTATGGCAAGTTAGCAGCCTGTTTCATTCAACTGAAGTAAAACTGAGTTCCAGTGGTGGTATTTGGGGGTCCACTTTGCAGTCCAGAAAAGCAGAAGTGTGAAAAGTTCTTCAGGCCTGCTGATTTGTCAACTATGTGTAACATTACTGCTCAGCCTGCTCTGAGGATGAGAAGGGGACAAGAGATTAAACCTCATGATACCCATAGAGGTGCCTGTGCAGTGGTGTGGGATTCAGCTTTCTTAATGTACTTAGATACTACTTTCCTGCTTCACTGTGTGCAGTTTTTTAAAATACATGTCAGTCAGTTGTAGTGATCTTCATAGCAGATAGAACTGGCAAGGCTTTTGGGGTAGTATGTAAAGTGAGGGCTCTTAATTGCATGCCAATACCTCCCTCCCCCCACCAACCCCCCAAAAGTTTAAAAATGCAAAAACCCCAACAAAACAAACAAAAACAAACCAAAAAAGGCCCATGACCACCACCAAAACCAACCAACCAAAACCCACACCCAAAAAATCCTCCAAAACACAAGAAAAGAGAAGTTAATAGTTTGCATGAGTAATCTTCAATGGTTAAGTGTTACACATGAATCCTGCACACCCTTTCACCAGTACCTGGAGAAACTCTATATGGACAACACAGATAACCAATCATCTCCAAGGATTTATTGCATCTGACTCTGCAACTGAGTGAGGGAGATTGAATTCACAGTGTAATAATACAGTGCTGTGGGTTTGGAAAGAAAAACCTTGTCTCTCTGACTCCACTCCCTCTCCCTTACTGAGCATCCCTTATCAATTCACTACGTTTATATAGAGAGAAATGTTTGTGGGCCTTATTAGAGGGTATGTATGTTGAAGAAACTGTAACTACTCACCTGCTTTAATGACCAGTGGTTTACTTGTGCTTGAATTTGTTTAATAACTCATGTCTTGTATAGATGCATCTTCTTGTGATAAGTCATTACATTTAACAGCTTTTATTACTATACCGTTGAGACACTTCCTGTGATACTGTTCTGTTAACATAAAAGAAATCTCTAAAGAAACGATCTAGGGGGGAAAAAAAGTTTTATTGTCCTCTGCTGGTCTATTTATTGTGGACTTGCTGCTGCTTGCTAAATAAATATGCTTTTGAAAATATGGCTTTCTCATCCTTGGAAAAAAAGGCATATACCAAATAAATGGACCATGCAAACCAATTGCAAACCTAGTAACGGTGACAGTATCATGGGTGTCTGTTGTCTCAGTGAATTACAAGAATGTGTTGGGGTAAACATTTAATGTATTTGTGAACTAAAATGCTATCTGTGTATATTCCATTGTGTAAGTATTTGCTTCTAATCCAGTGTTATTGCATTATGTAATTGTTCTCCCTGGGAAATACAGAATGGCATGCATTTTCCACAATACGTAAGTGAAACAACCCACAGCCTTTTGCAATCGATTGGCATGCTGATATTAACCACTGCTCTTGCAGAATCTCATAACCTTCCTGCTATTTACACGTTTCTCGTTTTAAAATCTTTGGTGTGCCAAAAATTGAGCTTTCCTTAGCATACACAAACTTCATAGGTGGTGTGCAGGCTCTTGACTCGAATGATGGCATGGGAAATACCAAGGTTTTGGTTTTTTTCTTGCTTTAAACTACCATTTGCTGCCAGAGAGCTGGGGCACGTGTCTGTGCTGCCTTCAATGCACTTGGTGAATTCTGAATGAAGATAAAAATGTTTGTGTTTGAATAACTGCATGAAACCTCATGGGCTTCTGTGACACTTGGCACTTTATTCACATTTATGGTAGATCTTGATTATTTGTTTCTAATTGATTTATTTATTTTTCCCTTAGTGGGGAGAGACCAATATGTCATTAATGCTCATATAAAAAGAGAAAATCCATGCTGACAGTTTACAAAGGGCAAGCAACAACCTGTGCTTCCTGTCTGAGGAATGCAGCCTTACATTTAAAGGACTTTTTTTCCTCTTATGTCAACAGTGATATTGGTCTTTCCCTGTATTCTGTCTTTATTGCAGGGCAATTCTAAAGTATAGTAGGTCCATAGTTGAGCAGTCAAAAATAAATTTAGTCAGATATTTGTACATATGTACATGTGGGTACATGAGGGAAATAATATTCATGATAGCTTTTCCAGTTATGTGAAATATTTGGGTAGTACATAGTCTAGAAAACCAGATAAATTTGTTCTGATGGCAACTGAAAGGCCAGTGACACTGGCTACTACCTATGAAAAGGCAGCTGATACCTTAGAAATGAATTCAGAAGCAGCTTTGCTGATACCTTATTAATGTTACAATTTATCTGCTTTAATCCAATAATAAATATTTGGTCACTTCCCTCTTTCTTCTGTCAATAATCTCTGTACTGTGATGTGTGTGGTCTTTGTCTTGTCACGAATTGTGATGTCCACAGTAACAGCATGAGAATTAGGCTGGTTTTTTTCTTAAAGGAGAGACTGACTAACAGGAGGTGGAGTGGATAGACGGCAAATTATCTGAATGTTTATAAGCACCAATTTACAGTCTGAGAGAAAGTTTTTTGTCCTTCTAAAAGTGGATAATGGAACTGCAGAACAAATAATATGGCTAGGATATAAAGATCTGTCTTTAATATACTTTCTTTCTAAGAGTTATCAGCTGGTTTTCTGTATTCGTTGCCAAACTGTTCACCAAATGTAGTTTCACTCCAGGTTTTGTCTGTTCACAGCAGTTTTACTGTAACTTCAGAAAAGCTAACTTAAAGACAATATTATCAGAGCTCCAAAATACTAAGAGAACCTAACCTGCTCAAATTCACTGTATTAAGTGGGTGAGTGAGAGGTAATGCAGGTTAGATATTTGTATTAGAGTTGAATTTGTACTGAAATCTCCCTAGTGTGCACATCCTGGCTAAAGAGATGAGAATTCCTATAGTCTCAGCAGAACCAATAGTCATTCTCTTTCAGTCTGTAAAATTTGCTCTTGAGACTCTTCAAGCACCATTACTTCTGACATTGACAGACAAGTTTATATTTCATGTGATTGGAAAAAAAATGCTTCTGCTTCCTGAATATTTTCTCTCAAATTTCTGTCTGTGTTTTCTTTGAACAGGATGCAGAGAGAATGGCAGCTTGAAGTGTAGTTTAGTCAACCAGGATCCTAAGAGGTTAATACCAAAACACAACTACAGATTTTCCAAGATTAGCATAGGTGTTGCATTACATCTGAAATAATTTGGAAACACACGAGACTGCAAATCTCATTTATTCTTTATGTTCATAATAATCCAAGTGCTGCACTTGACCTAAGCTTAGAAGACAATGTCTTACCAGTATGCAGCCGATCTCTTCTCCTCTAAGTTCACCATTGTTTTTCACACCAGGCACCACCTGTCATGGCATATCCTGCCACAACGCCAACAGGAATGATGGGCTACGGGATGGTGAGTGGAGCTCCTGCAACTCAGAAGTCTCATGCTCTGTATTATTTGGTTGCTTGTAGTTTGCTATCAGTCTCGATTTTTTTCTGAACTTTTTACTGATGGTTGATTTTCAGCTCTTATTGGTTTATTCTGAACTAAGTGGGTTTTGTCTGAAATCATCTACCATTTCTTACCTCAGGTTCTATAAACTTCAAAAAATTAGGGCAGTGTCTGTTCTTAATGGGCTTCATTGCTGTAGAAATAAGTGTATCATGTTGCTCTGGGTCCTGCTGACATGCCTTCCTCACCATCCGTGTTTGGAGATGATTTTTGAATCTTTTTCTGGAGCATGATGACAGGTGCTAGAGGAACTATGTGGGCAGGAGCATCAGGGGTTAGAGTGAGGAACTGCCGGTGGGGGGGGCAAACCCATGTGTGAGGTTGACAGCGGGCAGCCCTTTTGACTGGGCAGCACTCACTACAATCTGACCCCTCCCTCTTTGTGTCCCTATTTACACAGTGCTTAGCAGCACCCCACCCTTCGGGTATCAGAGCTTACAAAAGACTGCATTGCGCCCATTGTTCCTCTGGAGAGAGTTTTAATGGGTTAGCACCTCCCCCCTCACCACATGGCCAGAGTGAATGCTACGATGAGGATTACATTTAAAAATATAGAACATACCATTATATAATGCAGTTTTCCCTCAAAGACATTTTCATCTACATGGTTAGTTTCATAGCCTGCTTCCAAAATTTCTCTGTTAGAGAAGTTATCACTGCCAGTAAAATTCATAGAATTTAAGAGGTACATTGCTCAACTGCATTATTAAAGTTTTTATCCAGTCAAGCAGCATCTCTATCATTAACCAAACCATATGATAAGTTATTAGTTTATAGATATGGGTCCAAAAGATCCAGCCAAAAACCAATGCAAAAGCTTAGAACATTAGAATCCTTCAACGTTAACATACATACATAGAATACATACATATACATACATAGAATAAACCAGGTTGGAAGAGACCTTCAAGATCATTGCGTCCAACCCATCAACCAATCCAACATCTCTGCTTCCAACCCCTTTTTTCCAAACAAAGTATTACTTTTCAAATAAAATACTATTTTTCAAGCCCCACGTTGGGTGCCAAAATGTTGTAGTGGTTTGAGCCTTAACTGGAGCTTAAGAGCTCAGATGGTAGCAAAAAACCCTGAGAATTTCTCTCCCTGCCCCCAAAGAGACTGGAGGTAAATCTACCAAAAAAATAATCTGGAATCGGTTTGGAAGTAGGAGAAGTAAATTTTTTTAACAAAAAATATATATATCAGTAACAGGGAGGATTTACAAGGGTAAGGAGCAAGGATGAATAGGAAACAAAAATCCAAAACCAAATTTGGATGGCCTTGTATCTCCCTCAATGTATGTGGATTTCAGTCCTTTAGAGAAGCATGGGTACGGCAGGGAGAAGATCAGGCCTGACCACGTGGCAGAACCAGGAGGCTAGCAGCAGCTATTGGTCCTTTCAAATAGGTGAGGCAGGAGCAAAGAGAAGAAAATGGCTGCAATGTCTTCCTTTTTATAGGCTTGCTGGAGAGGAAACCTTTGACCCAGGGGACCCCTCCTCCTTGGAGGGGGAAATCAAGTCCCTCTCTGTTCACCTGGATCAGGTTTCTCTTATCCCCTGGGGAAGCAGGGCTCTTGCAGCCCTCCCGCAGGATGGGTGTAACCCAGCACACATGAGAGCATAGCTACCTTCTCAACAGGAATATTTTATCAGTGAAATTGAAAGTTCCTTAAATATTTCCTCTAAACTGAGCAGAAGATACTTGTGACGATCAGTACAAAAAACTGCAAGTTTGTGGCACTGAGGCATGTTGTGGTGTCGGTTGAGGATTGAACACCAGTACAGGAACGCTTTTGACACAAACCTGACCTTGATGCATGTTGCTCTGAGGAGCTGTTAAATTTTTTCTTATATCAAATTTTGAAATATTCCTGAAACTATGTGCATTAACGCCTCAAGTTTTGATGCAGTGAACAAAAAGGGAGAGACAATTATTCTGTTCAATGGCTCACAGACTAGTGTAACAAACAAATGTTCCATCACAGTCAGATTAGATTAATGATCTATCGTTTGTATACAATTAGTAAGTGAACTGCAGAAGTGGCCAACTGTGTCCTTGACAGGCTTTTGGGAGAGCATCATGCTTCCTGGTAACTATCCATGAAGTCCTGTAGTGTATTCTGGTTTAAATTGTTGTGGTTAAAGTACCTCTAGTGTTAATTCAGATTTGATCTGCACAGCTCTGCACCGATGGTACTGGAAGCATTTTCTTCTTATTTTGATTTGTTAGTGAGCTATATAACACATCCCGAACACTGTCCTGCCTCATCTAAATGTTACTCCTAGGAGTTACTGAAACACTGACACATTCTATAATCCTTGTTTATTTTTTCTTAAAAGCAGTAGTAGCTTCCACAGTTCTGAGCATGGCCTTTTCAAGGTGGCATTCCAGTAGCAGGCTTTTTTCCCCTTGGTGAGGGCATACTGGGACAGGCAGTTCTGTTACTACCTTCGAATTCCCTGACTGATGGTTACTGTGTCTTCATTGTGCCAGCAGTTATATTTAATCCACATCTTTGGTAGAGTGTTTTCATCAGGGTCATTTTCTTGAATGGATTGACCATCTGATTGCCCAAACAACTGGTTGGCATGATAGGAGGAGTAAAAGGATTAGGCAAAGAAAAGCTGCTTGGAATGGGGATTGCTTTAGTAGGCGTACTGCTGGGCAGCAGCCTAAGCCTGCGGGATGTGCCAAAAGCAGCCCCAGAGATGGGTGTCCTCTGTAAAAGAAACGAAACCTGATTTCTAAGACTATTAATACATGTTAAACTCTTCGTTTTGACTCAGCTGTGGTGTCAGTAACAATTTAGATTGTAGCATGACTTTACATATAGTTCTCAATTTTCAAATTGTTTGAGCTCTATCAGCTCTGTGTTTGCATCTGTAAAACTGGTCCTGTGCTTTTGAAGGCAGACAGGGAGGTGCTGTCAGACCTCAGTTTTGGGACCAAGACAACCGGCACAAGTGCTTGTGCTTAAGTATTTTAGTGTCTTGCATCTTTGCAGCAAGAGATTAAATGGGCTCAGTTGTTATTGAGAGTATTCCTTGAAAAGGCTCCAATGTCCCTTTATTCTAACCTTTATTTGCAGAGTATTGTGGAAGCAGTGTCTAGAATTGCTTCTATTAGTTATGATCAAGAATTTTCGCCTGTTTGCCATTATCCTTTCCCTTGTTAAATACTTGCAGTGTGTTAATGCTATGTGTGATTTAATGTTGTCTGGATTTTTTCAGCCATCACAGATGGGAGGAATACCAGTAATGACACAGCCAACTTTAATATACAGTCAGCCAGTCATGAGACCACCAAATCCTTTTGGCCCTGTACCAGGAGCACAGGTGGGTACATTCAAAATTCTTGGTGCTAGGGACCAGTTACAGATGTCACAGGATGTTGGAGGTTGGAAGGCACCTCCAAAGACTGAGTCTAACCCCCCTGCCAGAGCAGGACCATAGAATCTCACACAGGTTGCACAACAATGCATCCAGATGGGTCTTGAAAGTCATTAAAGGAGGAGACTCCACAACCCCTCTGGGGAACCTGTTCCAGTGCTCCATGACCCTCACAGTGAAGAAGTTCCATCTCGTGCTGAGGTGGAACCTCCTGTGCTGTAGTTTATAGCCATTGCCCCTTGTCCTGTCACAGGGTGCAACTGAGAAGAACCTGTCCCCTCCCTCTGGACACTCAGCCCTCAGATATTTATAAACATTTATTAAATCCCCTCTCAGTCTTCTCTTGTCCAGACTAAACAGCCTCGGGGTTCTCAGCCTCATAAGGCACATACTCCAGTCCCTTAATCATCCTGCTCTCTGTTGCACTCTCTCGAGTAGATTCCTGTCCCTCTTGAACTGGGGAGACCAAAACTGGATGCAGTATTCCAGGTGTGGCCTCACCAGGGCAGAGTAGAGGGGAAGAAGAACCTCCCTTGAACTGCTGGGCACACTTCTCTTAATGCACCCCGGGATACCATTGGCTTTCTTGGCCACAAGGGCACACTGCTGACCCATGGATAACTTCTTACCCACCAGGACTCCCAGGTCCTTCTCCACAGGGCTGCTCTCTAGCAGATTGCCTCCTAACCTGTACTGCTGCAGTTTCTTCCAAAGTGTTTTGGTATTTTCTTCCATTGGGCAAATGTATTGCACAAGCCCAGTGGTTCCTGTAGGGATTGCTTCCTAGCCTTCTAATCTATATATTGGCAGTATCAGGTTTATTTCACAGAAGCAAAGAGGATAGCATTTTGACGCCATTGTTTTTCTGGCAATGTGTTTGAGGCTACCCTCAACTTTGTACCCTAGTACTTTGTACTAGGAATAGTTAATGTCAATTCTGTTTGATGAAGACCAGCTTCTTCCCTGAACCTTATGTTCTCTGCTGCTTTTCCTCCAAGTGTGGCTTTGTGAGACTGTGCCATCACAGCTTTTTGCTAAATGCAGGTGGCACTGTTTTGTGACCTGTTACACTTAAAAGTATTAGTTTATAAAGTAACAGTCTGACTGTAGCTGTAAGCTAAGTGTAAGCTGTGTGTTTATAGGACAACATAAGTGGTAGTTCTTGCAGCCCAGAATACTTCTGAGCTGCACCAGAAAGTGACCAGCAGGGTGAGGGAGGTGATTCCTGCTCCTCTGCTCTGGTGACATCCCATCTGGAGTACTGTGCCCAGCTCTGGGGCCCTCAATGTATGAAGGATGTGACTTGTTGGAGCAGGTTTAGAGGAGGGCTGCAAAAATGATCAGAGGACTGGAGTACCCTTGCTGTGAAAACAGGCTGAGAGCTGGGGTTGTTCAGGCTGAAAAAGAGAAGGGTCTGGGGAGACCTTAGTGTGGCCTTTCAGAGGGGCTATAAGAAAGATGGGAACAGACTCTTAGCAGGACCTGTTGTGACACAAGAAGGAATTACAGTTTTTAACTAAATGAGGAGTAGTTTAAAATAGATAGAAACAAGACATTGGTGAAAGACTGGAACAGGATGCCCAGAGAAAGTGGTAGATGCCCTGGAAACATTCAAGGTCAGGCTGGATAGGGCTCTGAGTAATCAGAGCTACTTAAAGATGTCCCCAGTTCACTGCAGGGTGGGGTTAGACTAGATGACCTTCAGAGGTCCCTTCCAACCCAAATCATTCTATGATTTTGCAGAGGAGAAACAGGTTGTATGTAGCCTTTTAAATTAATGAGTATTATAGATGGGTTGGAAAAGACCCTTGTATCAAAACCTGGTGGAACTTCAACCCAGCACCTGGCTGCTAGAACTGACCATTCTGTGAAAGGCATATGGCATGTGCATCTAGTTTTAACCCTTGTTTTGTCCAAAGGTTTCTGTATTCCCCCATGTTTTGCAGAGGACATGATTGTGAAGATAATAGCTATACCAACCTAGCTGACCTTTCCCTGTTAGGTAAAGGTGTGATGTTGAAGGGAGCATTCCTTACCTTGACTGCTCTTCTGCTTCTCCTGTTGGATGTTGATTCATCACCTAGCGTACAAGAATGCAAGTGGTTACTCTGAGCATTGATAAGAACTGACTTTAATAATAATGGTATTTAAATACCTGCCTTTTATTGTTTGTTTTGCAAAACGTAGCCATATGAAGATGTTTTTTTGCAGTAGGAAAAATGAGTAGAGGTGAAGAAGGATGGAGAACTTTGAACACCTTCATTGAGATCCTTAAGACTTTGACCTGTGGCTGGAGGCAGAGCCAATCTGCCAGTTAAATTGGGAACTCCAGCGTTAAATGTGGCTTTACTTAACAATCAAAAGCTCTTGTCAGCAGTCCCACAGAACATCATGGCTTGTTAGAAAAATGCAGTGTATCAGGACCATATCTTGATCTTACTATGAAGAGCTCTGTCTCTATAGGTGACTGTAGAAAATCATTCATGTGTGACTTTGCTTAGGTGTATGTGTGCTGCTGGGGACTGGAGTGTGGAGGGAGAACAACTAGAAGTAGACTGGAAGAGGAAAGAGCCTCAAACCTTCTGCAGTGCCTGACTCCTGTTCCTTTATCAGGAGTGACACTGCTGTGTGCTGCCAGTGGGCATACAGCATGTGTCTTGTGGCTATGTTTAAAGAATTTTAAAGGCTTTATTTGAAAGGGATACTGCTAGATTTCTGTAGATGGAAATACCATTTTCTGTTGACTTTCTTGAACTTCTGAGAGCTGCTTTGCACACACAGGCATATCAGACAAGCGATTCAGTATTCTTCACATGGGTTTTACAGTACTTCAAGGGGAAAAAATGTGTTTGTGACAGCTCTTAAATAGAGAAAAAGTGAAAGAATCCTCAGGAATAAGAATTGTTATCTCAATTTCCATTTGGAAATGTCCGGGGGGCAGAACTCTGCCTACCTGCTTAATTTAGCTGTGACAGGTAGGTAGGTCTGAACAGCTGGGTGAGCCTTTCTGCTTCATTTGACATTGCAGGGCTTGGTCTAGGTTGAATCCCAGCTGGCTGTCATAACAGGAAAAGGAGGAATTAGTCACAAGTGAGCTATGCAGAGCTATAGTTATTGTGCATTTCTGACAAACATTTGGCTCCTGTGAGAATTAATTTGGTAGAACGCACACCTTTTGGATCATTAGGATTAAGGATCATTTACATAATTGGAAGGGTTTTCCCTGAAACACAGAATCTGTGTTGCTTGCAGGTGTTGAGTTCTCAGAAGTCTGATCCAAATAAAGCAGCTGAACTGAAACAAAGGCTGCCTGTGAGAGATGCTCCCCCCTATCTGCAGAGAAGGCATTTACTAACCTATAGCCTCAGAGGAGAACTGCATTGTTACATGGAGTTTACTTTATGCTTAGTCCTGAGGTTCTTCTGAGCATATTTGCCTGTTTGTGTTTAGCTCTTGCTCCTGTTGTGGCAGAGATCAGAAAATAAAGACAAAAAAATTTGTTCTTGGAGTGCACAGCTTAAAGAGTGGTTGTCTGGGAGGCACACAGCTCAGAGTGTCTGCAGCCCACATGGATCACTCTAAACACCAGGATTCTAATACAGGTTTTGTCCATGGTATCCTGGTGACAAAAAGCAAATAGTTTTAATACTTGTTTAAAGCACCAGATTACATCAGCTACCTCTAGTCTGCTGATAGATTTTAGCTGTTGTCTACAATAAAGAAACCCGAAGATACTTAAAGGCATTATGACAGATACAAATTCATTGCCAAAAAATTGTGTTGCCAAGCTGTATTATGTTGGGAATTCCTCCTGCTTTGTACACAGACTGGTAAAATGGGTATGCCAGTGTTGTCTGTAATTTAAACTGGTGTTCCTGACTTGATACTTTTTAAAAATTAACCTTAATACTTTTCTTATCTCTAGACATATTTTGCTTCTATTTCAAATGTTCTCTTTACAGGCATGCAACTTGATTTCTAATTCTTGCTATCAAAAGCAAGAGTAGTGTGAGGGGTTTTAAGGGCAAAATCATTGAAACAATTGAGAATGACACTAGAAGAGTTGCTTTGAAAATCATGGGAAAGATGATATTCATAGTTTTGAAAGTATTATTACTTTAATTTAGCTGGGCTGGAGGAGAACAGATTTAGACTGGATATTAGGAAGAAATTCCTTACAGTGAGGGTGGTGAGATACTGGAACAGGTTGCCCAGGGAGGCTGTGCATGCCGCCTTCCTGGAGATGCTCAGGGCCAGGACGGACAGGGCCTTCAGTAACCTGGTTTAGTGGAAGGTGTCCCTGCCCATGGTAGGGGGGATGGAAACAGATGATCTTTGAAGTCTTCTCTGACCCAAATTACTCTACGATTGATTCTATGATCTTGGCTAATATAAAATGATACAGTACTGACAAACCACTGGTACGGGTTTAAGTGTTATGCACTCTGGTCTGATTACCCCCAAAACAAGGTAGCCTTAGGAGGGGAAGCAGCTGGGTAGTGAAAATGTTAAGATTTAAAAAACCAGCAAAGAATTTACTTGGCCTACTGCTCACATCTGTGTGAGCTGTAACCCTGCAGTCTTTAACGTCACTGAAGTGGACAGAAAGGGTGTTTGGAGTGATTGCCTGGTAATGAAGAATAGCTAAATGTGCAAGTAAGAGAGTTGATTTTGTGGGGTTGGGTGGGGTTTCCTTGGGTTTTAGTTGAATTTTGTTGGGCTTTTCTCTTGGCTTGTTGGTTTTTTTGTTTTGTTTTGGGGTTTTTTTGAAAGTAGAAGAACAGGGTATGCCATAAGAACAGACCTACGCCAGGAAGTAGACTTTACAGGCATGTAGACTTTTCAATGAGAAACCAGTATCTTCTGGGCTCTTCTGTGTTGTTATGGCTCTGGGGAGTTTTTGTCTTTGTTGGAAGCACAAGAGGTGATGGACACTTGGAGATGAGACAAGCTTTGTATCTGACAAGCACAGGATGCTGCACTTTTGATCACACAAGTGCTGGGCAGTAAGGAGGCTAAATCACAGTTTTAGATGTATTTGCACTAGAGAAAGTAGTAGCCAGTGCTGCTGTTTCAAATTCTGCTGCTTAGAAACTGCTCTGGTAGGTTCAGATCTTCAGATCTATTTATAGCCAGTATTCTATATAGATGCAAAGTAGGAAACTATCAAAGTATACTTAACACTTTTTTTTTTAAGGCCTCTTTTTTAATTAGAGGCATCTGATTAATGTATGTATTTACTGTAAGGTATTGTGTTTGGTCTCAATTTGGCTGTGGCATCTAGGAAGTAGGATTGTCAAGTTGTTTTTTTCCCCAGTATTTAATCTGAACAGGCTTCCTAAAATTTCACCTCTGTTTCTGGTTACATGCTGATGTTGCATAAATGACAGAGCTCTACCAGGCTTCCACACTGCTTTCAAACTGGGACATTACGTTGGACCTGATAACAACGGGAGATTTGCCAACTCAATTTAACAGGACTTTTCATACGTGACTTCAGGCCATTTGACCATGAAGGGGAAGAATGTCTCAGGGGATTAAGTCACAGGCTTGCCTTGCTGAAGTTGTGACTGTTGGACTTCATCATTAGTCTGGATCAAATCCTGGAGAGTGGGGGGTGTGTCAGCTATGGCTTTCCAAATGGAAGAACCAAGTTTAAAAGGGGAACTTCTGACATCCTGAAACTGCTTCTCAAGCACTTTGCATTCTGTCTCATGACTCTTCTACAATCTGTTTATGGGGACTGGATCCAAGTGTCGCACGGGAAGTGGGGATAAAGATTTCAAACCAGACAGAGAATATTTATCCTGAAAAAGCTCCTTCTTCCCACATGGTTTCTGAGACAGACATTAACCTGAAAGTTTTAAATGTGCAATGGTAATACTTACACTCTAGGCAATTCTGCCAGCATTTCCCATAAGCATGTTCTCTGTCATGCCTAGGTCAACAGGCATTCAGGATTTTCATACTAATCTTCAGAAGATGCTTTCTGCAATGGGTCTAAAGTGCAGGGGTACAGTGGTGAATAGTAACTCAGTTATGAGTGAACTTAGTGATGGAACCTGAAATGGAGAAAGCTGACTGTGTTAATTGTAACTGCAAAAACATGCAAGCTCTATGAGAGAGGAAGGCAAACAGAACTTAATAAAACACCTTTTGTAACTGGGAAGACACTAATAAAGAAGGAAAAGGGCTAAAAAAAACTAAATCAAAAAACTAAATCAACTAAATCCTGCAATTACAGCCTGCAGGTTATTGGTCCTTTCCAGCAGCAGCTGGAACACCAATATTACCTATTAGTAAATAATGTGCTTTATGTGGATTAATTGTCTTGTGGTCCTTTAAGTACCTGGCTACAGGATGTGATTTTTCTTGGTAAAGATAGTATAGACTTGTGGTCTCAGTCTTCAGTTCTCACCTAAAACGGCATCAGTTGATAAACTCATCTATTTTTAATTTTCTACCCCCAAAATATATCCTGTGTTCTCCTTCTGGGCCCCAAATTGACAATTATCCATTGTCTGCTGTCCAGCCTCTTTTTATATGAATCTTACTTTGAAGGGAAAAGATGCTGAGAGTCGTTATTTCTGGAGAAGGTATCTGGAAAGCTGTCATGCTCTGACCAGACCCTGGCCTGATCTGTCCCTGCCAGTACATATGATTGCCAGTAAGGCAGGGAGAGTGCTAACCTATTTCACAGGACTCAGGCTTAATGTTTGTATCTTCTTTTGAAGAAAGCTGCAGTGAAAACACAAAGTTATCTGCTGATTTGGCAAATGCCACTTGAACTTTATTTTTCTGGAGGGTCATGTCCAGCTTGTTTCTGCATTACACCAACCATTGATGAGGCTTTCTGTTTTCCACATGACCAAACACCCTGTTTTAATAGTTGATTTCTGCCAGGT
The DNA here is from genome assembly GCF_014839835.1 of Dryobates pubescens. Taxonomy (NCBI): domain Eukaryota; kingdom Metazoa; phylum Chordata; class Aves; order Piciformes; family Picidae; genus Dryobates; species Dryobates pubescens. The sequence continues at coordinate 9,547,660 of NC_071621.1, read as the reverse complement.
TTTCCTCTTAACCTCCCTTTGTCCTTTCATTACATGTTCAGCTTTCATATTCTGTCATTCTGAGACCTTTTTTTCTTTCTTTCCCTTTCTCTGTCGTCTTTCCTACTAGCTGTCTGCAGCATCCAGTCCTTCCAGTCAGAGTCCTCACAGAGCCTCAGGAAAGGATCCCTTTGCAGAGCTCTCTCTCCAGGATTTCTTGTAAAACAACTTAGGTATTGTCCATTACTCTGGGGAGATGCTGGTTTTTGTAATATAACACAAAGTTCTAAATCAAGTTTTAATAACAAGACTAGAACTGTTTCCAAAGAAAATAGGAACAAGTCGTGTTGAGTTGGAAGCATTGTGGAAGTGGCTTGGAAACTCAGTATATGTAACTGCAGTGGTTTAAAGGCTCGATCAAGTCACTGGAAGTGATGTGTTGTAGTTCCCATCTGACCTGCAAGCACCAGCGCCCTTGGTGCTTGCTGTGGTTAGGGAGAAGGAGCTGGCACTGCCTGGTATTTGATATTTGGTCAGGAAGATGCTTAGGGATTGTGGTCAGCAGCAAACCCCTGGCTGCTGCTGGCAGCCTGCACAAGCACCACACCAAGGAGTTCACTTTATGCAGGAAGTACTCATTTCATGCATGGAAGGGCTCAGTCCTGGTACATGTGTGCTGGAGTAGTTCTGTTCTTTCCAATCAGGGGCAGGGAATTAAATACTAAAATAAGGGGGAACCTGGAAAAATTCAAGAATTCAGCATAAGGAACAAGACAGCAGAAAGACAGTAGGCTTCCCTGCACACCATGTCTGCTTTTTTGGTGTGCGCTTCTCCTGGTTCGGCATGAAAAATTACTTTGAGTTCTCTTCGTGTTTATGTTGATCTGTGTTGTGTGCCACTGGTGATAATGGTGCATGGATGAGTCAGGGGATTTTCTTCTTGTTGGACAAGTCGGCTTAATGCAGAGAGATGCTCCATAGGCTGCTGTAGCTGGATGAACATCTTGATGGCTTTTGGTTGTTTTCTGGCCCTGATTTTTGTCAAACCTCCAGATCTTGGGGGAGCTTGGGCGCTTGAAGAATGCAAGGGGTTTTTTTTAAGAGAACAGATTTCTAGTGAAGTCCTGCTTCTGTTGGATGTTAACACAAGGGTTTTTAATCTTTCCAGATTCAGTTTATGTAACTGTGTTAAATGGAAGAAAAAGGAAGGTTTCCAAAAAGATGTGCTCACCAGTAAACCCCCACTTCCAGGAGAAAATGAACTTCAGTCTCTCAAACTCTCCTCTTCCATTAAGTGATGCAGTGAAATGAAGACGACCAACCAAGGAAGCTGGGACAGCTGTGTAAGAAAATGTCACTATATGAGACAAAGCCAAGAATTGCCATGGACTAAGACAGATCTGTGTTTTTGTCCTGGTGACTAAGAGGTCAATACTTTCAGCTTCTAATAATATCCATAATTGGTAACAAATAACAAACAAAAAGATGCCTTTATTCTGGGAATTGAGATTGGTGTTTGGAAGTGCTGTCTGGAGTGGAGATGTGTCCTTTACCATAACGTGAAATGAGACTTTGGGCGGGGGAGGGTCAAATCCTAACTCACAATTCTGCAGTTACCTTTTCTTCAGTCCTCACAAATGTAGGCACAGCAGTAATGGAAATTAACTTCTTTACTCTTTTTTTTTTTTTTAATGATATATTCAGTTTGCAGTAGACATTCCTTATGTATTATTGTTTGTATTTATTTATGATTATCAACTTAACATTAATATTGTATCAAAAAAAAAAAACCAAACCTCCTTATGAAAATGAGTATGGGTGTATACAGTATGTCTGATTTTTATCCACGAAGAATGAATCTGATTCAGAAAGCTTTTCAGCTGACATACAGAGCACTAAATATTTTAAAAGGTCTGAATCTAATGAATTCTCAATATATATGGGAATTAGGGAAGAGCTGTAAAATGCATTAATCCTTATAGTCAATTCTGTGCCTAGGATTTTGTAAGGGAACAGTTAACTGACTAGAAGAAGCACTACATTTTTAATTCAGCATTAGTGCATTGGGAAGGAACTTTACTGCTTCATGCTTGACATGTCATTATTTTTACATTTGACATTATAAGGCCTTTCCAAAATGAATGTGAGGAATTGCTTTCACGTTAAGACTTTCCTTCTTTTCCGTTTAAAAGAAAAACAAAGAAAAGAAAAAGAGGAGGTGGTGTGTGGTGGGGGGGAAGACTTTTCATTTGGCTGGTGCCACGTTTCTGATCATGTACCTTTTACAAAAGTCAAAAAAGGGGAAGTAGCTTCCTTACACACGTCTAGTGGGTGTTTAGTTATCGCAGAATTAAAGCAGCACTGTTGATCGGTGCTTTGTGTAAATAAATCACAACTTCTGGGTGGAGTGGGGCCTTCAGAAGGATAGTCCACGATATGAAAGCAATTCTGTACATGAATTAAGCATACTTGCTGCATTGTCTCTGCAGATTCTATTTTTGTTGAAAATATTAAAATGTATGTTAGCAAAAATGGGTGGATTTTCAAATAAAATGCAGCTTCCACAGAACTTTGGTTACGGTATCAATGTCTGAGGTGCTTTTCTCTTTTTTCTGGTTTTTGGGTTTTTTTTTGCTGCTTAAAATGTGCACTGATAATTGCTTTGTCTCAGTAATAAAATGCCAAATGTATTTAGTATGTGCATAGTGTATTACAGGGAGTGCAACACCCTCAACCTGTGAATGACATGACTTGTGGTAGGCTGTGGTAGGTCGCCTTAGTTCCACCATCAGGAGGTGTCTCATGAAAACCTGGATTCAGGTATTTCACAAGCTAGTTTTTCAAAGTGTTCATGGCAATAAACTTGTGCTGTTTATAACTGAGCAAGATACACAAATATGCCCCCCAAAATTATGTAGGTATCTTCTCTAATCTTCCAGTGGAAGGTAATGCTGGAGAAGCTTTGAAGAGTTTGAGATCATATCCAATTAGACATAAATTTTTATCACCTGGAGATCTTAAAGGTCTTTTCCAACCTAAGCAATTGTATGGTTTTCGTGATAGATGTGGAACTTTCCTCTTCTCAACTACCTAAGGCTTGTCCTGAAGGATCGTAAGAGATCACCGAAAACATGCGGTCGAAAGATACCCCAAAGATCACCCAGTCCAACCTTTGACCCAGCACTGAAATCAGTAAAATGAAGGATCATTAAATGATCAGTACAGATCAGTAGAGTTAAAATTTATTTCTACAAGCATCCATAAAATAAGCAACCAACCAAACCCTGATGCTGATACTTGTAGGGTACAGAATGTGCATGCCCAGATTGGGCAATTTCATGCATAGTTTACTTACATCTTTACCTTTCTACTAATGAGGCTTTCGGCCTGGGACTGTTGCCACCAGAGAACAACTGCTTTTTAGTTTTTGGTTGCAGTCAGAATATAAATAATGTGGATTGTCTGACTTGGGGGTCAGCTGGAGGAAAAGGTGCACTTTTGTGTGCTTTTAGATAACTAGCAGGGTACAAATTGTTGTGAAGCACGGTCCACAGCTCTTGTGAAAGACTAAGGTAAGACCTTCCTCCTCCACATGCCAGTGTACTGAGTTGTGATAAAAACAGACACTACCATTGCCATCTGTCTAGGTTTGTGATGCTCTGATGGAGTTCAGTCTCCATTATGAGGTTATTGACTGAAGATTGATCTGCTTTCCTAAATCTTTTTGATCCTTTGGACCTTCGTTGTGGGACTGTGGACTTGAGGTCGCAATACAGGTGACAATCTCTGAACAAAGGGACCTCTTCTGCAGGGATGATGAATGCATCTCCTGTCCTCTACTGCTCACTCATGGCTGCTCTGTGTTCTGTAACAGCTGCTGTGCAGGTGAAGCTTTCTTGATGGAGGCCTTGCTAATGAACTTTGCTTTTGGTTTACTCTTGGAGACAAACTGGCTGGAGAATTTCCCTGAGGGTTATTTTGCCTTTTACTTTTGTTCCTAAGTAGTACATTGGTTTGCGATAGGGCTGGAAGAACAGTTGTAGCTTAGTTTAAGAAGCACAGCTGATAGACATGTTTCTTTTGAATTACTGACCGTCTGCAATAGTGAGGGTCATGGAAACCCAGTTCTCTTCAAAATTGAGTTCAAAGGCAATTTAACCTAGAAGTCCATCCAGGAATGCTTCCTGTGCTTGGCAAGCAGCAGATGCAGAGCTTTACTAGAGGGATGTGCTTCCTTTTGGAAATGTGTGAAGGAAACGTACGTGGCAACACTGCCACGGTGTTTTTACATTCCTTTAATCGGAGAATTCCACAATAAGACAACTGTCTCCTCTTGAGACAACTACTCTTGTGAGAACAAGAACCTTAACAGGAACGTCATGCACACAGGAAGGTTTAGGTTAGACGGTAGGAAAAATTTCTTCACTGAATGGATTGTCAAGCCCTGGAACAGGCTGCCCAGGGAGGTGGTTGAGTCACCATCCCTGGAGGTGTTTAAAAGACTATTATAGATGTGGTGCTGAGGGGCGTGGTTTAACAGCAGACTTGGGGGTGCTAGGTTAAGGGTTGGATTTGGTAATGCTAGAGGTTCTTTTCCAGCATAAATGATTCTGTGATTCATGTGTTCTCTAAAAGCCCACATGTGGAATCTTCATCTGAAAAGAAGTCTAAATCCTCTTGCTGTTTCTCTTCTTTGTTTCAGAGTTACAAACTAAACTGAACTGCTCTGTGCAGTAAATTGACACTGACAGCACCTCAGGAAACTTGAAAACCCATTGCACGACTGTACATGACATCAGATGGTCCATTCAACCAGCTCCTGGAATGTGTCACAGGCTCTGCCTGCTACTAAATAGCCTTTCAGCAAGGAGACAGGGTGAAACCTAGCATCTTTTATTAGACAAAAAGTGCCTGTCTTCAGAGCCTAGTATCAATTTTGTAGTGCTCTAAATGAATTGCAACTTGAAGGCCGTGACATAATTGAGATAAAGATTGTGGCAGGAGAAAAAATGGTGCCAAAACCACTTGGAAGGATAGGAAATGCTGCTGGGAGCAGAAGATTGGCAAGATAATGTGAGGGGTATTGAAGAAATGTGCTGGATACAGAAGAAAAAGCAGTGTTAATGTGAACATGTGTAAGCTATGTAAGAGCTTTCTCCTTGGCCTGTTGACAGTCCAAGACTTGACCTTTGAAGCTTGCTCACACTGCTGTGGAGAGAGCAGAAATGGTCTTGACAGCTTCTGCTGACTTTGCCCAAACAGAACAAGCTGTGAGTTACTGCTCTTTTCCATGGTCAAACTGGAGAATCAAGGGACTTTGGATGATCAGAATGCTGTGTCCTGGCTTGAGCAAGACAAGGAGTGAACCCTGAACAGGTTCCCCCGAAGGTGTAACATTGCTGCTACCCACTTGGCACCTTTTTGTTGTTGAAGGCTGGGTAAATACTGTATCTATCTCACCTGGGGGAGATGAGCTGCCCCAGGTAACAAATCAGTTTGTATGTTTTGTTGATCAGTTTATTCTTGCTTCTGCTGATGAAATTTCCTGTGACAAAGACCAAAAAGCTTTGGAAACTAACAGCCGACTTTCTTAGCAGTTCAGTGGTGTGAGTTGATAATGGTACTGAAGATGTATTGGGTTCGGGCTTACTGCTGTGGTGGTCTGGCAACTGTGTTGTATGAGGAGAGCTGAGGTCTGTTTTATTTTCATAGCATGGATTCCCATTTAGCTCCTCATGGTAATGGCTAACCTTCTCCATGCCAGCTATAACAATTGTCCCAGTATTGTCTTTCTAGAAAACCTTTGTTTGATAACATTTTAGCCTCTTGCTGCACTTCATTCACTAAAGCATCATGTCAAATCCCCATTTTCCATGGCTTAGTGGAGATGTTTGATGGACCACATATGAGAACAGTTGTTGGCATCATGCTACCTTGTCATGTTCTAAAACAACATCACGTTTATGGTGATCCGTGGAACATGAACTTTAAAGTGCAGTATTACAGAGAAACATCTCTGCTTCAGTGGACATGGAATATCAAGGGAAAGCCTTTTTCAGAGGAACACCCAGCTGCAAACCATCACTGGCTTAAGACTCTAATGCTTGTTGCCCTGGTGTAACAAAATTTTAAGTCCTCAGTTCCCAAAACACACAGGTCTGAACCTGTGGAAAGGTTGCCTCGTTACATAACCCAGCTGCAGTGGAGGCTGCAGACCTCTCACAAACCAGATCACAAGTAACCTACATTCCCCACAGCTCAGGTTTGGGGAGAGATCAGGCTTGTACATCCAGAGTGTAAAGCAACATCATGCAGTTGCTTGGCTCTACGTGGAAATTGCTCAGCCTGGGTTCAAGCCAGCAGTGCGCTGAGGTGAGCAGTTCCTTTCATTGCTTGAGTGGATACAGGCTCCCAGTACACCCCACCACGTGCTGTGCTTGTTAAGCATTTGATGGATTGATGTTTCTCAAGTCCAACACATGGACTTCAGTTCTCCTAAAATGGCTTTTATTATCCTAGGTTTAGAATAGAATATAATTAAGCAGGTTGGAAAAGACCTTTGAGATCATCAAGTTCAACTTATCCCCTCCTATTGTTGTAGACAGCAATAAGGTCCAGGCTAAGCAACCCCAGCTGCCTCAGCCTCTTCTCATAGGGCTTGTGCTCCAAACCCCTCATAAGCTTTGTTGCCCTTCTCTGGACATGTTCCAGCAACTCAACATCTTTCCTAAACTCAGGGGCCCACAACTGGACACAGTACTCAAGGTGTGGCCTAAACAGTGCAGTGTACAGGGGCAGAATGACCTCCCTGCTCCTGCTGGCCACACTGCTCCTGATACAGGCCAGGATGCCACTGGCCTTCTTGGCCACCTGGGCACATTGCTGGCTCATGTTTAGCCTACTATCAGCCAGTACCTCCCTTTCTGCCTGGCCACTCTCCAGCCACTCTGACCCCAGCCTGTAGCACTGCATGGGGTTGTGGCCAATGTGTAGAACCTGGCACTTAGATGTGTTAAATCTCATGCTATTGGACTCTGCCCATCTGTCCAGCCTGTCAAGGTCCCTCTGCAGAGCTCTCCTACCCTCTAACAGATCAACACTTGCCCCCAGATTGGTGTCATCTGCAAATCTACTGATAATGGATCCAATCCCCTCATCCAGATCGTCAATACATACATCAAGCAGGATGGAGCCCAGAGTTGATCCCTGGGGGACACCACTAGTGACTGGCTGCCAGCTGGATGTGGCACCATTCACCACCACTCTCTGGGCTTGGCCCTCCAGCCAGTTCCTAATCCAGTGCAGAGTGCTGCTGTCCAAGCACCAAGCTGACAGCTTGGCCAGGAGTTTGCTGTGGGGGACGGTGTCAAAGGCCTTGCTGAAGTCCAGGTAGATTACATCCGCAGCCTTCCCCACATCCACCAGGCAGTCACCTGATCATAGAAAGACATCAGGTTGGTCAGGCAGGAACTGCCCTTCCTAAACCCATGCTGGCTGGGCCTGATCCCTTGGCCATCCTGTAAGTGCTGTGTGATTGCACTCTAGATGACCTGTTCCCTACTCTTGCCTGGCACTGAGGTGAGGTTGACAGGCCTGGGATTGGCTGGGTCCTCCTTCTGGCCCTTCTTGTGGATGGGCACCATGTTGGCCAGCTTCCAGTCTTCTGGGACTTCCCCAGTGAGCCAGGACTGCTGAAAAATAATGGAGAGTGGCTTGGCCAGCTCATCTGCCAGCTCTCTCAGCACCCTAGGATGGATCCCATCCGGTCCCATGGACTTGTGGGAATCCAAGTGGCTGAGCAGGTCTTTATCTACATCCTCCTGGATTACAGGGGGACTATACTGCTCCCTCGCTCCATCTGCCAGCTCAGAAGGCCAGCTGTCCAGAGGACAACCTATCTTGCTATTAAAAATTGAGGCAAAGAAGGTGTTAAGTACCTCTGTCTTTTCCTCATCTTTTATTACTATATTCCCCTCCATGTCCACTAAGGAGTGGAGGGGAATATTGTCCTTGCCCCTCCTCTTGCCATTAATATATTTATAAAAGCAGTTTTTGTTGTCCTTCACAGCAGTGGCCAGTCTAAGCTCTAAATGGGCTTTTGCCTCTCATTTTTTCCTATGTGACCTAGCAACATCCTTAAACATTTCATGGGTAGCCTCTCCTTCCTTTCCAAGACAATACACCCTCCTTTTTTCCCCGTAATTCACTCAGAAGTTTATTGCCCATCGAGGCTGGCTGTCTACCCCGGCAGCTTGTCTTCCGGCATACAGGGACAGCCTGTTCCTGGGCCTTCAAGAGTACTTTCTTGACGTAGGTGCAGCCCTCCTGGACCCCTTTGTTTTTATGGGCTGTTTCCCAAGGTGCCTTCTGAGTTAGTTCCTTAAGTAACCTGAAGTCTGCCCTCCAGAAGTCCAGAGTGGAGGTTTTCTTGCTGCCCCTCTTCGCTTGACTGCATGTTGAAAACACAGTTATCTCATGGTTACATGCAACTTGGGTGATGCTCATATTTCTTTAACTTTGAATTTCCAGCAAATACTTCTGAGTTTTTTCCTGTTGAAACTGCAAATTTTTTAGTCCTTTGCCAGTGAACTACATCACTCCATCTCAACTGAAACTTTGCTTGGGTTCTGGGTGCCTAACCTAGCATCCTATAGTTGTCATGTGCAGCAGAAACACGGTAAAGAAAAGGTACGTTATAATGCTGGGGATTTAAGGGTGATTCCTGTAAGCGTTGTCCTAACTGGAGCAGTGAGCCCTCACTCCCAATGTTTCATGGGCTGCACTGCCAGAGAGTTGGGCTGATCAGCCCTCTGCATTACAACATGTTGCTCATTTCTGAGAGATTTTGCCAGTAACAGATTTATCAAATCCAGATGCCTCCTTTGCTGAGGGCCTGGCTTTCTCCATATAAAAGCCTCGTGCTGGCCTTAACATTAAGCCTATAGAAATCAGGGGGATTTGGGACACTTCTATAAATATGTTTTGCTACAGGCTGTTGCTTCTGGCTTGTGCTGGCTGCCTGTGGCTTCTACCCTAATAAGCATATCTCATGTGTTTTTCCAGCTCCCTCTCACCCTCACAGGCATTGGTGGTGAAAGGCTAAACAGTGACTTCAAGAGGCAAAGTTTCTTTTTTTCATGGTTCAAGTTTATGTTGTCCAGGTATAATGTCCTACAAGTGGTGGTATGTATTATGGGCATAACCAAAGAGAAGCCTAGAGATGGGCCTTACATTTACAGCACTGGGACATGTAAATGCCTTTGAGGAGCAGTGGGAAGAAGGAGAGGCCTGCCTTTCACTGAAAAGCTGGTCAACATGAGCTTTATTCTAATTCTGCACCTAAAAGAAAAGCTGAACTCATCACCAAGCAGAACTAATCTCTTTCAAGTAAACCATTTCATGGGCTTGCACTTCACCCAAAGAAAGCCACTGTAGCTGAGGGGAGACTTCTGCTGTGCTGAACACATTACCACAGATCCCCATTCTCTCAGCACTGGGCCGTTAGAATCGTAGAATCAATAAGGTTGGAAAAGACCTCAAAGATCATCAAGTCCAACCTGTCACCCAAGACCTCATGACTACTGAAGCATGGCACAAAGTGCCACGTCCAATCCCCTCTTGAACACCTCCAGGGAGGGTGACTCCACCACCTCCCTGGGCAGCCCATTACAATGGCTAACAACTCTCTCTGTGAAGAACTTTCTCCTCACCTCGAGTCTAAACCTCCCCTGGTGCAGCTTGAGACTGTGTCCTCTTGTTCTGGTGCTGGTTGCTTGGGAGAACAGACCTAGGGATGACCTCAGCCTCTGCAGTAGCTTAGCTGGGTTAGAGCAGGGACACCCCCAAACTTACTTGTTTACCACATGGCAATGCAATAAAGATTCAGTTTGAGAATGTCTCCAACCTTTAGATATCTGCTTGTGAGCCCAGTTTCTGAGGTCCTGCAATCAGTGGAGCCCAGGGAACAGTTCAACTCACCTGCAAGTCAAGAAGAGGCTGAGCCCGCTTGAAGAATGAGAGGTGTTTGTGCTGAGGTACCGATAACATGAGACAGTGCCTGGATACAGCTTGCCTAAAACATTGCACTTTAAAAAAAAGTTTCAATCCCAAGAGCTGGTTAACTTGGCAGGGGTTGAAATTGGATTATTCCCTGCTTTCACATGTCTGTAAATAGGAGATGCACAGGACAGAGGCTTGCTTGTGCCTGTGGATAGAAACCACAATGTCTGATGCCTGATAGGCTGTGCAGGGACGCAGTGAGAGTAGAACCATCCCCACTAAGCCAATGTCCACATCGACCATCCACAAACTGCAGTCACAGTTACACAATACATTTATCCAATTCTAATAAACAAAGTATTTAAAACTTTCATTATTTTCATGTTCTTTCTTTGGTTTTGTGAGGTTTTCCCCCAGTTAACTTTTGGTTATTTCAGTATATTTTTGTAGGGGTTTTATGCAGACAGACAAAATGTATATGACTGTTCAGCTTCTAGCAAGAGTTGACTCAGGCTTGGATAAATCAGATTCTGCTTTAGCAGAGTATTAAACATTTTGTGACAGTTCTATATTTTATAGCAGCCTGCATTTACCCATTCAGTGGCTGACCAAGAGGGGAATTCCACATCTGCCTGGCTGCAAGCGGGACTCACAAAAGTTAAATATTAACTCGGATCCTTTATTAGGATCACAGGATGTCAGGGGCTGGAAGGGACCCAAAGAGATCAACAACTCCAACCTCTCTGCCAGAGCAGGACCATACAGTCTAGCTCAGGTCACACAGGAGCGCATCCAGATGGGCCTTGAAAGTCTTCAGAGAAGCAGACTCCACAACCTTTCTGGGCAGCCTGTTCCAATGCTCTGTGACCCTTACAGTAAAGAATTTCCCCCTTGTGTTGAGCTGGAACCTCCTGTGCTGCAGTTTACATCCATTGCTCCTTGTTCTATCACAGGGAGCAAGTGAGAAGAGCCTGTCCCCTCCCTCCTGACACCCAGCCCCCCAGTATTCTCTTCTCCAGACTAAAAAGCCCCAGGTCCCTCAGCCTCTCCTCCTAAGGCAGTGCCCCAGTCCCCTAATCATCCTTGTTGCCCTCTGCTGGACCTTCTCCAGCAGATTCCTGTCCCTCTTAATCTGGGGAGCCCAAAACTGAACACAGTACTCAAAATGAAGTCTCACTAGGGCACAGTAGAGGGGAAAGAGAACTTTCCTCAATCTGCTGGACACACTCTTCTTAATACACCCCAGAATCCCTTCTTGGCCACCAGGGCACATTGCTGTCCCATGGAAAACTTGTTATCCAGCAAGACTCCCAGGTGTCTCTCCACAGGGCTGCTCTCCAGCAGATCACCTCCCAGCCTGTACTGGTGCAGTTTATTATTCCTCCCCAGATGCAGGACTCTGCCACTTGTCCTTGTTGAACCTCGTTTGGTTCCTCTGTGCCCAGCTCTCCAGTCTGTCCCAAGTCTTGCTGGATGGCTGCACAGCCTTCAGCTGTATCAGTCAAGCCTCCCAGTTTGGTGTCATCAGCAAACTTGCTGAGCAGACACTCTGTTCCCTCATCAATGTCATTGATGAAGATGTTGAACAGCACTGGTCCCAGCACTGATCCCTGGGAGACTCCACTAGTTGCAGCTCTCCAGCTGGACTTGGCACCATTAATCACCACTCTTTGAACTCTATCTTGTAACCAGTTCCTAATCCATCTCACTGTCTGTTCTTCCATCCCACACTTCCTGAGCTTGCTCACTAGGATGTCATAGGAAGTGGTGTCAAAGGCCTTGCTAAGGTCAAGGCAGACCACATCCACTGGTCTCCCTGAATCTACACATTCAGTTATGGCATCATAGAACATTATCAGGTTAGTCAAGCTGACTACTCCTGATAACCCTCTTCTCTTCCAAGTGCCTTGAGATGCCCTCCAGAAGGAGCGGCTTCATCATTTTTTCAGGGATGGAGGTGAGGCTGACTGGTCAGTAGTTCCCTGGAACCTCTTTCTTGCCCTTTTTGAAGACTGGAGTGACATTGGCTCTCCTCCAGTCCTCAGGTACCTCTCCTGTCTGCCAGGATTTGGCAAAAATGACAGAGAGTGGCAGAGCGATAACACCAGCCAGCTCTCTCAGCACTCTTGGGTGCATCTCATCAGGGCCCATGGACTTGTGATTATTCAATTTGTGCAACTGATCCTTAACCCTTAACCCTTCACTGGCCAAGGTATCTGTGCAGCTACTTGAACTGAGAAGCCTAAGAAGTGCAGAGTTCTGAAAGTGCCAAGGAAAGCAACCTGTCAATGAGCCATCTGCACACAGATATGCCTCTCATTAAACCCCTGTGTGAAAACAATGATTTGGACACTCAGAAATAGTTTCCACAAAGCCCAGTGCCACACACTCCCTGAAGAAAAGTGCAGACATTTAATGAACTGAGAATATTACATTTCTTTGGGAACAGTCCAGCTTCTCTCTTCTTCACTCAACCTTTTCTTTGACATAGAGCCCTGATCATCTGAGCTGTGATGTGCCCATCTGGTTTACCAGCAACATCATCTCTCTCACCAATACTTGGCATTTCTTCTGGTTCTTTATGAATAGGCATGGCTTTTCCAACCACAAACATCAGGTTTGTCTCCAAAGGATCCAGTTTTACGTATTCCTTAAGAAGAAAGAATATTTTTGTGCAATTACATAAAAAGTGGCCATTCAAATGGAGCTATGAAGATGCTGCCCTGGGTTTGCTGTGTTTGGTAGTGTTAGTGTTAATGGGCTTGGTTTACAAGCCAAATCACCTTAGGAAGCTGCAGCCTACTTTCTTTCCAAACCAAATACTGCTCTCAAGTTCAGTGCTTGAGAAGAATTAAGCTAATCCAACAGCTCAAGACTGCCAAAACAGAGAGGCCCAAGTCCAGCCATGTGCTTCCACCATGTCTGCGCTGGCTCTGGTCTTCTCCAAACCTCTGAGTCAATTAGTTGACTAACCCAACAGAAAACTAATTCAGGAGGAGGCAAAAAAGCAACTTTTCTGCTGGGTTAGTGAGTGCATCAGCTACAGAAAAGGCCAAGGTACACTACAGGTCTCCTAAGGGCAGGAACAGGACCACACAGCCAAGACCAGGGAGGGGGAAGCAGGAACCTTGTAGTGTAAGCTCTTGAACCACCTCTATTTAATAAAGCAGGAAGAAAGAAGTAAAGCCAGTATTCCTCTCCCAAGACAACAACTGCAAGCAAGTGAACACCTGGACAGATTGGGTTTTTTGTTAAACCTTCAGATTTTTTCTGTAATGACTCTTCAGGACAGAGCCACTCCTTAAATTTAGTCTCTGGTCAAGGCAACAGGATGATTTCTCTGACCACAAGGTGCAGGGTATTAATCAAGCTAATACCATATTTCTAGGGGAAAAAAGAGCGGTTTGTTTGTTTGTGCTTAAAAACAAACAAACAAAAAACTCAAGTAAGTGTGAATAAAATATTCAGGAGTAAAGAGACATTACATGAAAGTATTTTCACATAGCAGGCCCTGCAGTTTGCACCATGTCTAGATCTTGTTTCATTTGCAGGGGAAATTGATGATGTAAAGTGATGAAGTTTTCGTACTCAAGAGTGTAGTTTGAAGGGCACCCAGGAAACATCTTTTCACAGCTTAGGATGGAGGATGTGCTGAAGCAGGTGCCACCACCTCTTTCAAGAACCCCACAAACTCTGCCGATTTACATATAACTGGTACCTTTCCATTCTCTCACCCTTGTGTTTTGCACTCAGAAACATCTTCATTCTAGCTTTCCACTGAAGGATTAAGTGGCTTGTTGATCCTTTAATGTCACTATAAAAAGTTCTAAAAGGACCAGCATCCAAGAAGACAGGAATCTGTGCCATACCATAGAAAACTGTTGCTTGGTAACATTTGGAATCCTTTCTGGTGGGAACCCAAAACTTAGCATACACTGACTCCTGGGACACCATTCAATGTATCTGGTGCTATCAGAAATGCCCATAAGCATCAAAAATATCCCTGTGAAGCTGGCCTGTATGGCAGAAACTATGTGCTCTTCTGGATTAGCATCTGAAGGACAGGAAGAGTCTTCACCATCTCAAATAGCACCAGGTGCCTATGATTAAGCATCTGAATTGTACACTAGGTAAAAAACTTAAGAGTTTTTCTGCTGTATCACCACTAAGAATAGAAAGCTCCTGGCAGTAGCTCATGCTACTGAAACGGGTTTGTGTCAGTGAAAGACTCAATTACTTTAACTCATACCTGGAGGTCTTTTTCATCTTCATACAACAAGCTGTAAAGAGTTGGAGGGAAAGGCTTTACCTGCAGCTCCTCATCACTGTCTTGAGGCTTCTCAGACTCTATTTTAGACTCAGTCTCTAAAAAGGTCTTATTTTCTGGACAGGGGACCGTGGCACCTCTGAGGCTTTTCTCTCCATCTGCTTTTGCTATTTAAAGAGATGAACAATTAAGCTTTATGAAGATCAGAGTTAAGCTTTATGAAGATCAGAATTAGTATTCAGTATGAGCACTAGCCTGCAATCTTTAATGTGGCTTGGCCAGTGTGATGTAATGAACAGATTGGTAAGATTTTTAATTGGCAATCCAAGCCAAGTGTTGATTTTGCACACTGATTTTTCTGATTATTTCTGTTTGCAATTTCTCATCAAGATCCAGGAATGAAATTGATTAGAAGGGGTCTGTGGGACGGGGGTGGCAGGAAATCAGCTTTTATCAGTTCAAGTTAAATCCTCTATAGCCATGAGTAGTTAAATAAAAGGAAAGGCAGCAAACCCAAGTCAAATTTTTCCTATAACAATGTATGTATCTCTGTATGTACATATATACAAGTGCCTGAAGTACAGCTAGGCTATTTATAACTGCCTGAAGAGCTCACATTTACAGGTGACCAATTCTCAGGGTGACAGACAATTCTGGACATGGACTGCCAAGCTGTGTTTGCCTGGGACAGTGACTCGACCCCATCTTACTAGAACAAAACCTGCTCCTCCCAGTAACTACTGTAAAGATATAGCAAAGGGAATTGAGATGAACTGTTCAAAGTAAACATACGTCTAATTGTGAAGTCTTAGTCAACATGTTTGCTTGTTGCCTGATGGTTCCAGAAGGGCCCATGTATGGCTGGAAGCGATCAGACCGTCAACAGACTTGCTCACATCTTCATAGCTGTATGGCTTCAATCTTTGGAACTGAACTCTTCAATTCAATTTTGTTCCTTCCCCCCCCCCCTTTCCTCTACTCACACAAAGTGAATACATAAAATAAGATACAAAGGAATCCATGCAAACCACAGTGAATGGATAAGCACACTCATACAGTCCTTCTTGCCTCGTGATACAACTTTTCCTGAGCACACCTACCAGAATAGATGGAGATTCAGCCCATAATTAAGTATTGCATACCAAGATTTTCAGTTCAGGCTGAGCTCCATTTTCATCTGCTCTACCTAGGGATTCACTGATAATTTAACTCCAGTGTATCTTTATGAGCTGAATGACTGTATGATCACATACACTTCAAGTGAAAGCCAGAGCAGAGTTCAAGAGTGTCCTCTCAGGGACAAGATGCAATGAAGTTATGATGATATGGATCAGTAAAGAGCTGATTGAGATATGAATCATGTCTACATAAAGGATGACTGATGCTGTTAATCACATCTCAGGCTAGCTCTATGTAAATAACTGCACTCAGCAATCTAAACATCAATTCCAATTTTAAAACTGTATTACAGGTAGTGGTTTTGTCCTCTTAACATGAAGTACAATCACTGCTGTGATGGCTGCAATTAAGTGGAAATTAAGTGTTCACCCTGTTAAATAGGCAACTTGATTAAAAAATTAAGAAATAAAAAGTAGGAAAATGTTCATTAACTTATCAGTTCTTACAAGGTGTTGGTATGTGCATTACCTACATATTCTTTACACTCTACTGCCTTCATTTCATCCTTAGGAAATTCATCTTGCAGACCAGTTGCCTGGGTAAGAAATGAACGCCTACAAAATTAAAAAGATAAAGTGAAACTCACATTAGAGGTCTGAATTTTCTCTTTAAATTGTCCTGTGCAATCTGCTGGGGTGAGGGTGAGGGCACCCCTTCTGAAAGCCAGTTGCTGCTTAACCACAAATGCAGAACGGCGCAATTGCTTAAAAATGCAATGGAGGCAGCCAGGTAGCTTAGCAGCTAATAAGCTGCTCCTTTTTATTCTTACTGCCTAAGTTAAACTATGTCCATGAGACTAACAGGAAACAGATGTCTCCAGTCAGTCCAAGATTCAAACCACAACTGGCAGCTCTCACTTAAAAGCAGTCCAAAGTTTGGACAGAAAAATGGTCAGTTCTTAAGACTTGGAGCTTTTTTATGCAATATGGCAGAAATCACTGAGCTGGGACTGGAAAGCCAAGATGGATCTTACCCATTGTTACATTGTGCTTTTGATACCACTCATGTTGACACTTTGCAGCTGAATTAATCTTCCTCTAGGGAAGAAGTTAAATAATTTCAGTATAAAAGACACTAATACTATGGACACCTCTACAAACCTATTCCAAGGTTTGTTCCTCACTCAGTACCAGCTCTTCTGTATTACTTGAGATTGCAAGGCTCCGTGTATTTGTATATTAGTCTTCACATTCTTAAACATTTTGCTAACAGTAAAGGAAAAATCTATTATTCAGCACTTGGTCTGAGAAGCTGGGTCTGAGACAATGACAACAGAAGAAAGTTATTTCTAAGCATTATCCAACATTATCCCCACTAAAAGAAAGTGAGCATCACTAGGTTTTAATATTTAAGAGGTTACAATGTGACTGACATCCTTCAGAGTCACAAATCCCACACATAGTCAAATCCTGCCTTCCCTGAACTGGTAAACTACCTTGACTTCGTTGTGGGAGAGCCCAAAGGGCTCCAGCGGCAGGAGAAGGCACTATCCTTTTTTAAAAGCCAAATCACTTTTGAGACTGTAAAAGATCATTTTACCTGGGTAGTCTCAGATTCTGAAGTCTGCTGTCAATCAGTTTTGTCACTAAACGGGTATTTTCTTCTTCCAGGAGCTGAACAGAGGCTTTCAAATCACTTACTTCTTTTTGGTATATCTTAACCTTTTGACAGTTCAAGAAAAAAGATTCTCTCAGCATTTTGGGAAGCTTTTATTGTAACTATCTTAATAGCACACACCTAGAAAGGATGCAGCTGTACTAGCAAGACTGTGCATTTGGTGGAGAAACATAAAGACACATTTTCAGGCAGAGAGAAGGTCTCTGGTTCTTTCACACCTTTCTTTACAACACTGTCAATCATAGCTGCACAGTCAGGTGATGCAATCCTGACAGCAGGATGTAGCCAACCAGGCCTGGGAGAAATAAGATCTGGGTTTTTCTTTTTTGCTTTCAGATCAGAGCTTTAACAAAACCATTCTTTGCAGAGTTAATTCCATGTTCCTTCTTAGCAAGTGTTGCGTTTCTAATTCCTGCCCATATACAAAACTTCCTACCCAGAAGCAGCGAAGCTTTCAGTCTGAGTTGGCTATTACATGGACTAAACCCCAGGTTCTGTTTTCTCTTGGACTGGTGATTACCCATAATGTCATGAAGTTATATAAACCAAAGGATGAGAGTTATTCAAATCTCACAATTACTCTCCATTTTCCTGACGTACAGGCAAATTTGTACCCCTTCACTGGGAAGTGGAATGTACTATGAGACAGTCAGTCATCAGCAAATTTGCAGATGACACCAAGTTGGGAGCAGATGTTGGTCAGTTAAGAGGGTAGAAGGGCTCTGCAGAGGGACCTCGACTGACTGGACAGATGGGCAGAGTCCAACAGGATGGCATTTAACAAGTCCAAGTGCCAGGTGCTGCACTTTGGCCATGGCAACCCCATGCAGAGCTACAGGCTGGGGTCAGAGTGGCTGGAGAGCTGCCAAACAGAGAGGGACCTGGGGGTGCTGATTGACACCCACCTGAACATGAGCCAACAGGGTGCCCAGGTGGCCAAGAGGGCCAATAGAATCCTGGCCTGCATTAGGAATAGTGTGGCCAGCAGGAGCAGAGAATTCATTGTGCCCCTGTACTCTGCACTGGTTAGGCCACACCTTGAGTATTGTGTCCAGTTCTGGGCCCCTCAGTTTAAGAAGGACATTGAGACACTTGAACGTGTCCAGAGAAGGGCAACGAGGCTGGTGAGAGGCCTTGAGCACAAGCCCTATGAGGAGAGGCTGAGGGAGCTGGGATTGTTTAGCCTGGAGAAGAGGAGGCTCAGGGGTGACCTCATTGCTCTCTACAACTACCTGAAGGGAGGTTGTAGCCAGGAGAGGGTTGGTCTCTTCTCCCAGGCAACCAGCACCAGAACAAGAGGACACAGTCTCAAGCTGCACCAGGGGAAATTTAGGCTCAAGGTGCGTAGAAAGTTCTTCACAGAGAGATTTGTTAGCCATTGGAATGGGCTGGCCAGGGAGGTGGTGGAGTCACCCTCCCTGGAGGTGTTCAAGAGGAGATTGGACGTGGCACTTGGTGCCATGGTCTATTCATGAGGTCTGTGGAGACAGGTTGGACTCGATGATCCTTGAAGTCTCTTCCAACCTTAGTGATACTGTGATGTGTGTAAAAGCAGTTCCTTGTGATATGAATGCATTTCTTCTCAGTAAAATCAAATTAACCCAGCTCTAATCATCCAAAACTGCAGTTAAAAACTAGTTTCCATTTCTGCCAGGCATTAGAAAAGATGTAAATAACAAGACATTAACCAGTAACAAAGTAGAGAAGAAGCAGAACCAGTTTCAAACTAGAGAAGGGTAAATTTCACTATGTTCAGGAATTCATGCTCTTTTGGTGACAGGATGCACAAATTCAAGCTCTTCTTTGTTTTTACATATTACAACATTAATTCTTTCCTATTGGCCCCTACCTCACTGGCTCAGAAGTTGTGGTTTGGACACCCTCCCTGGAAAGCTAAAGATGTAGGGCTCAGAGCTCATTAAGGGGAAGAAGGAAAGCTGTATCCCTGCATACTGGCTAGCATCTTAATCTGGTAAGTAAAACAGAGAAATCTCCGCCAGGTTTGCTGATGTGGCACTGTAAAATAGTGAGTTCATTTATTCATTTCCCAACCCCTTTTGCTCAGTTTTAAACTGTGAGGTTGTAAAGCCATGGAAGGGTTATTTGCTCCCTCCAATCTCTTGTTTAGACTTGATGGCCACAAAGAACCTGTATTGATTGGAACGAGCACAATCCAACTTCCACCACGGAAAAAACCAGTGTTTTAAAATTTGGTTCACAAGTAAGTTGTGGTGAGGTTTTCTGTATTTTTTTTTTTACAAGAACATATCTAATTTCCTGTTAAAGGACAGTATAAAAGCTATTAAGTAATTAATTTTCCTCTTTAGTGTATTAATCTCCAGGATAACTTTATCTCCTATGTAAAGCCCTCTCTCCAAAAATGTTTCCAACATCCATATCCATTTTCTTTCAATACAGCAGCACTAGAACTTTAATGCAAATCAAAACCACACCCTTCAGATACTTACATGGTTGAGCCTTATTCTACACCATGTTTCAGTCTATACAGATACCAGTACTTAATTGTATGGAATGTTGTAGTCCATCATAGAACTGCTTGGGCAGGAAAAGGCACCCTTCATTTGTGAAAGCAGATGTCCATCTTTACCTTTATTCACCACATACACTGCATGCTGCTCAGGATGTGGATTAATTACAGGAAAATTGCTCTCCTTGTTCTATGAAAGTCTTCAGAGGGCATCACTGAAAAATGGTTATGGCTGTAGGCCATGGTATTTCAAACAGGGTAAACTATATACAAGTGATCCTCTTACCTCTTCTTTTAGCCACGCATTCTCCTCAATTTCCCCACAAATGTTCTTGTGTAAGTATCTTACAGCATTCTGAGAAAACACAATTAAAGATAATCTCAGCTGAAAGCAGGACTTCGACAGTGCTGCATACTATAAAGAAGAACCTTCTGCTGTTTAGCAGGAAATAATTAAGCAACATCCACACAACAGACTGTAGCATCCCCTGAGGGATTACAAGGGGATTTAGCCCTCAAGGCCAGCTGTTTCTTCCCCATTATCCTGCCCAGGGCAGTTCATATCTCAAGCAATTTACCAATATTTTGTAATTTCCTGTATTAAAATAGGACATTTCCTTTTTGCCCAGTGAGTTTTGCTATGTTCCCACTACTGCTCAAATCCTGTTTTCAGGAAATCAAACCTTTAGCTACTAAAAAAATCCAAGAAAAATCACAGATGAGGCAGCAGTGATCTACAAGTGACTGAAGCATGTAGAGGTCTATGCTAATCAGCCAGGGCTACAATTTAATGATCGTCAGTAAGTGGAGAGGAACATCTGGCAGGGAAGATGCCTCTGTAGATCACCATAAACACAGTCCTTTGGATTGTGTTCTCAAATGACTGAATTCCAGCACTGAAGTCAGGGAGTTTAAACATATAATGGGATCAGCCAGTGATTTGTACTGAGTATGAGTGTAAGGAATCATCACTATGAATACTTTGTCAATCATCTGCAAATCAAAGCTAGCAGACATGACCAAAAAATGAGATATGTATGTATCAAGAACCCTATATTTTACTGTAGATTGCACTGTCTTGGCATTTTAAAAAGATAATTGACAAGTAGAAAAAAAATAATCAAATTGATGCATATTTCCATGCAGACAATCTCTCTGTGTTATTGTTTTCTGAAGTTGTGACCGTTTGAGGCTGTGCCTTTAAGGAAGGGGCACACTGGCTAAATGTTTACAAAATATTTTGGTATTCTAAACGAATTTCATTGGCCAAGTAAGGTGGGAGGTGAGATTGTTAGACCCAGGAGAGCTGGGACTTTCTCTCAGTCTTCCTTTCTTCGCTGTCCCTTCCACACTGGACTGCTTCTGGGCTTCTTGCCAAGAGATAAGAATTAACTAACTCCCTGTGCTTAGGCCTCTGCTGTGCTAACTCCCCTTTTTTCTCTTCTTCTACCTCTTTGGGGGAGAAGGGAGGTAGGGGGGTGAAGGGGGCACAGGGGGAAGCCCCCTCTGTTGGGGGTCTGGTTTCTGACTGTGTTTATTTGCTGTGTATTCCTGTATATATTGTAAAATACCTGTATTTGTTGTGTTACATAGAATCTGTTTCCTTGTAAAATATACTCTCATTTCTCCGACTGAGTTTTAGCCGCGGTTTCTTTCTCAGTGGGGGAGGGAAAGCAGAGCCTTTCCTTTCAACCCACCACAGAAGTCAATGCAAACATCAAAATCACAGCAGAAGTAACACATTCTTGAACAAGGCACATCAGTTCCTGGTGCCCCAGTTTCCCATATCTCATTTGTGAAATGCCCTCACATCCATTTGTTGTTAGTCTGATGTAGAGAAAAAAATCAGTATGTGTGTTTCATAGTAATTGATGCTGTATTTAATAAGATGATTCACAGTTAATTTTGCTTTCAATTTATTGGAGTATTTCCAAGTCTTAATTTGAGTTAAAATAGATCCTAACTATGATGCAGTTATCACTTTGAAAAAAAGACAGAAGGAATACCTCAAGGGCCTGTTCGTTACTTGTCTCCACGTGCTTCTCAAGCAGTTGGTCCTTTTCCTCTTGCACTGCTTTTAAAGTGTTTCTATAATGTTCTTCAAAAGGAAGACAGACAAATCAGAAAACATCATTTGACAGCAATTTCTCCCGACAACAAATAGATAATTGGCATGTTGTTCCTAAACTGGAACTTCTCAGCCAGCACCACATACACAAATCATAGACTCACAGAATCAATAAGGTTGGAAAAGACCTCAAAGATCATCAAGTCCAACCTGTCACCCAGCACCTCATGGCTACTAAACCATGGCTTCATGTGCCATGTCCAATCCCTTTTTGAACACCTCCAGGTTCGGTGACTCCACCACCTCCCCAGGCAGCCCACTCCAATGACCAGCAACACTTTCTGTGAAGAACTTTCTCCTCACCTCAAGCCTAAACTTCCCCTGGAGCACTCTGAGACTGTGTCCCCTTGTTCTGGTGCTGGTTGCCTGGGAGAAGACACCACACCCCACCTGGCTACAACCTCCCTTCAGGTAGTTGTAGACAGCAATAAGGTCTCCTCTGAGCCTCCTCTTCTCCAGGCTAAACAATCCCAGCTCCCTCAGCCTCTCCTCACAGGGCTTGTGCTCGAGGCCTCTCCCCAGCCTTGTTGCCCTTCTCTGGACATGTTCAGGAGTCTCAATGTCCTTCTTAAACTGAGGGGCCCAGAACTGGACACAGTACTCAAGCTGTGGCCTAACCAGTGCTGAGTGCACAATGACCTGCCTGCTTCTGCTGGCCACACTATTTCTCATGCAGACTAGGATGCCATTTGCCTTCTTGGCCAGCTGGGCACACTGCTGGCTCATGTTCAGCCAGCTGTCAATCAGTACCCCAGGTCCCTTTCTGTCTGGCTGCTCTCCAGCCACTCTGACTCCAGCCTGTAGCGCTGCATGGGATTGTTGTGGCCAGTGTGTAGAACCTGGCACTTAGATGTGTTAAATCTCATGCTATTGGACTCTGCCCATCTGTCCAGCCTGTCAAGGTCCCTCTGCAGATCCCTTCTACCCTCTGCCAGATCAATACCTGCTCCCAACTTGGTGTCATCTGCAAATTTACTGATGACTGACTCAATCCCCTCATCCAGACTGTCAATGAAGATATTAAACAGGGTGGGGCCCAGCACTGATCCCTGGGGGACACCACTAGTGACTGGCCTCCAGCTGGATGTGGCACCATTCACCACCACTCTCTGGGCTTGGCCCTCAAGCCAATTCCTAACCCAGCACAGCTTGGGCAGGAGCTTGCTATGGGGAACGGTGTCAAAGGCCTTGCTGAAGTCCAGGCAGACTACATCCACAGCCTTCCCCACATCCACCAGCTAGATCACCTGATCACAGAAGGAGATCAGGTTGGTCAGGCAGGACCTGTCTTTCCTAAATCCATGTTGGCTAGGCCTGAGCCCTTGGCCATCCTTCAGGTGCGCAGTGATTGCCCCCAAGATAATCTGCTCCATAATTTTCCCTGGCATTGAGGTCAGGCTGACAGGCCTGGAGTTTCCAGGTTCCTCCATCCAACCCTTCTTGTGGATGGCATCACATTGGCCAGTTTCCAGTTGTCTCAAACCTCTCCAGTGAGCCAGGACTGTTGAAAAATGATGGAGAGAGGCTTGGCCAGCTCATCTGCCAGCTCTCTCAGCACCCTAGGATGGATCCCATCTGGTCCCATGGACTTGTGAGCATCCAAGTGGCTCAGCAAGTCCCAAACTAATTCCTCATGGATTTCAGGGGTACTACACTGCTCCCTGACCCCATCTGCCAGTTCAGGAGGCCAGTTATCCTGAAGTCCTCCTGCCTTATTGCTGAAAATGGAGGCAAAAAAGGTATTGAGAACCTCAGTCTTTTCCTCATCTTTAGTTACTGTGTTCCCCTCCAGGTCCAATAAGGAGTGGAGGTTCTTCTTGCCTCTCTTTTTAGCATTAATATATTTATAAAAATGCTTTTTATTGTCCTTTACAGAGTTGGCCAGCTTGAGTTCTAACTGGGCTTTTGCCTAGTTTTTCTCCTACATGATGTAACAACATCCTTAAACATATCACCAGTCACCTCCCCCCTTTCCAAAGGTGATACAGCCTCTTTTTTCCCCTTAATTCCTCCAGGAGCTGCTTGCTCATCCAGGCCTGTCGCCATCCCCGCCGGCTCATCTTTCAGCACATGGGAACTGCCAGCTCCTGTGCCTTCAAGAGCTCCTGTTTGAAGTAGTACAGGAGCAGAATGACTTCCCTGCTCCTGCTGGCCACACTATTCCTGATACAGGCCAGGATACCATTGGCCTTCTTGGCCACCTGGGCACACTGCTGGCTCATGTTCAGCCTACTATCAACCAGTACTCCCAGGTCCCTTTCTGCCTGACCACTCCTGCAACTAAGGGTATTGATGAAAAAATTACCTGTGCCCCTGACCCCTCAACCAGTTCTCCCAGAGCCTTGAAGTTCATTTTGATTGCCTTTGGACCTCTGGCTTCAACCTCATTGCTCCCTACTTCCATAACAAGGGAATAGTAATCAGAGGACTGTACCAGACTAGGCAGCCTTCTGGTAACATCCCTGACCTGGGCCCCAGGGAGGCAGCAGACTTCCCTGTGGGAAGGATCTGGCCAACATATGGGGCCCTCCATTCCCCTCAGGAGGGAATCACCAGTAACAATAACCCTCCTCTTTTTTTTAAGGGAAAAAGTCCTGACATGGGGGCCAGGCTGGTTTGCCTTAGGCAACACCCCAGATGGTGTGTCTTCTGTCTTCTCATTCACCTCACCTTCAACTTCCAGTGCCCCATACTTGTTTTGTAAGGGCAACTGGGAAGGTGAAGGCAGCCTCGAAGGTTTTACTTTGCATCTCCTAACAGGGACCTGTATCCATTTCCTGCTGCATCTTGGGTCACCTCCCTCTGCTAGGGGAGCCTGCAGAGCCTGGCTCCTCAAATCCAACTCCCTTTCACATGCCCTTACATTCCTAAGTCTAGCAACTTCTTCCTTCAGTTCAGCCACTAGATTAAGCAGATAATTGAGCTGCTCACACCTACTGCAGGTGTTCTCTCAATTGCCCTCCATTTCAGGTGCCAGGCTCCAGCACTCTCTGCAGCCAGTTGCCTGGGCACCTGCCTGCTTAAGCTCGACCTCAGTCTGGGTCGACACAGATCTTTTGATAACAGCTTTGCGGCGAGTTACCACCATGCCTATCCCTGGCCATGTGACCTCACTGGAGAACTATTCAGGAAGGAGCCCGTGTGACTCACTCACCTCCCTCTGGTGAAAACACCCGCCGCTGCAGCAAGTCTCCAGCCATGCCGCACCAGCCTCTCAGGAGAGGAAAGCTGGCTCGGGGCAGGGGGCTGGGGGGCACCTGCCGTGCCGCGGGGACTCGTGCCTGGGGTCCTGCCTCGGTGCGCTGCAGTTGCAGATCTCTCCCACATCGCTCTGGAAGCTTGTTAGATTTTGTTGGTTTGCTTTTGGGTTTGTATGCTAAAAGACTGTACTCCCCAGCCACTTTCTAAGTTTGATTTTAAGAAGTTGATTAAAGTAGAATGCTAACATTCAGTATGGGCAGCATCATTTCCCAGTATATTCATTAGGCAACTGCTATATGCACCTCTGTAACAGTCTCTCTATAAATATACTTCCCTCCAACCACAAAAGATTGGATCTGCACCCTATGACATGCAGGAGGTCATGCTGGATGTTCCTACTGGCTCATTCTGTATAAAAGCCCATTCTTTTTCTTTTCAACTCATATTTCAGCAGCTGTATAGCAAAGTTCAAAACTGATTAAGAACATTGAAAACACACAATGAAAAATAGCAACCTCTCCTGAACACAGAGATGGGTTTTTGACAAGCTGTCTATCAATATAGAAAACTGTACAGATCTTAATTGTGGTGAAATATGTATCAAGGGACAAAAAGATAGCTAAGCTGGCTCTTACTCACAGTAGTTGATGCCTGGTAATGGCTGGCACAGAATGTACAGAGACCCTTAGAGCAGTGTCACTGCCTGTTACTACCAGCTGCCGTCATGCATACTGAGAGGGACATCAAGGGAGAAAACCAAGACATCCCTCTCCCATTGTTTTACTGTTATGCAACAGTAAAATATTTAAATTATTTAAAAATAATGCATTAGTAAAGAAATCTTTGGAAAGCACTCATTACAATACATAAGCTCTCAAATTAATCCCCCTGTTGTGTCACTACTGAAACAGTTCCCAGTGTTTGGAAACGGCTGTACTGACAATTTTGCAGGGCATTATACATGAGACTATGCAACTAGATAGCAAAGTTCAGACCACTGGCTAAACAGCTCCTTCTAATTCTGTAAACCTGTATGCTCAGCTGAAAAGACTGTTCCAAACATGAACTCGTGCTACTTTCCTGTCAAAGGAATTTTCAACATGTAAAGTGCTTGTAGCATGATGAGATGCAACAAGAGTGGGGTCAACATTTTCAAGTACGAGTGCTACAGGTGTCTGGTGTGTAGGTGACCTAAATAGATGTAGACTCATTTTTAGAAGACTGCTGACCTTCACAGTAACATTTTTGTCTAATAATGAGTTGCCTGTATCTTACACAAAAACAATTGGAAGGCAAGACCAGCTGTTTCTTTAAATGCTCATAAATTCTGTAACTTTGTTGACTTCATTAATAAGGGGACTTTCACAAAGATAGAGCAAGAGAGAGTTCTTCCATTTCCAGGAGTATGAAGCCCACCTTGAGTACACTGTCTGTAGTGGTTTAAGCCTTAACTGGGACTTAAGAGCTCAGATGGGGGCAAGGCTGAGAATCTCTCCCCTGCTTCCCTCTCCTCCTTCCCAACAGAAAGGGGAAAAAAAGAAAGGGAAGGAGCAAATCCACCACGCAATAATTTGGAGTCAGCTTGGAAGTAGAGAGGTAAAGAGTTTTCTTTAAACAATATATATATATACACACACATACATATAACAATAACAGGTAAGGTTCACAAGGGCAAGGAACAAGGATGGATGGGAGGGGAAAAAAGAAAAAAACCAAGAATACAAAACCAGTCTCTGAAGAGGCGCGGAGGCAGCAGGGAGAAGGATCAGGCCCAACCATGTGGCAGAGGAGCAGGAAGGCAGCTGCAGTAGCTCTCATCCAGGAATGGCAGGAGCCAAAAAGGAGAGCTAATGGCTGCAATGTCCCCTCTTTTATACCCTAGCTGGGCAGGGAGGGGGGAGTGGAACAGACTCAGTTTCCCAGGGGGAAAATGCCCTGTAAGGAGGGCAAAGCACTCACAAGCCCTGCAAGTAATACTCAAAGAGCCTGTAAGTCTTGCATTACACCAGCTGTAACCTACCTTTAGCTCTGTTAAGATCATCTTTTACTTCCTTAATGTCTTTTCCCAGATTTATAATCTTGATGGCCTGTACTTTTCTTTCCACATTTTTATACTCCAACCAGTAATCTCTTTCTTTCTGCTTTGCTAAAAGTCTTTGTTGAGTTTCTTCAATTTGGGACTGCTGATCTATTAAAATAAGAACAATTTAATTACTAATTTCTTGAACTAATACTTCATAATCTTTACAACTTCATCAAATTCCTTAATAAAGGCACTTTCACTGGGATTGGAGAATGAAGGATGATTCTTCCACACTGCAATGCATTGCAACATGATGGCCTTGAATAGCGTTGAGGGCGACTATCACTGCTGAACACAGCTTGATCTTACTCTGCCAAGGACAGACAACAGTTCTCACTGAAATGCAACCAATGACACATGTATCTCCCACAGAGAATGACAGGGATGGCAGCCAGAACTTCCAACAATCAAAACTAGTCATTTTTGCTGCCATCAGTATTTTTTTTGCAAATCTTCCAGTGGAACCAGTGCACAGGGCTTTCAGGAGTTTCACTCTTACAGAAAAAACAAACAAACAACACCACCACCAACCCACAAAACAAACAAACAAAAAACCCAAAATCAAGCCAGTGTACTTGCAGAGCAATATATATCACATGGAAAAAATATTTACTTATAAGCCCTTCACAATCTCATACCACATTGAGAGAGCTTAATTTTGGGAAAGAAAAGTCTTATGCTTTTTATGCAACAAGAAAATTGAATCTCTATCTAAAATACTAAAAAGAGGTAGTCAATCCTGACTGCAATCCCCACTTCCATAACTCACAACATACCTTTCAGAAGTTGTTCTTTGTCCTTAACATACTGACATTTGGTTTTCAGTGACTCTTCCACATCATCCCTAGTTACAACCTCCTTTTCATCCAGTTCTTTCTCCTCGTCTTCTAGATGTGTTATTATGCGCCTGAGCTGCGTTTGCCATTCTTTCTTCAGAAGCTCGTTCTGTGAAAGAGCAACAGAAGACAAGGGATGCATTAAAACAGTTTCAAACCAGTTTTCAAAGTGACAAACGTAAGTAATGATGAAAAGTAAAACCTGACCTAGTGCCAGGATGCACTGCAAAAACACTCAGCTGAACACTCAGTCTTCATATTTGGAAAGGATGGAGCAGAAGAGAGAATCTGAAAGTCTCAGAAGTTTCTCAGTAAGTTCAAGACCATTACAAGGAAATGAGAGACAAATCTCTTTTTGGTGGTGCACAGTGGAACAATGGATGCAAACTCAAACATAGAAGGTTTCACCTCAACATGAGGAGAAACTTCTTTACAGTGAGGGTGATGGAGCACTGGAACAGGCTGCCCAGGGGGCTTTGGACTCTCCTTCTCTGGAGACTCTCAAAACCTGGTTGGATGTATTCCTGTGCAGACTACCCTAGGTGATCCTGCTTTTAGCAGGGAGGTTGGACTCAATGATCTCTGGAGGTCCTTTCCAACTTCTAACAGTCTATGATTCTGTGATTCTGACTGCTTGTGGTGGTTTTAGGCTATGCCTTTAAAATTTAGCTGCAGATTTTGAGCAGAAGAGTAGAAAAATATAAATAAATCACTATTGAGTGAAAAAAAGGAAAACAAGATTATTCTAAACAGATTCATTGGGTAAATGTCTGGGATAAGAGGATCTGTACTATAACAATTCTTCCCAGTCCCATTTCCCATTCCTTTTCTCTTATCTTCTGATCACCGATGTTTTGCTTTGCTCAGGAGAGAGATAATGTGCTTCTGGCTGGCCTGGGGATAAGTCTAACCCACTGCTTTTCTCTCCACTTTCTCTCTCTTTTGGGACAGGGGGTGGGGGAGCAGTGGAACAGCTTCTGCTGGTCTTTTGACCAGGGGGGTTTTCATGTTGTATGCTAATTGTTAATATCTGAATAATATTGAAAATATTGTACATATTCATTGCATTCCATTGTAAAGTGTAGTTTTTGCTTGTAAACACAGCTTCATTTGCTTCTCACTGAGTTGGTCTGGCTAAAAGTTAATGCTGGGGGGAAACTTCAACCTACCACACTGCTGTACTTGGTGCAGCACATCAGCAGCCCTCCATTGCCTAGAAACAATGTTCCTTGTGGGTCAATTTAATAACAGTATTTTTTGGTAGGAGTTATTTGCATCACATCAACATTATTCCTAAGAATGTAGCACCTTCATATAGAAATGTCATCAGACAATCAAGTCACTTGCATATAACCACAGCAGAGAGTCTTGTCAGAGCTGGGATAGTTATTATCTACCATGATTTGAAATGGCTGATCGTGTGTTTGCTCTCAAAAGAGACCATAAAGGAGCAAAAAAACACACCTGCCAAACAGTAACAGTAACTATGCAGTAGAGAGACTCCCAAGCATTCCTGACCTTTGGAAGGACAGAACTCTAAACACTCACAAACATTAAACAGAAAACAAAGACAAAGAACTGTCAAAACACGGGTAAATTAGGTAAACAACACTCCAAGCATGCCCTGAAGTACCTTGCACAGTCTAACATTTGATTTTTTGAGAGACCATGAAATAGCAGCAAAGTAGGGGAATAACCATAAGAGACTTCAAATGTTTGCAAAGGGCCAAATGATACTTCCACTGATAGTTTAGGTCACAAATGAAACACTATCCAGGCTTCAACACTGAACAGGACACCAAGAAAAGCTAAGCAGATGCTTATAAAAGCAGGGCAGCATCAGGCATGGAAAGAACAGAGACATTGTTTATTTCAATGTTTCTCTGATATAGGAAGTGAAGGGTGCAGCATTGTTTTTTACTGTATGATCTATTTTCAGGGGTCTTGAGTGATTTGATCCAATTTTATTAGGTGCCTGTACATATATCCATTTTCATGGTTGACTCTGTCAGTCATCAGGTGCCACATTACACTTCTTTATATACAGCTCTTTAAAGTATCACTCGGGTGCAATCAGTAGTTATAAAACCTTGTTCTAAAAATGATGCAACGCAACTCTTAAACTCCAAGAAAACTAAGTCTTCATCAAGGGCTACAAGTTGTATCTAGACAGTTACGTGATGCTCTTTCTTCTTTGTTCAATTTCCATTGCAAGTAAGTTTGCAAGAATAACTAAACTCTTAGAGAAACCTGTGCAATTCCATTACCTCAGGAGTGAATCAAAAGCCAGGACTTGGTTCAGTCTGCTAATACTATTGACAAAATGAAGTTATTACCATTTATTCTTTCTGTGCTAAAATACTGAGGAGTATAGAATAGAATACATAGAATACATAGAATAAACCAGGTTGGAAGAGACCTTCAAGATCATCGCGTCCAACCCATCAACCAATCCAACACCGCCCAAACAACTAACCCACGGCACCAAGCACCCTGTCAAGTCTTCTCCTAAAAACCTCCAGTGATGGCGACTCCACCACCTCCCCAGGCAGCCCATTCCAATGGGCAATCACTCTTTCTGTATAGAACTTTTTTCTAACATCCAGCCTGAACCTCCCCTGGCGCAGCCTGAGACTGTGTCCTCTTGTTCTGGTACTGGCTGCCTGGGAGAAGAGACCAACATCCGTCTGTCTACAACCTCCCTTCAGGTAGTTGTAGAGAGTAATAAGGTCACCCCTGAGTCTCCTCTTCTCCAGGCTAAGCAACCCCAGCTCCCTCAGCCTCTCCTCGTAGGGCTTATGTATTTACAGGACTGCTTAATAGGACACATCTGAATGTACTGCAGTGAAGTTACCTACCAGAAAGGGGCTTACTGTCCTGTTTGTTGCTGAGTAAGATAAAATGTTAATGAAGATTAAATGCTTGGCTGCTGAGGATCCCCTGTGCATTGGAAAACACCTTCACTGAACTCTCATAACCTCACTGCTGACTCCTGTTCCACAATGTTCTGCTTCTGCAGCTCCTTTTGTTGCATGGTTAAATTTAGAACATTTATTCTTTATGTCACATTTAATTCAGATAACACCAACTTTTAGCACCTGAAGAGACTCACTCTAGTTTCACTGTAAGTAATTCACTGCAACCTAGTGACGCTGGTATTGGGACTAGAAGAATAAAATTAAATCTGTGGGCTGGCATACCACATACCGAATGTGGAAGAAGGATACATGGTCACTCACTTTTTCATGATATTCTTTGTTCTTTTTTTCCACTTGTTTCAGATCAAACAAAAGCTGATCAACTGCATCTTCTTTTGTCTCAACTCTGGAGAAAGAGTAAAGAAAGAGATACTCTTACAAGAATAAAAGCTAGAAGAATGTTATTTAAACTAGACACAAATACTACTGAAATATTTACTTTTGTATCATATTGCTTGGCTCTTTTGGGTAGATACCACTGTGTGCTTACTCCACATCAAGAAATTATTTCCCATATACATCTAGACCTTCATGTTAGTTTGAACCTCATTCTTGTCCTGAGAGACAGACTCCCTGATTATAGTGTTCCTTTGTGAACACTAGGGACCATTAAGCTGGTTTATTCTTTCTGGATGTGGTTTTGCTGACCTATTGCACAGGTCTTTTTTAGGACAAGATTATTTGTCCTCTGGAAATAACTACTCACCACTCAGTACAGAGGAAGCCTGGGCAACCCACTCAGACAAAAGTCAGATGACTTCTGAACTTGAGAATGAAATGGGATTCAATTCCTCTGCAAATGTGCCTTTTTCTTTTTTTTTTTTAGTTTCATAAACTGCATTTGTACACCAAGAACTAGTTAGCCTTTTAGAAATGCTAAGGGAATGGGGAGAATCCAGGTAGTACCCTCTAAGTATGTTTATACATTTTTGACAAAGAACTGTCTCACTGCTTTCACAATTTTCATAGACTACTTGTTATCTTCTTTGCCACAGCTGCAAAATAAGCTTTCTTTCTGGTTTTTTTTTTGGTGTTCTCTCACCTAGAATGAGAAACAGTCAATTGCAGATGCTGTCTGTTTGCAAAATTCTGTGTAATCTTTCCTGCTGTTCCTGGAATTCATGCAGCATAGAGCACAACAGAGGCAAGTATTACAATTATCACAGTATCTTTTACTGTTTCAACAGCTATTGTTCCTTGAGGTTTTGTTTGGGAAGGGGTTTTTTGCCCCTCCCTATTGTATTGTTTTGAAGTAAAATAATTTTTTCCTGACTCAGTCATGCAAATTCCAGGTTGCTAGATTTGCATCCTCTGGTGCCAGTGACCTCCAAGGTATTCTTCAGGTTTTCCACTAAGTACAGGGATATTAGACTAGAACAAAGATGTAGGGGTATGGTGGTGATGGCTACAGCAAAAATATATCACTTATTAGGCAGAAGTGACACCTTGTCCATACAATAGGACCTCCTAAATCACCTGCCACTTTAAACCATTTCTGCATTTTGAAATATTGCTGCCAGTCTTAATTTCTGCTGCTGAAAGATTTTCCATGATGTGGCAGTCTGTACCTGTAACTTCGCTAATGTCAACAATTTATATGAGTGGAATTTGCTATTTTGCCTGCTGCATATTGGAACTCTCCTCTTTAGATTGTTTTTATATGGTATTTCTTAGATTAAAGCTACAAACCAGATAGACTGATGTTACCTTTGATACTATTCTCTGTATATTAGGTTTCATAGAGACAATTTAATAACAAAGAAACACTTCTCTCCATACTACTTTGTTCAATCAAGTTATGGATTACAGAGGTGAAAGGAGAGAGGGAAAGGGAGAGTGAAAAAGAAGAAAAAGGGGAAGACAGAATATTTTTTTCCCTTTTTCTCCTACTGTTGCTGTAGAAACTAAATACCCTGTGTTAATATAGCAGCCATTTCAGTGGAAGACTCTTTAGGCAAACAGGTTTCCTTGGCTATTTGAATATGCATAAAAATAATTTCATCAGAAAGCAGTGTGGCCTTTTTTCTTAGACTAGTAATACAGTTTGCTTATTTCTTTGCAAAATAGAGGGGTTGGTTTGTCGACTTTTTGGATGGCATTTATTTGTGATATGATTCGGCTCAATCCAGACTGTTTTGCTATGGAAAGTTGTGCTCTGTTCTTGCACTCAAACCCTGTAAATGCCTATAGATGTCTCCAAAATATATGTAGTTACTCTTCAGGTTGTTTGCCCCACTTTTCATTTGTACACTGCTCCCTAAACACTGATAATTGTTCAGTATTGGATACTGCTGAGGTTTTCCCACTTTGATCTCTCTTTTATCAAGAGATGTGTGGTGTGGCTGACACACTGGAGGGAAGGGATGCCATCCAGAGGGACCTTGACAGGCTGGAGAGGTGGGCCCATGACAACCTCGTGAGGTTCAACAAGACCAAGTGCAAGGTCCTATACTTGGGTCAGGGCAATCCCAGGCACCAATAAAGGCTGGGCAGTGACTGGCTTGAGAGGAGTCCTGACTTGGGAGTGCAGATGGATAAGCTCAACATGAGCCACCAGTATGCACTTGCAGCCCAGAAAGCCAATCACATCCTGAGCTGCAACAAGAGAAGTGTAGACAGCAGGTCAAGGGAGGTGATTCTCCGAAAGATAAGGATGTGTTGGAATGTCTCCAGAGAAGGGCCACAAGGATGATCAGAGGGCTGGACTTCCTCTCCTCTGAGAACAGGCTGAGAAAGTTGGGGTTCTTCAGTCTGGAGAAGGCTCCAAGGAGACTTGATTGTGACCTTCCAATATTTGAAGGGGGCCTACAAGACACCTGGTGAGGGACATTTTAGGATGTTGGGTAGCAATACGATTAGGTGGAATGGATCCAAGCTAGAGGAGGGTAGGTTTAGATTAGCCATGGGGAAGAATTTCTTCAACATAAGGGTGGTGAGACACTGGAACAGGTTGTACAAAGAGGTGGTGGAAGTCCCATCCCTGGATGCTTTTAAGGCCAAGATGGATGGAGTTCTGTGCAACCTCACCTAGTGGAAAGTGATTGGAACTAGATGATCCTTGAGGTTCCTTCCAGCCCTGACAATTCTGTGACTCTGTGAAAGTCACAGAGCTTATTTTTTCTCCTTTTAATCATCTCCTCAAAAGACCAAATAAATTAGACTATTTTGTAACTACTTCCAATATTGCCTTCTTGGCTCTTATTTTGTTTTGGTTGATTTTAAGAGACTTTGAAGTCAACCCTCCATTATTATCAAAATAAACCAATTTCTTTTGTGCTCCACTCTCAGCTGCACCAAGGGAGCAAACTGTAGGTCTTGAGGGTCTGGCTAGTAACTACAAATCTCTGTGAACAGCAAGGAACCCTAAAAAAAACCCCCAACAATCAAATGTGATCTTGCAACTTCAGAGTATGCCAATCCAATCACATACTCTGTACAAGTGAAAAGTTAAATATATTAAACTTACAGAAATTCTAGCAAGACTTCTGGAAAAGCTGTAAATTGCTCTTCTGATGTCTCCTCTTTCTTCTTCTCTTCCATTCTTTTTTGCTGTACTTGTGCTAGAAATTAGATCTAAAGGGAGGAAATGGCAGGCAAAAAAAAAAAAAAAAGGAAAAAAAAATCAATTATTTACAAAACGTGTTATGTTCACCAGCCTGCTACAGGGTGCTCCAACCCTCCCCCCCTCCCATCAGCGGGGGTTTCAATGGGGAAAGACAAAGGCACGAAATTGCCTTCCCCTTGCCCTAGGGACAGGTAAACGGCACCCATTCTTCCCGCCGGGGCAGAGGTCCCTCACTGGTATGTACTGGTGGGGGAAGTCCGCTGGGTTTGGAAGCTACGATTAAGTGGCACCCATTATACATTGGCCTTGGACACTTTGTCTAGAGACGCCTTAAATAGGGGCTCTTGGTCTCGCTCTTATATTTCGCTCTCGCCCTCATCCTTCTCTCTCTTTCTTTCTCGCCTTGCTTGCTCCACTCGGACCTGGCTTCTCCCCGGATCTGCCTGCCCTGGGGTCCTGCTCCCTGTCTGCCGGGAGGGACCCTGCCTGCCATGAAGCTGCGGCCTCCTTGCACTGCTCAGACAGTGGCAATGCACAAGCTTCCCTCGTAGCAGCTGTGTCTACAGACACTTCTATTCTGGCAGGTCCTCTTCCTTTGGATTTGTGCTGCGTTGTCCACAAACTGGATTATAAACCTGCAGTTCTGAGAGCCTGCCACCGAAGAGGGACCTAGGAACCGTCTCCAAATTCCGTCCCCGTGAGTAAAACCGGAATTCTCATCGGCTTTCCCAAGGTCTTGGCTTGCCTCTGATTTTCTAAGTGGGGTGAAGCTGTTTTATGACTTAGCCTTTTCCATTTTTTGAATTCTCTAAATTGTACTGAAGTTGCCCATAAGCATCCTGGTAGAATTCACAACCGAACAGAACCTGTACATAATTTAATAAGTTTTATACAGCATTTTGGGGCGGGGTTTTTGGGAAAATAAAGATAACTATATTTTTGTAATTCCTGCCTCGTTAATTTAACCCAAATCAAATCACAGCCTTTGTTACTTGTGACAAGTTCCCAAAAGTTCTGAAACAAAACAAGATTGTTTTTTTTTACAACAGTAACCCTGCCCAGGATAGCACTTAGTCCTATGGTTTTGGGACACCCTGAAGTGTTGTCTTGAATGAAGATACGCTCATGAACGGTGTCCTCTGTCACCAGTTACTTATTGCATCTCTTGCTGCAGGCTTGTGTTTTACATTCTTGCAAATGAAACAAGCAGTTGTTCCTTTTCCCATCCTTTGGTTCTTTTTTCAGGCTTGTTTTATCAAGTCCACTTGTTAATATGCATCTCTTTCCCTCTCCTTCGGTTCTCCTAGCACTATGAATATTTGCCTTTCACTGCAACTGTGATATCAGTTTCCATTGTTGGAGCTGGAACAAAACCACTCTCTGAAGGGATACGCATGTCAGCAGTATTCTCCCTAGGCATGTTGCCACAACCACCAACCTCAGAAAGCAAATGACAATGAATAATTCTGTAGTGATAGCATATGTTATATAAAGAATTTTAAAGTCCCAAGAAAAAGGCACTTAGAAAGATTTCTCACTTCTAGCGGTCACATTATCAAATGTCATAACCAGATTACTGCCATCTACCATTTACTGGCATATCCAGCAGATCCCAGGACCCAAACTGGGCTAACACTTCAGTATTACAAACTTGTAGAACAATACTTCCCCCCTTTTCTTACAAAAAGAGAGACCAAAAGTTACATGTTTCTCTTTGGTTTATAGACTCCACTTTACTTGTGCCTGGATTGAACTTAAAAGAAATGTAGATGCATCTTTCTACTCCCAGTCAGCTAGCAGAAGGAAGCCTAGTGAGGGGGGAGAGATTAAAATGAAACTATTTCACTGGGCAAGAGAGAACACATCTCTGATTTAATCATTAACCATTCTAGTAATCCAGCATATGAGATATAAAGAGATATTTTTTGTGGGGGGTATTAAAAGATCACCACTACAAAGCAACACAAGCAAGTGCAGCACACTTAAGGGTACTCTGGAGCATCAGAATCAGGACATGGTTTAATGGTCATAGTGGTGTCAGGTTGATGGGTGGATTTGGTGAGCTTAATGGTCTTTTCCAACTAAAATGATTCTATGATTTAGTTCATACAACATAGGAGGTTCTGTCTGCCATCAGCAATACCTGGAACTCCTGAAATATCCCAGACTTAAGTTGTAATGGATGCTACATATTAGTAAAATATTTCTACTATAGAACTCCCGATAGAATCATGCCTGGGTCACAGTATCACCATGTGATTGCAGTAAAGCTGACATTTACCATCCAAGAAAAACCTCTTGGACTAGAGCATCCACTTGACTCTGAAGCTGTATTATGTCCTTAACATTCACACACAACCTTTGCAGGTA
The DNA here is from genome assembly GCF_014839835.1 of Dryobates pubescens. Lineage (NCBI taxonomy): Eukaryota > Metazoa > Chordata > Aves > Piciformes > Picidae > Dryobates > Dryobates pubescens. The sequence goes on along the minus strand of NC_071621.1, from coordinate 9,510,970 downwards.
ACAATTCAATAAAGTATTTTTCATGAAGCTTTTAACAAGACTTTTAAAAGAGAACAGGTGAATTAAGAAAAAAAAAAATAAGCTGTGACAGGAAGTTAGGTACTTAGCTCCCCTAGCCCCCTTTGAAATTTACAGCCCAGAAGCACAAGCGCAGGATACATTTTTAAAGCATGAGAAAGGATTTGCTATCATTGGTATGGAGTTCACTTTCACTTAAGCACTTTTTTTTAACTGATTTTTCTCAGAAATGGAAGACCACTGCAGCAATCTCTAGTTTTCTTATTTCTGTATCACTTAATGGATAACCAAACCCTCTGCTTAAAACTGGATACCAACAGAAACATTTGGAGCAGTAGCACTTTGGAAAAATTTGCCTTTTTTTTTTTTAACAACTCTACCCACAGGTGAGCTTCAATGACATATTTATGATATTATTCCTGTGCAGGGAGAAACAGGAAAGCCTCTAGGCTGTAAAACAAGGTTAAAAAAAAAGTCAATCTAGAATAATACATTTGCTGGATTGTGCAAACCACAGAAAATGCACACAAGAGATAAGGGAACGTTTAAGGGGACTGAAAACTGACTTGCAAATTTTAAACCATCAGGAAAACATTTGCATTTCTTCTCCTAAACAAATCATGGGGCACAACTCTTACCAGACCCCCATTATAACTATCAGCACTTTTAAAATCAGTAACTACACTGCTATTACATTCTTGGGAGAAGCAAGCAGATCCCATACCCCAATTCCGCTACTGTGACTTCCCAGACACTGTATGGCAGCCCACCAGTTGCAGGAGCCCGGCCACTATCACCACCCACACCTGTGCTCACACTATGAGACCTGCATCTCAAGCAGCTGCACTATCAATACCCTCTGCTCCCTCAGCCCTCATCAGCACTCTGCAGCTGTATCATAACCCTTTTCTAATATCTAAACCAGGCTAAAAACTTCCTCTGCTCTCACAGAATCACAGACATTGGAAGGGACCTCTAGAGATCTAGTCCAACTCTCCTGCTAAAGCAGGTTTGCCTAGATCAGGTTGCACAGCAATACGTTCAGATGAGTTTCCAGAGGAGACCCCACGGCCTCTCCAGGCAGCCTGTTCCAGCGCTCTGTCACTCAAAATAGTTTTTGCCTGTGTTCGGGTAGAATCCCCTGTGTTCTAGTTTGTGCCCCTCGTCCTGTCACTGGGCACCACTACAAAGTTTTACCTCATTCTCTCGACCTCCACCCTCAGCACCTTTCAAGTCCGTAGCACATATTCCCCACTACCCCCTTCACAACTGGATGCCTCAGTGGACACAGCTGGGCCACCATTCACAGTGGCCCGGAAATGCCTGCTCACTGCCACCAAACCCCACTGGTACTGTCACTCTGTGACTAAGCCGCCCCTCCCAGCTCCATCTGCCCCCCACCACCTCTGAGCACCCATCACCACCAAAGAGGTTCCCTACAGGGCCAAGCTCTACCACGACCCTCATCCAAGCCCTCCTCATGGCCCTGGGCACCTACGTTCCCAAGACCTCAACAGTCACAACAGCCGGCCCCGTTCCCGACACCCAGTCAACACCGGATCCTTGCCGCCCCCACACGCTGTTTCCGCTCCGCGGTCCTCGCTTCCGCAGGTCCTGCCGGCGGGGGGCGGTCACGCAGGGGCGGATGCTAGTCGGGCAGTACCCGCCCGGCGCCACCACGACGGCCAGGACCCGGCTGGTCGCCGAGGCAACCGGGGCCCCGCCCCTCCCCGCCTTTCGAAGGCAGGCGGCGCCCTCTGGCGGCGCCACGGCGGAGCCGCCGCTCAGGAAAAGCCCGCGAAAAGCGGCCCGCCCTGAGCACTAAGGCGGCCATGGCTGCGAGAACTGTCAGAGACGCTGGAGGTGTGTCCGCCTTGTGAGCCCCCTGTCGGCATCCCGGTTTAGGAAGTAGTCTGTAGAGAAGGGATTGGGGTACTGGTGGATGAAAAACCCATGCAAAGCTACAGGCTTGGGGCAGAGTGGCTGGAAAGGACCTGGGGGTGCTAGTGGACAGCTGTCTGAATGTGAGCCAGCTGTGTGCTCAGCTGGCCAACAGCATCCTGGCGACTGTCAGAACCAGTGTGACAAGCAGGATCTGTGAAGTAATTGTCCCCCTGTACTCAGCACTGGGGAGGCCACACCTTGAATACTGTGTTCCGTTTTGGACTCCGCACTACAAGAAAGACTTTAAGGTTCTGGAATGTATCTAGAGAAAGGCAAGGAAGCTGCTGAAGGGTCTGGAGAACAGGTCTTATGAGGAGCAGCTGACAGAGCTGGGGTTGTTTGGTCTGGAGCAGAGACCTCACCACATGGCTCTCCACAAGTACCTGAAAGGAGATTGTAACCAGGTGGGGTTTCATCTCTTCTCCCTTATAGCAAGTGGAAACAGCCTCACACAGTGCCAGGGAAAGTTTAGGTTGGATATTAGAAGAATCTTCTTCACTGGGAAGGTTCTTAAACACTAGAATAAGCTCCCCAAGGGGGGTTGCTTGAATCACAATCCTTGGACATGTTTATAAGATGCACAGATGTGGTGCTAAGGGGCATACTTTAGCACCAGACTTGGTAGCATTAGATAGTGGTTGGACTCAGTCATCATAAAGGTCATTTCCAATAAAAATGATTCTATGATTCTTTGAAAAGCTGGACGTGAGCTGGCAATGTGCAGTCAGGCCAATCACATCCCAGGCTGTATCAAAAGAAATGTTTATCATCACAAGTGTGTCAAGGGATGCGATTCTGCTCCCCTATTGTGGTGAGACCTCGCCTGCAGAGTTGTGTCCAGGTCTGGGGTCTTCAGCACAGGAAAGAAATGTTGAAGCAGAGCCAGAAGGGACCACAAAAATTATTAGAGACTGGAATACCTCTGAGGAAAGGCTGGGAGTTGGGCTTGTTCAGCCTAAAGAAGAGAAGGCTCCAGGGAGACCTTATTGCAGCCTTCCAATAATTAAAGAGGTCTATCTACATTCAGTCCATATCTGCAGCTAAACTCTAGCAGTTACTCTATCACCCAATGAATGATTCCCAGCAAGGAAGGGGGGAATCAGGAAAAGGAGAGAAGACCCACAGGTTGAAACGAAAACAGATTTAACGAAAGAGCCAAAATCATATCAATGTCATTAGAAAGTATATAAAATTATGCTCAGCAAAGATACAGCAGTCACAACAATCAGGAAGACAGTGCTCAAGAGCAAGCAAAGGAAAAAAGAAGAGAGAGAAGGGGAGCCCAAGCAGGAAACTCCCCTCGGCAAACTTCCTTCTTTATACTGAGTGTGATGCTCATGGCCTAGGATTCAGCTATGAACCAACACTTATCAGCTGTCCTGGCTAACTCAGAAAACTGCTGATGGGCTGCAGCACGTGGCTGGCCTGTGAGTCACAACAAAACTAGGACATGGGCCTATAAGAAAGATGGGGACAGACATTTTAGTAGGGCCTGTTGTGACAGGACAAAGGGTAACAGTTCTAAACTAGAAGAGGGGAGATTGAGACTAGATATAAGGCAGAAATGTTTTACAATGAGGGTGGTGAAACACTGACGCAGTTCACTCAGAGAGGTTGTAGGTGCCCTATCCCTGAAAACATTCAAGGTCAAGTTGGACAGGGTTCTGAGCAACCTGATCTACTTGAAGAATGATCAGCTTATTGCAGACATTTAAAGGTCCTTTCTCAACCAAAACTATCCTATGAAATGAGAAAAGCAAATGTTAACAACAGCATAGTAGTAATTCAAGCCCTGAGAGGGATTTCCATGTAGCTGGCCAGAATTTTATCCAAATAGATACCTACAGCAGCAGGCTTAAGAGCATTGAAGTAAAATCGAAGTAAAATTGCTGCTGTCTTCAAGAAAAAGCATTTCCAAGCCTCAAAGTGGTACCTGCAGTTCCAAACCAATTGTGAGCTGGGTCAGCTCTAACTGCAGAGATGTTTTCTCAGGAACAAGCTCTACAAGTCATCCAAAGCACTGAGGTGGAACAAGCTCCTGCACCTGCAGTAACAGGCAACCATGCACTACTGCCTGTAATTTCCTTTGCCCCATATAGCAGTGTTGTGCAAAAAGCAGTGGGGGACAGAGTGAGCACAAAAAGATGGCAGAGAGAGATGGAGGCTGATCCCAAACTATGTCTGTGTTACTTTTGCTGGCCAGCAGACTTCCATTGTTTTTGGATGAGCTCTGTACATTGTCTTCCTTCATAGGACATTGCTATCTGAGCCACATAACCTGGAAGCCACACTCTACCACAAAATTAAATTGTAAATTACTATAATAAATGCCTTTGTCCTCATCCTTGGGTGAAAGCCAAGAGCCTGGAGAAGAGGAGACTCAGGGGTGACCTTATTACTCTCTACAACTACCTGAAGGGAGGTTGTAGACAGACGGATGTTGGTCTCTTCTCCCAGGCAGCCAGTACCAGAACAAGAGGACACAGTCTCAGGCTGCACCAGGGGAGGTTCAGGCTAGATGTTAGGAAAAAGTTCTATACAGAAAGAGTGATTGCCCATTGGAATGGGCTGCCTGGGGAGGTGGTGGAGTTGCCATCACTGGAGGTTTTCAGAAGAAGACTTGATGGGGTGCTTGGTGCCATGGGTTAGTTGTTTGGGTGGTGTTGGATTGGTTGATGGGTTGGACGCGATGATCTTGAAGGTCTCTTCCAACCTGGTTTATTCTATGTATTCTATGTATTCTAAGAAAGTCATATTTGCCTACTTCGTTCAGAGTATTTGGCCAGTCCTGTGTGAATTTCCATTGTCCTGTGATAACTCCTGTTTGAAAAAGTATAGCAGTCTCTGTGATTAAGACATATTCATTAAAGCAAGGACAGAGCACTTTTAGTCCTAAGGGCAGGGATCTTAATTTGTAATCCATCTGTGTTGAAGACAATAGGAAAATGCTATTTATGTTTATTCAGTGGCCTCATATATGGTAAGAAATGAGAAAGCAAAAAACAAACACCCCCCCTCCCCCCCAAAAAACAACCAACAATCAAACCACCACCACCACAACAGCAAAAAAACCCAAATCATAAAAACTTAGCTATTTTAATGTCCTTCTCCTATGCTATGGATTGAATGATGCTACAGAGTAGCCAGCTGACATGTAAGACAGGCATTAAATAGAAGACAGAGACTAGAAAAGAACAGCATCTTAAGGCAAAGACAGGAACAGCCTTGACCTTCATATTTTGTAGCACAAGATCTTTAACTTGGACATATTTAAATGGTACTATTCCAAAAAGTTACAGGGCTTAAATTCACCTGTGGACAACATTTGCTTTTTTCTATCTGCATGGCCAGGCAATATTTACATCTTTTAGAAAGTCTTCTCTTACATCCTGAAAGGAAAAAAAAACCCACTAAGATAATACTGAGTTGTGCTGGTTTGAGCCCTAACTGGAGTTTAAGAGCTCAAATGACAGCAAACCAAGAATTCCTCCTGCTTCCCTCTCCAGAGCAACCGCCAATGTAGTAACTAAAGTGATATTGGAAGAAATAATTCCAGATATGAGTTGGTAAACCAGACAGATTCTGATTGAGGCACTCATTTTACATCAAAGGTGGTCCAACAATTAATGGACAGTTTGGGCATACATTGGGAACTTCATACCCCCTGGCACCCACAGAGCTCAGGGAGAGTAGAAAGAATGAACCAAACACTGAAACAAACTCTCACCAAATTAACTCGGTAGCACATAAGACCCTTAATGGGAAGGTCATGAGTTCAAGCCTGCAGTGGGCAGTAGTGTCTTCCCTAGTCTAGTCATGAGGTCTGTGGTGGCAGGTTGGACTCGATGATCTTTGAGGTCTCTTCCAACCTTAGTGATACTGAATACTGAATGACTGAAATCCAGATGACATGACCCTTGGCCTTGCTCTAGATAAGGACACAGCCAAGATCTGATGTTGGTGTATCACCCTATGAAATGATGTTTGGGTTACCTTATTTACAAGGTGGGAGGGAAATGGCTAATTGTGAACTGGGGGACAAAAGCATTAGAAATTATGTGATGACAACTGGGAGAACTTTACAACATTTATGGGCTCAAGGGTTGTTATCTCAGTCAGTTCCTTTAGATTTCCAAATCCACAAATTTAAACCAGGAGACTGGGTTATGATAAAAATGTGGAAAAAACAAACAGTTATACCTCAATGGGAAGGTCCCTTTCAGGTGTTGCTTACCACAGAGGCTGCAGTACAGACAGATGAGAGAGGATGGACACACGCAACCAGTTTAAGGACCTGTGGATCCATCCACCGAATGGACTGTGGTACCCTAAGTGGAGGACCTAAGGATGGTTATCAGACAAGTTCCAGTATCAGAATAGGAGTGGTAATGGTCCTTGCCTGAAAACATAACAAACTAGAAAAAAGTTGGGGTTCAAAATTGGTAAAACCTCTCTGGACAAGCGTACATAATCCGAGCAGAGTATTGGTGGGGATTGAAGGAGGCAAGACCAGGCAGACCTCTATAATTGCCATGAAGAAGATCTAGAACCATGGCTGTGGGCAGCAACCCCATAGGCCATGTGAGTGGAGTTGCAAGTCAAACCAGACTCCCAATTCCTGGGATTAACCACTTGGAGGGAGAAAGTTGTCAGCCAGGCCTTGGTGTATATACCATACTCACTGTGTATGGTACCTATTAAAGTATGAGATGAAATATTCTCAGGCAAGGAACGTCAGTTGTTATCCCACTCCTTTTACCAGGAAGTTGAAATTAGACTCCTTTTTGCTTGTTATAGAATTGTTGCCAGGTTATGCAACTGTTCCCCTCCCACATTTGAAACAGGTGAGATGGTGGAACTGGGTGGGGAAGAAACATGACTTAAAGGAATCCTCTTGGGAGGTTTTATTAGGTTATTATGGCTCAAGCCAAATGTAGTAGAAAGAAGAGGAGGGGTTATGAGAAATTGTTATATTTGGCTTTGACAGGTGGAATTGCTGGGGACAGTGGGGCTCGATCTGTGTGTATTGGGAGAGAAAGGTGAGCTGTTGAGATGTCTGAAAACTGGCCGGGTCAAAAGTGCAAGTTTTGTCCCAGCCCTGATGGAGAGGGGTGGGAGCATGCTGTGGAAATACAAAGGGATTGGTGGAGATATGTATGAATATGTATGTTTGACATCTATGTAAGTTTAACTTGTGTTGTTGTGGTGTGCCTCTTGCAAACCTGCTATGTGCCCAGTGCTGTTTTTGTCTTTATTTTGCAATAAACTGTTTGTAAAATTCAGCAGTGAGCTTGTTCCTCACAGTTGTAAGTGGATTCAGTCCTTTAGAGAGCATGGGAGCAGCTTGGAGAGGCCAGGCCTGACCACGTGGAAGAATCAGGAAACTGACTGCAGCTCTTGTCCTTTCAAGCAGGTGAGGCAGGAGAAAGAGAGCAAAGGCAGCAATGTCCTCCTTTTTATAGGCTTGCTGGAATGGAAGGGGAAGTGGAATAGACCACCTTTGACCCAGAGTGCCCCTCCTCCTGGGAGGGGGAAACCAAGTCCCTCTCTGTTCACCTGAATCAGGTTTCTTTTATCCTCCGAGGGTAGGGAGCAAGGCTCTCACAGCCCTCCTCCCAGAATGGGTGTAACCCAGCACATATGTTCATCTGTTTTGCAGGTGAACAGTGTTGTCAGGATCAGGCAGTGCTTTCAGCTCTTCCTTGACCTTCTGCTAACAAACTTGAAGACAGAGGCCAGGCAGATCTCATCCATAAGCTTCCTGGAGCCTGAGATTAGGCTGACTGCTCTGTAGTCCCCTGGATCCTTCTTCTTGTTGCTGAGAATCACAGAATCACAGAATGTTAGGGGCTTGAAGGGACCTCAACAGATCTAGTCCAACCCCCCTGCCAAAGCAGGATCACCTATACCAGATCACACAGGAATTCATCCAGGTGTGTCTTGAATATCTCCAGAGAGGGAAACTCCACAACCCACCTAGGCAGCCTGTTCCAGTGTTCTGTCACTCTTGCAGTGAAATAATTCTTCCTCCTGTTTCCATGGGACTTCCTGTGCCTCAGCTTCCACCTGTTGCCCCTTGTTCTGTCACTGGGCATTACCGAGAAGAACCTGGCTCTGTCCTTTTGGCACTCACCCTTTACATATTTATAAACATGAATGAGGTCACCCCTTAATCTCCTCCTTTCCAAGCTGAAGAGCCCCAGCTTCCTCAGTCTGTCCTCATCAGGAAGATGTTCTACTCCCTCGATCATTTTTGTGGCTCTGCACTGGACTCTCTCAAGCAGTTCCCTGTCCTTCTTGAACTGAGGGGCCCAGAACTGGACACAGTATTCCAGATGTGGCCTCACCAGGGCAGAGTAGAGGGGGAGGAGAACCTCTCTCAACCTACTGACCACACCCCTTCTAATACAACCCAGGATACCTCTGGCCTTCTTGGCCACAAGAGCACATTGCTGGGTGTCACATTTGTCTTTAAATGGCCATCATGAACCAATATATACAATGTATGTAATATATATAACATATACATATAAAGAAATATATATGCATAAAGGAGTTACCTAAAGGGAACCAGGAACAGAAGACAGAGGAGAGAAACAGCTTCACATTCCAAGGAAGGACCACTTAAAAGTCACATGTGCCCCTCAATCTGAATCTGTTTCAGAACTGAATGCCAATGAGCTTGAGATTTCCATTTGAGGCAGACTTGGCTGTGAATGCAATGTATGCTCATTGGTACATACCTTGCAGAGGGACTTCATCCTCCTTCTTTTGATAGTTTTGTAAAAGTAACCAGACGATGGAAATCTCAGCCTCCAATACTAGGAAAAATATTCCTTCCCTCAAGTGGGGGAAGATGTATTTTGTGACAGGATTTACCCTTCATTCTGCTATGTGGTCAGAAATGTCAGAAACTGGCTGCACTGTGAAGTGAATTCTACATTGCTATGTGTCCCATGAGCTAGGCCTGGAGAATTCCAGCTGAGAACCAGCTCAATACCAGTGGCCTTTCAGTCAAAAGAATTGTGGATACAAAAGAAGCAAAATACTCTCTGTACTCTTTGGCAAGGTCTTTTCCTCCATAGGAATAAAGGAAATAAATATTTGAAGGGTTAAACTTGGAGAGCAGAGCTCCAAGCACCACCAGACTGATAGAAGGAGACTATTAGCCTTGATGGGTCGTAAACCATGGGAACACAATGCAGCAGTGCAGTGGTGAAAGAACACAGATACCTGATTACAAATGGTCATTATGACCTGAAAGTGCAGTAATTTGCACATATCATAGATTGTTGTAACAGAGTCCCTGATCATCTAATTTTTCTCTGACACTTGCTAAAACCTTGATAAGATATAGGTATTAGTGTGATGCATTTTTCTGTAGCCAATCCTAAGTTTACAACTGTTGCTTGAATGAGTCTAATAACCAATCACAAACTGCTTCTTTGTTGTGTTAGCCTTTATAAAGAAAAGATTTTGTACCATAAAGTTGACACTTGGCCTGAATCAGGTTGTGTCCCATCTCTTAATCATGGCAAATATTTTTTGGAAGAAGTAGCTTGTGTCTGAGAGATGCTGAGTTTGGTAACATTCACTTAGAGCAAACTTCTCACTTCCTTTTCTGCAGCTTAACCAGGCCATCACTGGAGCTGTGGTGGCTATGATAGGCCTCCTTCTTCACACAGATGACTTTCAAGGGTGCACATTTGGCCAGGTATCCCAGCTAACTGAATACGGTATGAGTTTCAGGAGGATATGTAGGTTAAAGTTGCCTCTCCTCTTTAAAATCATCTCCTTGACTGGGGAAAGATGTCACCTCCTGTCCTACACTGCCTCTTCTATCTGGTGCCCTGTCCCAAACCCCATGGTGCATATGAGACTGAACCCAGGAAAGGCTTTCAAGCTTTCTCAAGTGTTGTTCTGATTGGAAAGCCAGGGAGCACATGACTGTTTTGACCTGGGATTTCAGTCCTTGATGCATCTTCCTGTGTCATTTCAGCCCTCCACTACCTGCAGGAAGACAAGTATCCTACTGTGCAGCAGGCAGCAGCTCATAGAATCATAGAATTGTTAGGGTTGGAAGGGATCTCAAGGATCGTCTATTTCCAACTCCCCTGCCTTGGGCAGGGACACCTCACACTAGATCAGGTTGCTCAGAGCCACCTCCAGCCTGGCCTTAAAAACCTCCAGGGATGAGGCCTCTACCACCTCCCTGGCCAACCTGTTCCAGTGTCTCACCACCTTCATGGTGAAGAACTTCTTCCTAACATCCAATCTGAATCTACCCATTTCTATTTTTTTTTCTGGAAAGACCTGCAAAAGCTTCAGAGCTTCAGGAAAGTGAGGAATAGGGAGACCATACAGTCAAGGAAATAGCAGCAAGGCCACAAAGAGTTGGCTGCCAATGCGATCAGCAGAGAAGAATAAAGCATTGCACATTGAAAAGGAGCTAGGGTGCTTCCTTTGGACCCATGGTCTCTTGGCAAGACCTTGTCTGGAGGAGCATTGTTGGGCTACTTCTGGGAGTTTCAGCTCTGGTTATGTTGCCCAGCACTCAATGGGAGCTTGTCCAAGAGGAATCTGGGGAAAATCTGAAGAGGGAATGAGAACTGCTGTTCCTTGTATTGCAAAATACACAAGAGGTGTTCAAATACTCCAGTAAGCATTGGAAGTCTTGTTCTGCTTTTATAACTTCTGCCTGAAGGCTGAGATGGAGTGAAGGTGATAGGCATTTCCTGACAGAGAAACAAGCAGCTCTGGCAAGATTGCCTCTTTAAACATTTTCTCTCTCTCTTTTATTTTTTTTTTTGTAAACTTTGGAAATGTGGTAAGAGAGGGCAAAGTCATAGTGACATTGGAAATTTCCATGCTAAGTGCCAGAGCCACCTTTTATGTGTCACAACTTCATATTCTAATCAAGCTTAAATCTGAAAATTCACCTTTTTACAGACGTGCACACACAGGACAATTGTCACAGACTAAAACTGTCTATGGAAAGGACCAGAAAGCACCTACTATAAAGAGTCAAGAGGCAAAGCACTATGTAATTAAGTGTGAGGAAACATTTCTTCTCAAAAGCACAAACTATCTTGAGCAATCCTTGAGAAAAACTATCCATGAACTGCTTCTTACCTGCTAGTAATCATCAAACAGCAAATTAAGGCTTTATGTCTTTTCCTCAACTGATGTTTTAAAGCAATCTCTAGCAATGCTGCAAAATAGCTCACATTTAAAGATGCACTGCTCAGTGGCAGCAGGACTTATGTTTGTTTTGTTTTGCAGCAAAAAAACAGAAAAATAATCAGGCCCTGCTTCTGCTTTTTAATGCCATCTCCTTCATGATCGTTATTATCAAGCCAATCTATTTCTTACCACAGAGGGCACCATACACAGCTAAAGCACCCACAGTTTCCTTTCACAGCTTACACTGTTGGCATGCATTTCCTTGTTATGTTTTAAAAGGATTTTTAAGACTTGCTTTTTAAAGATGTAAAGGAATTTCTACTTTATGGAGGGACAGCCCTTGCATATATAGTCCCACAGATTTAATCTGAATCCATTTCAAGAACAAATCACTAACCTAAATGTGACTAGGAGAGAACACATATGTATTTTAACAGATACAGTACACACCCCCATACACAGTTTCCCAGCTGTCACTCATCACAATGCTGGTGGCCTCTGTCACCTTGAACTTCCAATAGCAAGGAGCTGCTTTTCTCTAAACTTAGGTACAAAGTCCATGCTTAAAGGGGTGATGGTTTGGGCAACGGGTACACCACACTCGTCGGTTCCAGCAGAGGCCATACACTCCCATACCTGCCAGCTGATACAATGTGTCTAGTTTAAAAAGGCTCAGCTTTATCCCTGCCCTCCTTCTTCTTTGGGACTGCTGTGAGAGGACAGGAAAATACATTTCATATACCAAGCGTGCCATAAAGGTCTCCATATCTAATGACTGTCCCAAGTGATGTTTCTTGATCTGCACTGAACAGTGGTTTGACATCAGTTTGACTAGATACAGCTTAGTACTCTGCATTAGGCTGAATAAAAATATGGGGATAAAAGATACCTGAATTAAAACTGTGGGGAGAAATGAAATTTCAAGCGTTTACAAGGTCTCCAATTCACTTTGACCCATGCAAACTGAATTGAAGACTTGTTAAAGGCTTATTAAGCCAGAATTTTACTGGATAGTGAATAAAGTGTGCTCTAGTCCCTATTTTTGTCATCAGGAAGTGCCATATGTAAAATACAAACAGTTGAAAAGACAAGCAATTTGCCAAGCCTGTATACCAATGCCATGTATACAAAATTCTCTTTTAAAAGTGTTAAATAGTTTCAACATATCCAAGTTTGAGTAGGAGGTGAAACAAGAATTTACGGTTAGCAGGAAACTAGCACCAGTGATGTAGGATTTGGGGAGTGAATGGGTCCAGGTTTGGAACATAATGAGGAACTAATTTAAAACCAAGCTGCTGCAAGTGAGACCAGAGCAAGTGCCTCCTGGGCTGCCCACAAGGCAGGCCTCACTCCCAGATACTCCAGAGACTGAAACCCTCCAGCTGCTGCAAAACACAGGAAAAGAACATGAATAACAGGAAAACGCCACCACACCAACGCTCCACATGGCAGGGGTTCAGTGCTGTTCCCTGGCTCTCAGAGGGACTCCAGAAATCACCCTGGTGCCTTGGCTTCAAGAGGAATGACCTGGTGAAACATCCTATGAAATGGCATCTTGTATATTTTGTGTTACTAATTAAACAGCAAAGCACTTACAGCTTCCTTGACTAACGACTGAAACCTCCGTTATCACTGCCTGCGTCTTTACTGCAAACAGGGGCGTATGTTTGCACCTCTTGGGTTGCTTATCATCTGGTAAAGTGAAATGCTGATTATTTTACCGCAGGAAAGCTAGTCAAGTCCAGTGGATAGTCCCTGCGTGGCCTTCATGTAAAACATGGAATATGAAGTTTCCCCTGTGGAGACCTTTCTGCTGTGGACTGAACCCACTTCTACGAGCTTCTGCTTCAGAAGTGCCGCTCAAATTCACCCCGAAGGCTCCTACTACACCTGAGACACACCGCTCCTCCCCGGTCCCTCGGAACGCCCTCTCGGTGCCACAGGTGACGGAAACCGCAGGGCAGCTCTGGCGGGAGGGGCTCCGGCAGGCCAGAGGCGCGGGGACCCGCCCAGACCCGCCCTGCTCTGAGGGATGCGACGCCGCTATTGGCTCGGCGGCGGACCGGGGTGCCTCGCCCTGCGCCGCCGACTCCTTCCCTTCAGGCAAGCGGGGAGGTGGCGTGGACAGCGGCTGCTGGTCGAGACAAGGTAATTGAGGCTGTCTCCCAGAGGAGGGGAAGGACTGGGGGAGCCGCGGAGGGGTCCTGCGGTGTCAGGGTCCTGCGGTGTCAGGGTCCTGCGGTGTCAGGGTCCTGCGGTGTCAGGGTGTTGCGCTGCCCCAGCTCGCTGAGACGGCGGGAGAGGTGAGGCTGCCCTGAGAGATTTCGGGGAGTGGGGGTGTCTTGCTAGTGGAGTGACTCGGTGACACGAAAAAGAGGCACATATACCACACGTAATGCTGGAACAGCGTGAGGTGAGGAAGGGGTGTTAGCTGAGGAATGCGGCTTTCAGCAGCCGAGCTGCTCCGTGTTCCCGTGTTTTTGCCTGAGGAGGGAGGAGGTCCCACAGGTGTCTCCCCTCGCTCAGCCTCTGTTACTAAGGCTAGGGGAATACGCCGCTTGTCAGCGGCTTTACTCAGAATCCTTCTCGAGAGCCAGTGCGAAGAACTGCTGGCTCCTGCCTGCAACGGGGGCTGTGTCCTGGGACGCTTCTGTTCTGCTCGGGGGATCCTGTCTGGTGGTGAGAGCTGAGTAACTGAAAACTTTCCTGCACCTTGTTTCTGTAGAGGTCTACTTTAATAAAAGAGCTCCCTTTATTTAAAAAGGATGCTTAGATCTCAGTTGGGAGATGCTAATGACCTTTGTGTAAATAGCAAACACTTTAATTTTAAACCACTAAATTAGTTGCATCTTCTATGCTGTGTCTGGAGTGACTTGGACCTAGCGCTGCAATTGGTTGCGTCTTCTTTCCTGTGTGAGCAGAAGGATCTGTTTCTGCATTTGCCATTGCAGGATAAAGGTCACTTAAATCTGGGGGCAGACTGTCAAGTGGCAAGGGAAATATTTCTGAATTTTCTCAAAAGTGTAAGGGGAGGGGATTTAAAGCATGTCTGATGAAAACCCTAGTGGTAAATGAAGCAATTAAAGTGTTGCAACAAAATATTTCTGTGTTTGTTTGTATCGGAGAATTGGAGATGTCTGTGATGGGATGTTTAAAAGACTGATAAATCAAACTGCTTTACTAAACTGATACACAGCAGCAGTACAGATTTCCAGTCATTACTTCTCAGTTAGCATCAATGGTTATCATTACGTTGTCCAAACATTTCTTGAATATCACATCTCTAAGTGGTAGTAATCATGGAAATGCTCAGGGCAGTGGAGTTGATGCACTGTATTTAGCACTTAAAAATACAGTTTCTGATGGTCTCTGTTGCCAGAGTTAAAGTACTAGAGAGCCTTTTGCCAAGAGGAATCAAAGGCAGCATTTTTTGCTTTTCATTACCATCCTTCTTTGCTCATTGTTATGCACCTTGCTGCTTCCCTGGACGAGAAGAGGGCGATCTCACCTGCCTTTGACATAGTTCATATTATTTGAGGGAATAAAATCCAAGTTTTGCTAGGCATCCATCTTATTATTTATTTTGCAGGATTATTGTGGTTCAATCAGATGTATCTCCTCTTTGTTCTGCAAGTTTATTTTGGTTTCACCTGCCCACTCTACACCGTTTGCTCTTATGTTGCAGATTTTACTATTATCAAGTTTTTGTGTGTGCCATTCAGATGAGTATGGCACAACTCTCGGTCCATTTGCACTTGTGTGTTAGCAATATATTTATGCATAGCTGTGTTATAAAATACTTCTGGTAATGTTACAGTGTTACAGAATGCCTATGCACTCTACACTTCCCCCCCACCCCCTAGATTTAAGTGCCTGTGCCTAGGTTTAAGGCAAGCATCTTGCTTAATCTGCTTCCTACTTACGGGTGCAGCAGCCGCTGCTTTGGTTGCAAAGCATGTTCCTGAATTTTCTGAAGCTGTCATTGGACCTGTCTGATGTTAAAGATATTTCCTTTTAGCATTTCTTGCAGTCTAGAATAATGTATTATCAGTTATGTTGTCAGGTGTTTAAAATTCAGTGAAATAGTTCTTTATGGTCTTGTAAATGCTGACAAAGGCCGGAGAAGACAATCCATTGTCCCCAAAAATGAATGACAGAAAGGTGAATTTGTCTTTTCTCTAAAGCACTGGGTAGAGACCATGAACAGGTATTCTCTGGTATAAACTCCTGTTGGTCTGCATGAGACACTTGACAGATTCTCAGCTGGAAGTAGTGCTCCAATTTAGTACTTGGAGAAAAACTTTGGTGTTTGCCCAGAAGCTGAGATTTTGACTGTTGCATCTGAAGGAAAGGCTTAACGGGGGAGCTAAACAGTGTGAATGTCCGAAGAATGACTTGTTTTTCTACCCTGTATTGTTTCCTGTGCCCCTGGCAGAAGGGAATAGAACAGACTTCAAACAAGAACATACTAAAAAAACATTATTTCCAGAGAAACATGAAAGTAAGTCATATACAATTTTTCTACTGAAAGATTAATTTTTTTTTTAATTTCAAATTAAAAATGATGGTTCTGTCATGTGGAAGTCAGTCTTTATTCAGTAGTGACTTGTTCTGTACCATAGTAAGAAATTTTTTTTCTCTCCACAGAAAATTCTCTTCCTCCAGGCTGGCTGCTGACTAACAGACAGCTGCTAAAAGCAGTAGGTGGCCTTCTTGTGGTTAAAATCCATCACCTGTTACACTTGAAGTCAACTTATTTGGGTTGTTCAAGAGCCAGTTTGAGGAGGCTTCTTAGTTTGGTCATGTCAAGCCAGTGATGTTGCATTTGCTGTACTAGCAGTCTCCAGTTCTTCAGTTTATTTGGGCATAAAGCGGCAGACAGCTGGTTTTCGCAGATTTACTCATGCTTCATTCTGGTGGTAGGGAGTTGTTCCAATTCACCTAGGTACAGCAAGTGGCTGGACTAGATTCTTACCTTATGGTTTAATGTTTCTTTCCTATGTGTAACTTGACTCTTTATTGCATTGAGTGTGGCAACAGGAAGAGATATGTGCATGAGAAGGAGGAAAAGAGAGTTTTGCCCTCTTCTTGACTTACATCTCTTTGCCTGGATGGTGATGCCAGATTATTTTTGACCTGAATCCTACATAGTATCCTGTGCATTTACAATATATTAATGGATGATTTCATAATTCTGTTTTCTTCCATCTTACTCCTTTTCCTCTGGAGTATAAATCTTCTAAAAGTATTTTTTTTTCTTTTCACTTTCTATATCAGTCAAAGAAATTCTGCATCTCTTTCTCTGTTTATAAATATGTGTGTGTAGCAATAAAAATGAAGGTAAAACCAAAGGAGATTCTTATTTGCTGATTAACAATATCATTGACAGATACTTTTGTTCTACAAAAGAATCAAACTGAATATAGGTAATTTCCATGTGAAATTACCTGCCTAGTGTCTGATTCTGACTCATAAATTAGTGATTTACTTATGTACTAGCTGGGTGGAGTATGGCTAGACTATATAATCTTAGCCATATAACTAGAGCTCCAGCCCATTCAGGAACTCCAAGGTTAGAAATGGTTTTGGACCATCAGATTTTTAGATGTTTAAAATCGATCTCCCTGCTTTTCTTCTCTGCTGAATTTAAATGGCTTATGTGATTCAGAAATAGCTTAGAAATTGAACATTGGCTATGAAAGGTTAAGGATGAGGTCCAAAAATCCTGTGTAATTGTGCTTTAAACACCATAAACATAGATGCCTAGGCAGGAATATCAAGCCACCAGTGAGCCCTTGACCTTCTTATTCTGATCCTGCCAGCACAAAATGTTACGGTCTTCTTTTTGACCATGCTGAATTTGCAGGTTGCCTGTATTCCAACTGGATATTGCATGGATATGTAGCTCTCTAAGTTATGGGTTGGGGTTATTTTTTTGGGTGGTGGTTGGGTTTTGATGTTTTTCGGTCTGGGTTTTTTGTTTTGTTTTTCTGTGTTTTGTGATAACTTGTTAGTGGAAATGTCATTAATTTTGATTTGTTTCATTGTGAATACAGTACTTGTCTGGAAATTAAGAGACCTGGATTGAAAATTAATACCCTTGGGCTATTCTCTGGTTGCTTCTCCTCTACTAAAACTCAGCTGCTATGTAGCCAAGAATACAGGGCTTCCTGGATGAAGAGGGAAGTCAGGAGGGAGCTTGATTTGCAATGTGTTGGCCTGACTGAGAGAAAGGGAACCTGGGCTCCTGTTTCTGCTTGCAGCACTTTAATACTCATTCTGTGAGCCAGGTGGTTTAACCCTTGGCAATGTGGTGCTAGGAAAGGTTAAAAATGAACCAACTGAAATGTGCAGAGATGGGATTGAATTTGGGGATGTGAATTTGGATCCTTTTGGGCAAGACAGAGCTAACACCTTGCACAGGTATGCTCTTAAAGAATGAGTCACTCCTGCAAAACTAAATACCTGTCCTGGCATTACACTCCAAACCCCAGTCTCATCAGCTCTGATCTCCTGATTTTGTTACCTGTGCCTGAGAAACAATTTCAATGACAGTCTTTGGCTCCCTCTCTCCCATCTCTTTGCTGTTTAGGGCAAATCCCTTTCACACAGCGTGGTTTGACACACTGTATGTAGTGCAGCTGTAGGCTGACACAGAAACTGTTCCTGCCTCCTCATTTCATATGTGTGGAGCTGGGGTTAGCCCTCATGCCTTATTAGGCTTCTTGAATCATAGCACTCACTCTGTGCTCAGAGCCAGCTGCCTTGCTTTTAGGTGCCTGAGAGCTCTGTTCAGATCTGGCTGTAAGTATTCAGTGAAACTGGTGCTAGTCAGGGAAAAGACTGGATTTTGTGTGACATGGCCCAGCCTAGCCCAGCAGTGCAAATAATCTTGTGAGTGAAGTTTTCATGGCTGGTAGACTTCCTGTTAGTCTTACAATTTAATATCACTATTAAGGAGGACTGACATTGCTGCTAGCTGGTTTCAGCTTGGCCTGAATGAACCTGCTAACAGAGGGAATATTCATATTATGGGTCTAGCCATTAAAACATCATTATGCATAGGTAGAGGAGCAATAATTCCTCTTCACAGGGAGCAATAGTAAGCTTTTTAAAAATGAATGTGTTAACCAGCAGTAACTCTGTCATCAAAAATAATCCTTGTAATCAAGTCTTTATTTCAGAGTTGAGATCTCATTTTGACTGTTCTATCTTCAGGCTGTAGGCAGATGGAATAATTTTGATATTTGTCTGGAAATTTCTCTAAAGTGCTTGATCAGCCACCTCCCTCCTTAGCTTTCTTACCACTGCAGGACTCCTAAAGAACACATTTCTTATTTTTTTTCTTTTTCTCCTCTGGCACCTTATTTCTGTGAAAGGCCCTGTTCTGGGGTAGGCATCTACCTTGATTACTGTTAGCAAGGCCCAGATTAATTGAGGCAAGCTTGCTTAGTAACCTTCAGATTACGTCAATTGTTAGGTGGGTAATTTTAACCTTAAAAACTTGTATGAGTGTTTAAGGTCAGTAACTAGCCATCTCATGAGAAAGGACAGCCCAAGGGCTTGTTTTGTTCACTGGCTCTTTGTGCACATTAGTAACCAGTTAAACAGAGCTACAGTTAAAATAATAAGGTTAGTAGCTGATAGGCAAGGGAGGCAGGGACAAATTAGTGTGATTCAGGTCAAAAAGGGATGATTTTGTTTCCCACAGCTACTTAGTTATACAGATAATCAGGTCTGAGAATGATGGAGTGGTTTTTTACAACATTCAGCGTGATCTTGGTTTTGTACTGGTCTACAGGCAAAGCTGCTCTGGTGAAACTGAGATGGGTGGCCTCCCTCAGGAGAGGCAAAGGTGATGCAGAAATGATAACCTTCTTGATGTGGCCTCCCTCAGGAGAGGCAAAGGTGATGCAGAAATGATGACCTTCTTGATGTGGCAGTTTTGTGCTCAACCTGTACCACAAACCTGTATTGTACACTTCCTGCAGCGGGAATGTGATCTCAGCGGGAATGCACTTGGCTGTGCAGTGCTTTAGAGCAGATCAAGGTGATCTGTAAAAGGGGCAATCTATTTAACCAGCTGGTGGCTGTCCTTGTTCAACCAGTTCATTGCCTCAATTCATATGAGTGAGGGGGGAGACGGGAGACTCATCACAGGAATGCAACAGACACTGGCTAGTGCACTCCCATAATAATGAGACAAAAATCATCTGAGAAGTCATGTAGACGGGTTTTGAAATAAATTCTTTTCAAAGTTTCTTCAGAAACTGTGTGCTTAAGAGTCTTCCAGTGGGTGTCCAGCACTGAAACTGCTCCACAACTGCTCTTTGCTTACTGAGTGAGGATTTAGTGAGACTGAGTCTAAGTATTTGAATGCAAACCTGTTTGCTTTTTGTAATGTGGATTTCTTTGCTAGCTCTGCTAGCTCCTTGCTGAGGTAACATCTTTAGAAAGGCTGCATTAGCAGAGTCAGAGCTGCACAGTGCTGTGTAAACTGCTACTCAGCTCTTTGCTTTCCTAAGAGATGATGTAACCAAGGTGCAGGAAGCATGTAATTTCCCAGTAGCCAATGATAGGAAATACTTGTTAATTAGTTGCACTGTTTTGCACCATTCCAATAAAGCAAATCACTACTTAGATGATTTGCAGTTATATGATAACTGCTCACAGAATCTGGGATTTTATTTTTTTAAGCAAAGAGGAGGGGGATACAGGGTTAGTTGCCTTTTTGAAATTCAGATTTCTTATGCGTATGTACAAGCTACTGAGTGTAAGCTGAACAAGGGAGAATTACACTCGCAGAATACAGAATTAAGCAGGTTGGAAAAGACCTTTGAGATCAAATTCTTGAGTACTGTGTCCACTTCTGGGCCCCTCAGTTTAAAAAGGATATCGAGACACTTGAACATGTCCAGAGAAGGGCAATGAGGCTGGTGAGAGGCCTTCAGCACAATCCCTATGAGGAGAGGCTGAGGGAGCTGGGATTGTTTAGCCTGGAGAAGAGGAGGCTCAGGGGTGACCTCATTGCCCTCTACAACTACCTGAAACATGGTTATAGCCAGGAAGGGGTTGGTCTCTTCTCCCAGGCAACCAGCACCAGAACAAGGGGACACAGTCTCAAGCTGCACCAGGGGAAGTTTAGGCTCGAGGTGAGGAGAAAGTTCTTCACGGAGAGAGTCATTAGTCATTGGAATGTGCTGCCCAGGGAGGTGGTGGAGTCACCATCCCTGGAGGTGTTCAAGAGGAGATTGGATGTGGCACTTGGTGCCATGGTCTAGTCATGAGGTCTGTGGTGACAGGTTGGACTCAATGATCCTTGAGGTCTCTTCCAACCTTAGTGATACTGTGAAACCTATCATCCAACACTGTCTAATCAACTAACTGTGGCACTAAATGCCTCATCCAGTCTCTTCATAAACACTTCCAGTGATGGTGACTCCACCACCTCCCTGAGCAGCCCATTCCAAAGGCCAGTCACACTTTCTGTGAAGGATTTTTTCCTAACATCCAACCTAACCCTCCCCTGGTGCAGCTTGAGACTGTGTTCTCTCGTTCTGTCACAGGTTGTCTGGGAGAAGAGATCACAGAATTCTCACTTTTGTCTTCTGTACCAAATCTGTACATTTAGGGTGGCATGAGCACTTCTTTCCCATAAAATAAATGGAAGCCATTGGCATCTTTGACTAATTAATGCTAAATGGGGCATAAGAATAATTGTTACACAATTGGCAGTGCTCTTCCTCCCGAGATCTAAAGGTTTGAGCCACCTTCATAATTATATTCTAAGTCTCTTACCCTAAAAAAAAAAATTTCTTTGTATTGTAAATCTTGATGAGAAGAATTAGCAACAAGAAGAATGAAATTCTTGCAAGCAGACTGTTTTTAATGCCAGCAATGTACCTATCAAGATTGAACCACAATGACGTGCCGATGCTGTGGTGTGCAAGGAAATACAACTAGATCTGAAGAACCCTGGAATGTATAGCGAGATACTATGATGCTGTTGATATTAATTTGCTGGACTCTTTGTATCTGCTTAATTTTAAAATTCTTTTAAGTGTTTTCAGACTTTGGGTGATGGGGAATAATGGCATTGCATCTGTAAAAAGGGAAAAGAAAAGCTTAGGTATCTTTCTCTAAGGCTTCTCTAATTCATGAACCTCTTATTCTACAAACCCTATCCTCCTGAAACACTGACCTATTGGTTGTATACCATAATAGAGAGACTGACGTTTTTAGGTACTGCTGCCAATATCCAAGCCCTGTGAAAGAAAGGGCAAGTGTGTGATTAGAGGGCATTAGGCTGCAACCAAATCAAATAATTCTTTTTCTCTTGTAGTTTTCAGTTGTTACCTTTTATCCTTTTTGTTACTAACATTTTTCTTTCTTGCTCAAAGTACGTTTTGTATAAAAGCAGGATAATTGTCTGTATAGTCCTCGAAGTGATGGAGGTCTTGACTTCTTACTGAACAAGTGTAAATTAAATCACAGGCAGAGCCATATGGGCCAGCAAAGCAGATGTTCCTGGAGAAATGTGGAATCTTTCTCAAGTGCTTCTATTACTCTAGCCACATTTCTCCTAGCTGGCTGAAGAGCATTATAGAAGACTGTTGGCGAGAGTATTTTAAGATTGTTTTGAACCTGCAAAATACTCACAAAAAGGTTTATTTTGGTGCTGTCGAGTAAGGGTGCTGTGAGCAAGACTTGTTGTGTATTATATTTTCAGGACTTTTTTTCTCCTCCTATTGTGGTTTTTTTTGAGCAGTTATCTGATCCTCTAGTTAAGTAAGATTCTTTCCTTTAACTGTATTGTGATGAATATTGCACAGGAAAACATGTAGATTTACTATTGGAATAGAATGAAGCATTGCTCTGTTGATAAGAGCAAGTTCAATATTGCCTTATTAGACATATCTCCCACTTCTGCAGAAGTTCCTGTTCCTCCAACACTCCTCACAATCAGCTAGCTAACTTCTCTACATCCTACGGACTGAACATACATGTTGGCAAATGCTATTCTCTCAGTTAATCACTGGGACTTTTGGAGATAAGCTGTGTGCACGTAACTGTCACCATTTTGAATGTGCTCTGATAACACCCCTTGAAAAAGAGCAGCTGGACTGGCTACAGATACACGTATCTGACTTAATGATCTCTCCCTTTCTGCCCCGTGAAGAATTGAAATGACAACAGGCCTTCTTGTGTTTGCTTGAAGGTCAGGTCCTTACTGTTGCTGACAACCATGGTTAAAAACTCTTGAATGATGACTTAAGCCTCTCTAGGATGTTAGCAGCCTTTCTTTCTCCACTGCTCAAACTGAAATCCACAATCCTCTGATTTTCTGCACAAATATGTTGATGAGCATCTTAAACTATTTGCACTTGTGCCAGCACTGGCATTTGGCTTCATTAGCTGCTGTCTATTCATGTGATTTGCCTCATATTTACAGAGATTATTTTCTTGAAGCCTAGGATGGTGCTGAACTACCTGTGACTGTATCACTTGACATGTCAGTGGGGAATTAAATTTATTTTTAAAGCTGTATCTTGTAAAACTCAGAGGTACCATTACTGCCTAAGGTGACCTTACAGAGTGGCAGTGGCCAATTCTGTGGAGCTGTTATTGCTCTTGGTCAGGATTCCTTGCTTCAAAATAAAGGTTTATTATTTCCTAATCATGGTTGTAGGCCAAACTCTTCATTACTTCTCTTCTGAGAATGAGTTTCTCTGCAGATACAAATTGTTATGTTACACAATTTCATTTATCTGTTTTCCTCCACTTCCTGTTGCCTTAGGTTTGGGCTTCCAACTCATCCTTGTTGCTAACGCAGATATATCAGTGGAGAAACAGTTAGGAAAATAAATAGTGTTCAAATGCATAACCCCAAACTCTCATTTTTAAGAGGAAAGAGGTTACTTATAAGTGAACGAATGCTTTATGCGATGATGATCAGCCCAGCCTGCAGTTTCAGCTGAAGGAGCTGGGAAAATGGATGTAAAAGCAGCCAAAAGTGTGGAATTTATTGTCACTTTCTGCCACTTCTAGAAGATGTTGCCTGCAAGAGATTCTTTGGAGTAAAATTCTAGCAGCTTAGCTCTACTGTGCAAGGATCACTTGAATGTAAATTTAGGTCATTATGAGTTGGTTTTTTGCACGCAAAAGGAGATCTCATTGATTTGGATGGAACAGCTGACTCTTGGGTTTTGCTGTTTGTTTTCTGATCCTGTTCATGAACATCATGTCAGCCATGGTAAACTACACCAACCACTTCCTTTCCTCTCCCTTATTACATCCCATATGTATACACTGCATAAAAGCCTTAAAATCTAAGCTATGCTTGTAGTACCTCCTAATGGGGTGTCTCATGGTGTTTGGAATGCAGTATTTGAATTAATATTCCCCTTTTGTACTTAGGAGAAAGCAGCAGTTGTGGCAAACAAAGCTCTCTATAGGGTAAATAAGTTTGTGGACTGTAGGAAGAGGTGGTCATTCTATTGTGACTTCTATTCTAGAAAACTGTGAAGTCTTCCTTAAAGGAATTGAGGTGTGTAACTGCCTGAGAGGTTTTGAGGAATTGATCAAATTTTTGGATGAGTGCTTAGCCTAAAGCATTTGGAATTTGTGAGTGACTTCATGTGTGTGGAAACTACTTCTTGGATCTGTTTTTAGTTTCTTTTACAATATGAGTTATGTGAAACATAATTTCAGATTCCTGTTTATTACAGGGATTAGAAGCTTTTTATGAAAGGGGACTTTTTTGTATGGTTTCACTTGAATTTAAGGTTTAAGGGTGTTAAAAAAGGCCAAATATCGCAAGACTTACAAATGTTAGCCAACAGCACATGACAGCCTTTCTCCAGAAAGCAGTCAAAGTGGTTATTTCTGCTGATTTAATCAGTCTGATATGAATTTTTCAGTCCTATTTGAAGCTTGGGTCTGAAAACTTTCCTGGCAAACGTCCCACTGAACCTGCAGGGACACCAAAGAAACCGCTGAGAACTCCCAATTTTTTTGTTCAATAAATAAGGGCTTTTGAGAGAGAGAGAGAGAGGAAAAAAGTCAAAAAAATAGGTCAAAAGAATTGAGCTTGGAGTGGTAGTAGTGGGTGACTTGGAGGAAGGTGTTGACTTGTTTGGTTGCCCTTTTATTAATTATTATTTTTAAATTAGCCTGAGGTGTTATAACAGGTGCCACCACTTTTTACCTTCTGTGCTTGGAATCAGTGCTGTCTTGTGCAGAAAGCTAGCCTTGCAGTGACTTTTGTCAACAGGTCTCATGAGGTTGGCCAGGTATACTAGACACAGAAAGAGGTTTCTTCTTGCCTCTGCAGACTAAAAACTACTCTGGTTTCAGTTTGTGAGTGGCATGATTTCTGTGACTAAAGACTTGGTATAACAGTGAAAAATGATCCAATTTGCAGTATATGAGTGATAGATATTAAAGGGAGGTGGGGGAAACCCAACTGATTATTGCTGGGTTTTAATTATGGTGGATTTTTTGTTTGGTTGGATTTTAGCTGCTTATCCAGTGAGATCAGGGCCACTTTTTCAGGTAATTGGGCATGCCTTGACTGAATCACTGTTGTTAGCTTTGCAAAGGAATATAAAGAGCCTCAGTTGTACAGCTTAAGACTGGGGAAGCTTTAGATCATAAAGTGGGAAGAAAACCAATATGATACCATGTAAATCTGAATACAGGATGTGTGCAAGTGGATTGGCAGAACAAAGTCATGTAGGATTCTCCTCTGAGAGCCAGGATGGTAATGTGCTCCAGTTAAGGCAGACATAGTATGTATGTTAAACATTGCAAAATACAACCTTGTGAACTGTGGAACCATACTGTATGGTATCTAACGGGGGTGGGGGGGTGGGGAATGCGTGGAATAAAATGGTCAAGAGCCTGCCAGGATAGAAGAGCAACAGAGCTGCTAAAGGGTATAGAGAACAAGTCCTGTGAGAAGCAGATAAGGGAACTGGGGTTGTTCAGCCTGAAGAAAAAGAAGCAGAAAGGAAACTTCATCACTCTCTACAACTACCTGAAAAGAGGTTGTAGTAAGGTGGTGTTTGGTTTGTTCTCTGAAGTGACAAGTTATAGGACAAGAAGAAATATCAAATTGTGCTGGGAGGTTTAGATTGGACATAAGAAAAATTTCTTCACTGAAAGGGTTGTCAAGCCCTGAAACAGGCTGCCCAGGGAAGAGGTGGAATTGCCATTCCTGGAGGTACTTAAAAGACAGATGCGGTGCTAAGGCATATGGTTTCACAGCAGACTTGGTAGTGGTAGGTTAATGGTTGGACTTGATGTTCTTAAGGGTATTTTCCAGCCTAAATTATTCTATGGTTCTATAGGTGGTATCTTGCAGCTGATTGTAAACAAGATGGAAGTGCAACCTGAGTTGCAGAAACTGCTCTATGGAATGATGGTACGCTCAGCCCTTGCAAACTGTTCTTTTGGGGAAGGCTGATTTAGGGAACTACTTTTATTAGTTTATATATTGCAGGACTTTGATAAAGCTTGCAACTGGTTTTGTAAATGCTGTCCAACTTTTATTTTTTTCTTTCTTTAGATTTCTAAATGAACCTGATAGTATAGCACTTCTTCCCTTCTTTAAACACAAAGACATGGTAAGATGCCATTCTTACAACAGCTTTCTTGATTGATCTGAGGCAAAAGAGTCACCTGATTTACCTGAAAAAATCCTTGGTAATTCCAGTTCAGAGCTGTCCAGGTTTTGTGGTTGCAACATAAGCCTGTGGGCAGTAGCACACATGCCACCCAGTCAGCCTCCAGGGCTTTGGATTAGCGCTGTGGATGTTGACTGATGTGCCAGATGGTGTGAAAGAGTTTCCATATGATTGTCAAAACAGAGATCCATAGCTCTTTGCAAGATGGAGTGGAGTTGTAGATCCTCAACAAATTGAAGACTGTTATGCTTGTTGGTAGCCTTACAGTAAGCACTCTTTACTTCTGCTTAAACTTAAAACCTTAATTTTCAAAATACAAATAAAGTTGGCAGGTTGTTTGAGATACTGTTACAGCAACCTCACAGAAAGAAATCACAACAAGAATCATGGAGCAGATATATGGCAACCAAACATAACCACATGCAAAATATTGCTGGGTATTGGGGTAGTCAAGGTGTTACTCATTAATTTGGCTGCAGCTGCTTTCCACATTTGTAAGAAATAGTATTATCTTTAGATGAAGCTTTCCCTTGACTAGTGCCGGTGCCACTACCTGGTTTTAATCTCCTGGTTGGACTCTGTCTTCAGGTGAGTGAACACAATGACTTGTTGCATGATTCTAGCGCTCATTAGATCAGTATAATGTCACCAACCTGCCTGTCATGTCACAGTGCCAGTCTGCAAGGGTCTAAGGCAGGCACACACAGACCTAAAGGGTTGTGGTAGTCACTGCCTAATAAAGAGATCTGTCCAATAACAACATCTACTACTCTTCTGTCTCTCACCAGGTTTATCACTTCTGAGGCTTACATTTAAATTCAAGCTATTTATTTTTTTTTCCTCTGGCTTTATGACATCCATGGTGCTGTATCCCTGAGGCACTAAAAGACTTTAGACCAAATACAACTGACTCCTCACCCCCCCCACCTCTTTATTCCTCTGAGGTTGTTTTTGGTTGGTTTTTTTCTAGAAGAAGAGGTTTGTCTTTGGCAGCTGAGATTGCCTTGTAAACGCATAGTTCTCTGGAATCATGGCCTATAAAAGGCAGAGGCAAATCAGTATTTTAAATTATTGCATGTAAATGCAGTTTGGTTTGGATAAAGCAGCGAGGTTCATGTTACCACATGACTACTATTTCCATATACTCAAGATGGTTATGTAGTTGTTTTTTTTCACATCTATTCCATATGTTCTGTAGGATGTCGGTGATGGAGAATGAAGTCAATACAGACGACCAATATGATCTAGTATTGCTCATTTATTAAGGGAACCTCTACAGCTTATATAGACTCGGAGGGCATCGTAGGCATAGCTTCATTGGTTCCCTACAAATGACCACACATCGTACTACTATAGATTATTGGTCAAACTACTAATCACACGCAAGGCTGTTGATGCAGGTGCGCGTCCTGTTATCCCCACATAACTCTCTGTGTTTATAGCTGCCAGTACCCTGCTTTAGTTACATGCTGCAGGCACAGTGCTGTTTTGCTAAACTGCTAGCTACTTCTGCACTTATGCTAGGCACGGCCTACCACCATGTCAGGCTCTAAGCTTATATTGCCAGATCGCTTACACCACTTATTGCTATGATTGCCACAGTAGGATAGTGATTTGAATACATAGGATTGTATTCCTGACATAATTATATACTATTAGTGGTAAAATTTTATGAGTAAAAGTTGTATTTATATCTTGGGAACTAAGTTGTATTGCAGCCTGTGGTGACCATAGATAACGACTTCCCAAAGCAGGGGCTAGAACAAAAGAAAGGGAAATGATTCAAATGAATGGTTACCTTCCTCTTGGCCTTGAGGTAACTAGTCAAAACAACTTGGCAATTCTGACTCACTCCATCCAGCAACTTCTAGCATGTTTAAAAGGTTTACTGGTTTCAGTGAGGAGTGTCATGTGTTCTGGGGGGAAAGGCTATTTTGGTTAAAAGTCTGTTACAGAGTTCCCATTTGAGGGGATTCTGAGGAAATAAGCTCTTGAACCTGTTGTTTTTAGTCTGAGTACCATGTGAGAGGCTCTTATAAACATAGACGTTTTTGTTACAGAAGGAACATGAAGTCCTGCAGGAAGAGACATTGTACCAATTTGTAAACACACTCCCTAGTCTTGACTTGGAGCACAAAAATTCCTCTAACATTTATAGCCTCCTCTCAGCTCACTGCAGCAAATTGTTGCAATTGGTAGGGTTCTGATTATTTCCTCAGGGGTTTTCCTTAGGGCTGCCTTTCTGATCCCCTGGAAGGGGAAAGGAGTCTGAAGACTCGGAGTAGGAAGACAGGTGTGAAGGGCAAGGCACACAGTTTGGTAGGAGTGCAGTGGGGTCCAAAAGTTCGATGACTTTTCCTAATGGAATGGGTCTTTTGTTGGATTGGTGACTTGACGAAAAAAATGGTGTCCTGGAAATGTGCTAACATGTAAACCAGCCTGGCAAGCTCATGAGCTTTAGCATGACTGGTTGGGTGTGGTTTGGTGGTTTGTGTTGGGTTGTTTTGTTGTTGTTGTTTGTTTGTTTTTAAAGTCATCTGTTCATGGCATTCAGACAATCTTTCTTTACATAAACAAAATCCAACTAAAATCCAACTTCTAGCCCTTGCCAAGTGAGTTCATGGTCTTGATCTAAATTGGTGCTGACAGAAGGTGAATACCATCGACGTACAATGGGCTACCTCACTCTGTCCACTGCTTTGCTATGAATCAGAGCTGCAAGTAGCAGTGAATTTTTTCTTCTGAGACACTTAACTCTTGTCTATCTCTGTATGAAAGACAGACACAGATTTCTTGTGTGCTCTTGAATATAATGTCAACTTGTGACTGCACTGTTGTTTTAAACTTTAAATTAATGTGGTAAGTATTCATGGCTTATTTTCATGGTTGGGTTTTTTCTTTCCACTTCCCTCTACTCCAAATTGTTATGCTGATTTAAGGAACAACTCAAAATGCACTTACTTTAAAATGTTGTCATTTGAATGACATTTGGTTCTGTGTGCTAGAGTGAGAGTTGTCATATTGGAAATGAACATATTTTCATGGCCCCCTTGTTTAGGAGGCCTGTAAAACAGGTTTGACTCTAACTGTTTGAACTTCACAAAGTAGTTCAATCACACTGAAAAACTTGTTTCTTTTAATTAAAACTGCATATATAATCTATTTCCCTGAAATTACAGGCTGTTCTTGCTTGTCTCTTTTTAGGGTATGTTTTGTTTGTTCTTGAACTCTGGATGTGCTGGGTCACTGAACTGTTACTCCAGGAAGCAGAGCTGAGAAAACAATCTGAGAAGACACTCGTGCCATGGCAAGAAGGAATGCAATGCTTTCCCCAAAGTCTCTCCTCTAGAGAAGCATGCACATACCATACTGCTAAAAAAGCAATATTTGGGGCTCTTTAAACCACTGACTGTAACCTGGCCCAACCTTCTCAGAACCTGCTGGAAAAGACTTATCTTTTTCTGTATATTTAAAGCAGACTACAAGAACCTCCTCAGCAGGATTTAAGAACTTTCTGGGCACTTTGCCAACCTCTACACGCATGACAAGATGCTTGACTTAAGCTTCCTAACGCAGGAGGAACAAGAGGCAATAATGAAGGTACTGCAACGGGATGCAGAGCTTAAAAGAACTGAAGAAGAAAGAGTCAGGTAAGGGATCTAGTGCCCTGGGTTGTCCTGGGAGGGCCTACACAGTTCCCATACTGAGTTACTCACAGCGTAGGAGTAAATAAAAACAGTTGTTGTTGAGGGCCCCATTTGTAGGCCCCCACTGTATTATGTAGTTTGGAGACTTTTGTTTTTACTCTGCATGAGATTTAGCATAGTCTCTGAATGAAATGCCTGTGACCGTTTTAGGCTGTGGCTTTAAGAAAAGGGACAGTTACTGGAACACTCTGGCTGAATGTTTTGGTATTAAAATGAAAACAAGATATTCTAAACTAATTTCATTGGTAGATAGGTAGAATGCAGCTTTTAAGTTTTAGTTCAGTTTGAATCTCAGTCAGTTCAGCTCTGTCTGTCTTTTTCAGCCTGTCTGTTTCAGTCTCTGAACAACAGCTGTGCAGGACAGATAAGGAACTAATTCTTGCATACGCTTTGAGCTAACAGAATTTCCTCCTTAATAATTACCTTTTTCTCTCTCTCTAACCCTTTTTGTGAAAAAAGGGAGGTAGGGGGAGAAAGGGGAGATGGGGAGGGGGGAACCCTCCTGGCTGGAGGAGGGAAAGTTTTTTTTGCTGTATGTTTCTGTACATATTGTAAGTACTGTATATTGTGTATATAATCATCTGCATTTCACCGTGCTTGTAAACATAGCTTATATTCATTTCTGCTTCTCTGACTGAGTTAGCTGTGGTTTCTTTGTGTGTGTGGGAGAACCGAACTTTCTCTCACCACCACAATGCCTCTACCACACAAATGGTATATTACTGGCTAAACGGCTGTTGATTTGGACCCTTAAAATTCCCTAAGGAACCACACATGTCTGGTGTGCATCTGGCTAGATTTCCTCAGATGAGATTGAGTTTGCAAGTATCAAAATCTCTGCAAACTGAACCAATGTGTAGTAAGTTGGGTGATTTGATTCCTAGAGTGAGGTCAAACATAAGCAGGTAGGTGTCCAGGCAACTGGCTGCAGAGAGTCCTAGAGCCTGGCACTTGAAATGGAGGGTAGTGGAGACAACACCTGCATTAGATGTGAGCAGATCAACTATCTGCTTAACCTAGTAGCTGAATTGAAGGAGGAAGTTACTAGACTTAGGACTGTAAGGGAATGTGAAAGGGAGTTGAACTTGAGTAACCAGGTTCTGCAGGCTCCCTTAGCAGAGGCAGGTGGCCCAAAAAGCAGTGGGGAATGGGTACAGGTCCCTCTTAGAAGACGTAAAGTGAAACCCCTATGCCTCCTCTCACCTTCCCTGCTGCCCTTGCAAAACAAATATGGGGCACTGGAAGTTGAGGGTGAAGTGATTCTGATGGCAGAAGACAACACCATCTGAGGTGTTGCCTAAGGCAAAACAGCCTACTCCCAACATCAGGACTTTTTCCCTGAAAAAAAAGAGGAGGGTTATTGTTATTGGTGATTCCCTCCTGAGGGGAACGGAGGGCCCCATATGTCAGCTAGATCCTTCCCACAGGGAAGTCTGCTGCCTCCCTGGGGCCCAGGTCAGGGATGTTACCAGAAGGCTGCCTAGTCTGGTACAGCCCTCTGATTACTATCCCTTAATAGTTATGCAGTTAGGGAATGATGGTGTTGCAACCTGAGCTCCCAAGGCAATCAAAAAGGACTTCAAGGCTCTAGGAGAACTGTTTGAGGGGTCATGGTTACAGATAATTTTTTCATCAATACCCTTAGTTGCAGGAAGGAATATGGAAAGGAACAGGAAAGCAGGTGTAATTAACAAGTGGCTCAGAGGCTGGTGCTACCAAAAGAATTTTGGGGTTTTTGATCTTGGGGAACTTTCTGTGGCACCAGGTCTGCTAGCAACAGATGGAGTACATCTGTCCCAGAGGAGGAGAAAGATCTTAGCACATGAGAATGGCCTATCCCCCAAAAGGAAAAAGGTTCTAGGAAGGGAGTTGGCAGGTCTCCTTGACAGGGCTTTAAACTAGATTCAGAGGGGGAAGGGGCTGAAACCAGTCCCCCCAGACAGGAGACTGGGGCTGGTAAGCTGGAGTCAGGGGTGAAACCAACAGCCCAGCTGAAGTTCATGTACACTAATGTACAAACATGGGTAACAAACAAGAGGAGCTGGAAGCCTTGTTGCAGCAGGAAAGTTATGATGTAGTTGCCATCACAGAAACGTGGTGGGATGACTCACATGACTGGAGCGCTGCAATTGATGGCTACAGGCTCTTCAGGAGAGACAGAAGGGTTGGAGGGGTAGCCCTGCACATCAGGAAGGCTCTAGATGCCATGGAACTAGAGATCAGAGATGATCAGGTTGAGTGCCTGTGGGTCAAAATTAGTGGGAAGACCAACAAGGCAGACATCCTGGTTGGAGTCTGTTATAGACCACCCAACCAGGATGAAGGAGTTAATGAATTATTCTAGAGGCTGTCTCAAGATCACCAGACCTTGTTCTCATGGGCGATTTTAACCTGCCTGATATCTGCCGGGAACTTAACACAGCAGAGAGGAGGCAGTCTAGAAGGTTTTTAGAGTGCATGGAGGACAGCTTCTTATCCCAGCTGCTGTGTGAGCCTACCAGCGGTAAGGCTTTGCTTGACGTTCTTTGTACCAATACAGAAGGGCTGGTGGGAGATGTGGTGGTTGGAGGCTGTCTGGGGTCCAGTGACCATGAGATAATTGAGTTTTCAATATGCACTCAAGCTAAGAGGGGCAGCAACAAAGCCTCTACTCTGGACTTCCAGAGGGCAGACTTCAGGTTACTTAAGGAACTAACTCAGAAGGTAACTTGGGAAACAGCCTTTAAAAACAAAGGGGTCCAGGAGGGCTGCATCTACTTCAAGAAAGAACTCCTGAAGGCGCAGGAACAGGCTGTGCCAATGTGCCAGAAGATGAGCCACTGGGGCAGACGGCCAGCCTGGATGGGTGATGAGCTTCTGGGTGAATTAAGGGATAAAAAGACGGTGTATCATCTTTGGATGGAAAGTGAGGCAACCCATGGAATGTCTAAGGATGTTGCTAGGTCATGCAGGAAAACAATTAGAGAGCCAAAAGGCCATCTAGAGGTTAGACTGGCCTCTGCTCTGAAGGACAACAAAAAATCCTTCTACAAATATATTAATGGCAAGAGGAGGTGCAAGGACAACCTCCACTCCTTGGTGGACACAGAGGGGAACATAGTAACAAAAGATGAGGAAAAGGCAGAGGTACTTAACACCTTCTTTGCCTCAAATTTTAATAGCAGGATAGGTTGTCTTCCTGACAACTGGCCTCCTGAGCTGGCAGATGGAGTCAGGGAGCTGTCTAGTTCCCCTGTGATCCAGGAGGAAGTAGTTAAGAGACCTGCTTATCCACTTGGATCCCCACAAGTCCATGGGACCAGATGGGATCCATCCTAGGGTGCTGAGAGAGCTGGCAGATACATAGAATACACCAGGTTGGAAGAGACCTTCAAGATCATCGCATCCAACCCATCAACCAATCCAACACCGCCCAAACAACTAACCCATGGCACCAAGCACCCCATCAAGTCTTCTCCTGAAAACCTCCAATGATGGTGACTCCACCACCTCCCCAGGCAGCCCATTCCAATGGGCAATCACTCTTTCTGTATAGAACTTTTTTCTAACATCCATCCTGAACCTCCCCTGGCGCAGCCTGAGACTGTGTCCTCTTGTTCTGGTACTGCTTGCCTGGGAGAAGAGACCAACATCCGTCTGTCTACAACCTCCCTTCAGGTAGTTGTAGAGAGTAATAAGGTCACCCCTGAGTCTCCTCTTCTCCAGGCTACGCAACCCCAGCTCCCTCAGCCTCTCCTCGTAGGGCTTATGTTCCAAACCCCTCACCAACTTCGTTGCCCTTCTCTGGACTCGTTCCAGCAAGTCAACCTCCTTCCTAAACTGAGGAGCCCAGAACTGGACACAGTACTCGAGGTGCGGCCTAACCAGTGCAGTGTACAGGGGCAGAATGACCTCCCTGCTCCTGCTGGCCACACTGTTCCTGATGCAGGCCAGGATGCCATTGGCCCTCTTAGCTGCCTGGGCACACTGCAGGCTCATGTTCAGTCTACCATCGATGAGCTGGCCAAGCTGTTCTCCATCATTTTCCTCCAGTCCTGGCTCACCAGTGAGGTCCCAGAAGACTGGAAACTGGCCCGTGTGATCCCCATCCACAAGAAGGGTTGGATGGAAGAACCTGGAAACTACAGGCCAGTCAGCCTGACCTCAGTGCCAGGCAAGATTATGGAACAGGTCATCTTGATTGCAATCACACAGCACTTACAGGATGGCCAAGGGATCAGGCCCAGCCAGCATGGTTTCAGGAAGGGCAGGTCCTGCCTGACCAACCTGATCTCCTTCTATGACCAGATGATCCTTCTGGTGGATGTGGGGAAGGCTGTGGATGTAGTCTGCCTGGACTTCAGCAAGGCCTTTTATACTGTCCCCCACAGCAAACTCCTGGCCGAACTGTCAGCCCGTGGCTTGGACAGGAGCACTCTGCACTGGGTTAGGAACTGGCTGGAGGGCTGAGCCCAGAGAGTGGTGGTGAATGGTGCCACATCCAGCTGGCAGCCAGTCACTAGTGGTGTCCCCCAGGGATCAGTGCTGGGCCCCATGCTCTTTAACATCTTTATTGATGACCTGGATGAGGATATTGAGTCCATCATCAGTAAGTTTGCAGATGACACCAAGGTGGGGGCAGGTGTTGCTCTGTTAGAGGGTGGGAGAGCTCTGCAAAGGGACCTTCTCAGGCTGGACAGATGGGCAGAGTCCAACAGCATGAGATTCAACATGTCTAAGTTCTACACATTGGCCACAATAACTCCATGCAGTGCTACAGGCTGGGGTCAGAGTGGCTGGAGAGCAGCCAGGCATAAAGGGACCTGGGGGTAGTAGTTGATAGTAGGCTGAACATGAGCCTGCAGTGTTCCCAGGTGGCCCAGAAGGCCAATGGCATCCTGGCCTGTATCAGGAGCGGTGTGGCCAGCAGGAGCAGGGAGGTCATTCTGCCCCTGGACTCAGCACTGGTTAGGCCACACCTTGAGTCCTGTGTCCAGTTGTGGGCCCGTCAATGTAGGAAAAATGTTGACTTGCTGGAACAAGTCCAGAGAAGGGCAACAAAGCTGATGAGAGATCTGGAACACAAGCCCTATGAGGAGAAGCTGAGGGAGCTGGGGTTGCTTAGCCTAGAGAAGAGGAGGCTCAGGGTGTGACCTTATTGCTGTCTACAACTACCTAAAGGGTGGTTGTAGCCAAGTGGGGGTTGGTCTCTTCTCCCAGGCAACCATCACCAGCACAAGAGGACACAGTCTCAAACTGTGCCAGGGGAGATTTAGGCTGGATGTTAGGAAGAAGTTCTTCACAGAAAGAGTGATTTGCCATTGGAATGGGCTGCCCAGGGAGGTGGTGGAGTCACCATCACTGGAGGTGTTTAGGAAGAGACTTGATGGGGTGCTTGGTGCCATGGTTTAGTTGATTAGGTGGTGTTGGATGATAGGTTGGACTTGATGATCTCAAAGGTCTTTTCTAACCTGGTCTATTCTGTTCTGTTCTATAAGGAGTACTAGCACCCCAAACAAGCCTGTATGGATGCAGTCAACAATATATGCTTGAATAAAGGTATACCTCAGATGTGAAGCATTGAAGCTGCAGGCTATGCTCCATTGCCAAGAGGAGTCCTTGCAATCCATGGCTGAATCAGCATAAGCCACAGTTGCATAGTGGTTTCAGCTAATAGAGATAGCTGCCTGCTATTTTGGTAGTTATCCTTTTTTTCAATGTGAAGGGAAGGATGTAACACAAATAAATGTTTACAGATCTTCTGTAGGATTCTTTCTCATTGCAATCTTCCTCATGAAGACATATTTCCTATTTAATTTTTTTGAAATTATTCCTAGCCTGATGCATCTGTGATACGTCTCTTCTGCTGAGGAATACTCTTGACAAATGCCCTCTGTGTCGGCAGGCGTACCCTATCCTGTAAATGAAACAGCAGCCTGCCACTTGAAGTCCTTTGGTCAGCATGTTGAGTTATTCCTCTTGCTCTTTTCAGTCCACAGGCAAACCAGTAGCTTTTGCTGCTTGGAAAGGCTTCTTCTCTCAAGACACTGGCTTTGCTGAAAACTGAAGGTGAAATCATTACAGGCAACATTCCTTTTTTCCCCTTTCCTTTTTCTCCCCACTATTTTAATTCAGCTTGAGGAGAAGATACTTTCACCACATCGTTTTGTGTCTTGCTTTGAAAAGCAGAAAACAGACTCTGCTGTAACAGAGTTGACTTTTTTTTTTTATACTGCAGGCAGACAAACACAAGCTTCAGTCGTGGAATGGTGCATCAGTGCCAGGTCTGAAAGAGCTCAGGGAAAGTAATTGTAGATTTGAGTTTGAAAACAGTATCTGGGAAAAGGAATCCTTCCTGGAACAGAAAATCCAAAAACCCCCTCTCAGTCATAGTCTGAAAGAGTTGTCAACAAGTATTTTTGTCTCAATAACTTTGTAATTCTAGTTCAACAGAGTGTGGTGGAAAATGTGAGGGACTGAAGGTTGTAGCAGCCTGTAATCAGCATGTTTGTTTCTACAATGAAATGTCTCTTCTGGTTTTTGAATATTATAACTTCTGAGAAGCTGGAAGCTTACATCTGAAACTCATTTTTCGGTATACATGTGGCACATGGATCTTGCATATTAAAACACTACCTGCATTATATCTCCAGCCAAGGAGATGCAATATATTTTAGAGTTCTACAGCCTTGCAGACTAGAAAGATCCCAAGAGCTGTGATCAAATGTCATCACACAAACATCTCACACTGACAAAGTGTTGTTTGTATGTGTATATAACGGAAGCCTTTTAATGTGATCTCTTTCCCTTTAGAATAAATTCTGAGCTTTAAAAGGTGTTCTAATTATGCCATGTTCATGGACTGTGGACACACTGGTAATGTGACAAAATCCTCTTTGAGCAACTTCCTAGTGGAATTTTACAAATCACCTGATCACCCTTTGCTGCTAACAGGAAGAACTTCTATACAGAAGTTTTAGGAAGAAGTTCTACACAGAGAGAATGATTGCCCATTGGAATGGTCTGCCCGTGGAGGTGGTGGAGTCGCCATCATTGGAGGTGTTCAGGAGGAGACTTGATGGGGTGCTTCGTGCCATGGGTTAGTTGTTTAGGTGGTGTTGAATTGGTTGATGGGTTGGACGCGATGATCTTGAAGGTCTCTTCCAACCTGGTTTATTCTATTGTATTCCATTGTAAAAGCTCTTACTATTGCTTATCTGTGATAAAGCTGTGCTTATTAGACTAGCCCAGCAGCCTGAAGTCTTTGAGTGCTGCAATAAGTTCTTGCCCTGTCCTGAGGTTCCTTTTTTGTTGATCTGAATCAGGCTCATCGATTTAAGAACCGCATGGTTTTGTGTACAGTGTCCCAAAGGAAAGTGCATATGGTAAGTTTTCTTCTGATGGGCAAAAGGGTGATGAAATTTCAGATGATAAGAGGATGTGATGCAAGGAAATACATCCTATTTTATTCCTAGTGCAGGAAGATTCCTCTCTTTGCTCCATCATCCCAGGAGCTGCTGCTAGCCCCTGAATGGCATGTTGCTGAGAAGGGGAAAACTGATAGGAAATGGAAGAGCTGAGGGACAACTTGTCTGGACTAGAAGCTATTTTTCAGCATACTACATATTGATTTTGGTTTTTTCCTTCCTTCTTGTCTAGGAATCTCTGGTATAGCCTGCTCCAGATGAGTTTGGCTGTCGAATTGAATTTCCTAACTGTTTTGTAGTTCAGAATTAACAGAGTTTCAGGCTCTTTCTGGAGACAGTAATATGGAACAGAACTTCAGTGCCTGTGAAGTTCTGGACTATATTTGGGTGACTGGCCCCTGGCACCAGTGTGTCTGAAGCAGAAAGCTGTTGTGGTCACCTTTGTGACAGGGTTCCCTGCTGTGGCTATTGACCCTTCCCAGCAGAACCTCCTGGAAATGTCTTTGGGCTATCTTTGGAATTGTTTGCTCACTGTGTAAACTGAAGGAGAGTGATGATAGAGGAAATTCTGATGTGGATTTGTTTGTGTGGTGGGTGGTGACTACCATGTGCCAAACCCTTTTAATACATACATTGGTGTGGCACTGGGGAAAAAAAAACACAAAACAAAACAAACAAAAAACCTCCAAACCCACAAAGCCCAAAACAACCCAAAAGCCCCAAAAACATAGGGGCTCTGATTCTACTGCATGCTACATACACTCAGTATTCAGTGGGAGTGCTTGGCTGTTGAAACCCTGGTGAAAATAGTGTTTTGATTCTGGTCAACTTAACAGATATCATTTAAAGTCACTTTTCAACACATTTTCTCTGTATCATAGGCTGTCAGAAGGAAAACTTTTTGTTTCTTAGGACGGGATATATTTAAGGTATTGAGGTGAGCTGAATATTTGTATTGGGGAATCAGACCACTGCAGTGTCAAAATGATATTCAATGACTTGCCAGAATACCTTTTGAAAATCTTCATAAAATCCTTTGCTGATAGATCCCACAAGGTGAGCTTAACAAAGACAAGGTTCCTGGTGGAGATGGTTTTGAACGTGGGTGCCGTTTAAAGGGCTGATGAAGATTGAGTTTAGAGATGCTGTCAAAGCTACCTTTCTGAAAATTACCTGTTTTTCCTACATGGCCCCCAGGGTATTTTTTCCAAAAGTTCTATCAACTTTCAAACTTTGTCCTCTGCATCCACTCAAACGATTGTAGCAGCTTGATAGTGTCTGCGTAGTTAGGCACCAATTGCAACTCCATAATTATGAAGTATCATTCTTTCTCATTGCCACTCAATACCTGAGGACTCATCAAAAGCTATATTTCTGCCAAAATATTAATTTTTACCAGTTCTTCATCTCCTTCTTTATAAACACCTTTTAACATTTTCACTACTTCATGATAAACATTTGGATATCTGTGAATGAATGAACGAAAAAATAACACAGGCTTACAGGCAAGGCAAAAGCACAGTATGCATCCATGTGCTCTGCATTCTCTTCTGAACAATAAACAGAATGGCACTTTGTGTCTGACTGAGGCCTCCTAGGCTGGCCATCATCCCTTCTGATCAACACTGCTTTTTCTTTCTGAAAGTTTGCTGAGAGTCTGGATCAGGAATGCCACAATATCTTTCTCTAAACATAGACCTAAGGATACGTTAAGATCCTGTCAGAGCAGCATGATTCCGAAGTTCTTCTCAGGGTTCTGACATTACCCTTAATGGATTCAAATTAGCAATAAGCAAAATACAATTAATAAGAAAATAAAATAAAAAAATTATTGTGGAAGTTGTTATTAAAACACATTTATAAACCCTTAACTTGCTTTGCAGCATGCTTAATTCTTGGGTCATGTATATGTGTTGACAAGGAGTTTGCTTACAATGGGAGCAAAGCTTTATAAACCGAAATAAAGTTTAACCTTAGTGCCTAGGTTGATTTATTGTAAAAGACTAAGAATTAAGTGTTTTGAACGGTTTCACTGAAAAATCAAACAGATAAGTCTTTGTACTGGGAATGCTGTTTGGCAGAACCTCTAAGTGAATGCACATACTCATACTTTCTAGCAACCTCTCTTCCCCAGATTATGTCATCCTGTACTGTTGTCCCGGCTGACTCTAATACCAAGGGTGTATTGTCCCAGGATAGCTGTCCCTTTGTTGTGAAGTTTTGTTATTCTCCATGGCAGATATACTTGGGTTGTATATGAAAAAAGGAGGATTGGGGAACCTCCATGGAAATAGCATGATAGAATGGTTTGCATTGGAAGGCACCTTTAAAGATAATTTAGTTCTAAGCCCTTGCCATGGGCAGGGACATCTCCTACCAGACCAGGGTGCTCAAGGTGTGATCCAGCCTGGCTTTGAACATTTCTAGGGTCAGAGCAACTTTAGGCAACCTGTTCCAGTGCCTTGATACCCTCATGGGGAAGAATTTAGTTGTAGTGTTTAATCTA
Source organism: Dryobates pubescens (assembly GCF_014839835.1). Classification (NCBI taxonomy): domain Eukaryota; kingdom Metazoa; phylum Chordata; class Aves; order Piciformes; family Picidae; genus Dryobates; species Dryobates pubescens. The sequence continues at coordinate 9,471,519 of NC_071621.1, read as the reverse complement.
AAACTAGCTTTTTCCAGTGTGAAGCTATTAGTCCTTGACCTGTCACTACATGCCTTTGTAAAATGTCCCTCCCCAGCTATCCTGTAGCCCCCTTCAAATAGTGGAAGGCTGCTACATCTCTAGAGCTTTCTCTTCTCCAGGCTGAACAAGCCCAACTTTCTCAGCCTCTGAAGATAGGAGACATGCTCCAGCCCCCAGATCATCTTTGTGGCCCTTTTTTAAAAGAAGCAAACTAAATGATGGAAGGCTGTTACAGAAACAAGTGGAAGCAAACAGAAGCCAAAGGCTGACAGACCGTGAAAGATTGCTACCTCCCATACTCGAACCTCAACAGCCTTGCTACAGATGTCCTGAATAGAATAAATCTGAGCCTTCATATAGGGGGAAAAAAAGTGCTTAAGTAAATGTACCTTTTCTGAATGCCTGCCTAGGGATTATCTAATGACATAATTTATAACATATTACTTGTAAAATCAAGCTTAATCCAAACTTAACAGTGCAGAATAAATGAGTGCTAACTGCAGGTGCCATAGTAGATAAACATACAGAGATGAAAGACTCCATCATCAGAATTCATATATAGTTTAAATGAAATTCGGGCACAACATGCAGTCCACCCTACATGTGGCCATCTGCTATGAGAGAGATGATGTATAGTAGAGTTAATCTGGTCACTGTGTTTCACAGACACTTGCTTAGCACAGAAGTTGGGATCATAGTTTTGTTTCTTGGTTCTGGTGGAGACTGTATTCCTTTGGACAGCAGAGCTGCCTCCTTTCTCTCCAAAATCAATTGACTTATATCACACCTGGCATGTGACTCCTTCATTCTAATGCTCAGGCATGGATGTGCCTGTTTCCCCTTCTGACTTCATAATAAATGTCAGTTTGTGTTAGTTATCAAGACTTGTGCTGACTGCAGCCTTGTTAGCTATTCAATGATCCAAAAGCAAGATGCTAGCTGAAATGCCCTTGCTTACTGCAGAGGGGGTTGGACTAGATGACCTTCAGAGGTCCCTTCCAACCCAGACCATTTTATGATTCTATTCTATGATTAATTCATCAGGGTATTGTTAGGTGACCTAGGCATAAAATGGAAGAATGCACATGACTATGAACAGAACTAGACAGACTTTTATCCTATCTAGATATGTGCAAACTAAAGAGGCATGCTCGTGCAAAGTGGAGTGTTCAAACAATTACTCCTTTTGCCTTGTAAAACTTCATTGAGATTGGGAACTGGCCATTGAGGACAGAAACATAAAAATCTAATCAGCAAGTCTGACACTTATAATGCCTGATGAAATGTCTTTTTACACCTGCACTTGTATGAGTGATACTACAAAAAGTTTATCTGGGCAGTGTTTGGAAGGTAACCCAGAACCTAAATCTTTTGTAATCTTTTTGTTGGTTTGGGGTTTGTTGTTCTGTTTGCAGCAAATAGAACTGAGGATAAATTCCTCAGAAGTGTCTCTCCTTCCACCTTCTTCACTCATTTGGCATTTCATTTGCAGGAGGGAGCTTTTGGAAATGAATTTGTAGATAGGGTGGTGATACCAGGCTTCAAAAAGCCTCTATTTTGCCACCTTTCTTGGGGCGCTTTTTTCATGGGTTCAGAACAGGGGATGTGAGAAGCTAATGAATTTGTCTCCTTGAGCCAAAGATTCAAATACTTCTTAGTTTGAAAAAAAAAATAATCCCAGAATGGACTAACACCACATAGGCTCTCTTGTCACATCTTGCAAACTCTGTGGTGGTTTGTAATGTGGACTATGAATAAGTGGGGTGCAGGGCAATGAATTAAGAGACACTGAGAAGAGGTGCAGCTGAGCAGTTTTAGGTACCAGTATGTATTGCTAGATGCCATTTAAAAAAAAGAAACAGAAGCCATGATCACTTCACACTAACATGCAATGAGCTACTAGCCTGCAAAGCACAAGATAACCATTATGCATTTGGTGATAGGAAGGTTGACAGGGACTGATTATATCAGAGCAGATTTCCTGCCTTACAGTGCTACCATGTGATTTAGCCCATTATCAGACAATTCAGAGCTGGGGAGAAATAGCCCAATTAGAATGTGTGTAAATTTTCTCTTTGCCTGCCTTGTGCCAGACAGTGTACTGCATGTACTTAGTGCCCTAATGGGATGAAAGATTTGTTGTCTTGCCATCAAAAATATTTAACCTAGACATAGTAGAAAAATCACATTAAGTAATGGGAAGGGGGAAGCCAGGCTTATTTTAAAGAGGATTTTAGAGTGAGTTCCTTTTACCTGTGTACCTTCATTTTCTTGAGTTTAATGTTCCTGTAGAAGAAACAAGCACTAGCTGTATTACAACTTTAGGCTGTTTCACTCTGAAAACTGTAACATAAGCTAACTGGCATTTTAACAGACCACTGAGGGACTCCAGAAGACATGCTTACATCTTGTATAAAACTGTTACTGCATTTTCTAGAATTGCAAGCTTGGCAACTGAGCCTGCAATCTGAACCTGTCTGGATGCCTACTAGTTCTTTGGTCCCCAAGAAGGAACAAAATGTAATGACAATTTGGTGAGCCTTTCTGCTGACTGGGTAGGTGGTACAGAATCAGCTGCTGGCTTTTAATCCTGTTGCGGTGTGCTGGGGTGCATATGTACCAGTGGAAAACCACGGTTGCAGTCTTTCACCATGATTCCCCTCAAAGTAAGCCAAAGTCTAAATCTAATGTTTAGCAGGGAAACAGGCCTACACAATGTAAGTAGCTTTAGGCTGGATATTAGGAAGTGTTTCTTCACTGAAAGGGTTATCAATCATTACAATAGTCTGCCCAGGGCAGTGATGGAATCACCCATCCCTGATGGAGTGTAAACAGTGTGTGGGCCTGGTGCTTATGAACATGGTTTAGTGGTGATTTTGCAGTGCTGGGTTGAAGATGATCTTGAATGTCTCTTCCTACCAAAGATACTCTGTGATTCAGTTTGATATTACTGCTAGGGCTTGCTCACTGCCACTTGAATTCTCAAGTGCTGCTATGTAAAAATTGCCATTCATAATCTCAGCAGTCGTTTTTGCAACAGGTCTGTGATGTGTCAGTGAACACAGGTTCTCAAAAGCATTTTTTTCCTGCCAAGATCTAGAACTAATTCTTTCTCTGGCAATAGAAATCTGCTGCTTTATTTGTGGTTGGTGTCCCTCAGCCGATGGGATTGAGAGACTAACTACCTCTCTTGAACAGGAAAGTAAGCCAAGCTAACAAAGGTCAAGCAATGCCAAGGTGAGAAGGTGAAAGTAATTTGTAAGCCAGCTGCTATGACCTTCTATCCCTTCTTACCATATAAACTCTATCAGGTGATTCATAGAGGAATACTGGGCGAATTGGGAGCACATGTGTATCTTTGTTAGCAAGCATAATTATCTCCAAAGCCTAGAAGGTCTGTTGAGCTGGTGATGTTAAGGTATGCTGATTCCTATAGGCAGCAAGCAGAGTGGGAAGCAAGGTCTCTGGCATTTGCTTCCAGCTGCATTGGCCATGGGTGTCATTTAATGAGTATAAAGCCATGGTGGATCCATGCCTCCATCTCTATCCTGCTTATGTTATGCTATTGAGTTATGGATCTGAGAGTCAAGCAGGTAGGAAAGCTGACACAGTTGAGAGGCCTGAGGTCCTGTCTGTTTCCACAGTGACTTACTGGTCTGAGCTGACTTGTAAAGTCTCCTAACACACCCTAGTTTCAGTGATTGAATACAAAGGGGAATGGTGTGGGCAGTGTCTGAGGTAAAAGGGTTGAACCAAACAGGGTGAGCCCATTGAATACTTGTCTTGTGACTCAGTACCTTCTCCCTAGAGAATGCCCTGAAGCATTAGCTGTGGTCAGAGCTCTGCTGCCCTGCAGGCTGTACAAACAGCTGAAAAGCCAATCCCTAGCCCAAAGGAGCATCTGTTCTGAAAAAGCAAATAACGCATGGGAAATGAGGTGAAAGGGAGATGCAGTCATCTGTGTAAAACATTCTTGCATGCCATATTTTCACTGTTCCTGCTGGCTGTGCTCATAAACTGGCTGAGCAATGAACACTTGGCTCATACCTGAGTAATATATTCGCTTGAGGACAGAAGGAAGCTACTGCTTTGTTCCTGTTCCAACTTGGAAGGCCTGCAGCATAGGTCAAGTACATATTTTGACTCTTGGTGAAGCATAGAGCTATAAGCAAGAAGGAGCTCCAAATTTTAAATGGCCCAGCAGTGCTATGGACTGTTGAATATTGACATCAAAAACGCTGGTGGTGACCTCAGCTCCTGGCAGCCTTGTCTGTGTATAGCTGATGTGAGACAGAGAAGTGGTTTACACTCCTAGGAGGGACTGGCTCTCAACAGTACTTTCAAAAATAAGTTTAGAATATATTCTAATATAGTTGATGCATTCAAATAGTCTTTTCGTTTCTGGCCATACAAGGATGAAGAAGCTCAATGATAGGTAAGAATAGTCTACCTTAGTGTGGGGGTTGGAACTGGTTCCTTGTCCTTTCTCTGCTGTGAATGATTATTATATACATGACAGTCAAATACAAAGTATAAAAAAAGCAGCTGTCCATCACAGCTACTTGATTGCACTGCAAGTGCCTTCTAAACATATGAGCAAATAAAATTGGCATGACCCTCCTTAGGGTTGGACTAGATGACCTTTAAAGGTTCCTTCCAATCCAAACCATTTTACACTTCTATGAGGGGCCATCAGACATGTGGAAGATAGCACCATCCCACAGTATGTAAAGGGTGGCTACCAGGAGGACAGAGACAAGGGGAAAAAAGGGGTAATGGGTACAAGTTACTCCTGGGAAGGTTCTCGTTGGGATCCAGAAGAAAATTTTTCACTGTGAAAACAGTTAGATATTGGAATAATCTCCTAAGGGAAGCAGTGAAGATTCCCCTACATTGAATAGTTTTAAGACTGAGCTTGTTATGAATTTATGAAATGAATATGCCAAATATTGGTATTACTAAAAATATTAATAATGTTTATTAATATGAACATTTACCTAAAACTATTAAATAGGTTTGATGTACAGTTGGAATTTATATTTACAGTGGGAATGTACAGTATTTAGGCAAATATAGCAACTTTAAGCAAACTGGGAGGAGTAAGAGGGAAAGAGAGGATTCCCCAATGCAAAACGGCACTCAACTACGGGGGGGAGACTCAACAAGAATTGTTAAGACAAGGAGGCAATGAATTAATTACTCACAAAAGGTTCTACCCCACATAGGGGGGGCTGCTGCTGTGTATAGCCATTGAGGCTTTTTGGGGTGCTCTCGTGTGCCAAGCATGGCTGGTTGCCAGCAGGAAGGCCATGCGGTCTTGATGGCTGGTGTGGCTCCAGCAGGACGGCGGGCTGGTTACGGCACGATTACTGTGACAGGCTCTTGCATTTCCCTGGGTAAACTGAAGTACGGCTCGAATTCTAGTAGCAAGTGGAAGCGAGGCTTGGATCCAACGGCTCGTGGTTTCTCGGCGTGCGCTGAGTAGGCTCATGGCTTCTATCCCAGGCTCTGGACCAGGCAGCTTCAAGCAGGCAAGGCCAAGGCAAAGCCAGGTGAATGCAAAATCAGCCTGTATTTATCACTTGCCTGAGATTCAATTGGGCCAATAGGGCAACCAAAGCCAGCAAACAGTTACCCAGTGAAAAGGGATTCTGCCAGACTGTGGCTGTAAAAGGCGGAAACGTAAGCCTGGCTGGGGAGAAGCAGTGGCCAGTGCATGTGCCCTTATCCCAGAAGGAGACTTGTTTACCAGACATTTTGGGGCCACCTTTTGTTCCTTTTCTCTCATTACCACAACTCCTGCAAGGAGGGGGAGGAGAGGGATGGGGACCATGTCTAGACACATTAGGGCCTGTCTGGGTTTGTGCTGGGCCTGTTTAGCCCTACTACCACAGCTTGACAGGGTGTTGGGCCATCTCATGTAAACTATGCTATCACCTGGAAAGGTTGGACCAGACGATCCTTGGGGGTGCTTCCAACCTGGCATTCTGTGAGTGAGTCTGTGTTTAGCTTTGAAGTTTCTGAGGAACTTGATTTGTTCTGATCTCTCCCATGAGTTCTGTTTATAAGCTTGTTTGCTGAAGTAAAGGACATCAATGGAGAAAGCAGATTGTGGTCGTTTCAGGCTGTGCCTGGAAAATTTTCCACAGATCCTGAACAGAAAGTAGTAGAATGTAAATAAATCACCATTGGGTGTAAAAGGAAAATAATAAGTCTAAATAATGCCATTGGATAGATAACGAACATAAGCTAGTTGTGTATACCAACTTTCTTTTTGGCTTCTTCACTCTTGCTGATACTAGTTCTGGCTTGTGCTGGCTTTGCTGACCTTGGCTGCAGTGCTTTGTTGTGGCTGAGTATCTAACAAAAAACTCTGCTCTTTCTCCAGTCTCGTGTACAAGGGAATAGGGAAGAGAGCAGGGAATGGGAAGCTATTATTAGCCCCCTGGTTTGTCCAGGGGGGTTCTTGTACTGTTTATAAATTGTAAATACCTGTAAGTATTGTATATTTTGTACATATTCATTGCATTTCATTTTAGATTGTAGTTCTGCTTGTAAATACAGCTTCATTTGCTTCCAACTGAGCTGGTCTGGCAATTTTATGTTGGGGGGGTAATTTCAACCCACCACACAGATGAAGCCTGACTTGACTTTTTAAAAATTAAGTAATCTTTAAATCTGTGTAGTATCTTTCCTGGTTTGCAGGTTACTTTCCAGGCCATGTATAAGCATATGCCTAGTGTGTTACACGCCTGACAAGGAAATAAGACAACCTCAGACTACACACAGTGAATTCACATTCTGTTTAATTGTGCTCCAGGAAAGCAGGATGACCTTGAAGCCTGAAAAAAATGACATTTTTGTTTCACAGTATTTAAAATAGCTGCAGTTTGTGCAATAGATAAACTCCACCAACTTATTTTGCTGTTTGTGCCATATGATGTCTTTCTTTGCAACTCAGTGAATTCATGTAAGGATTTTTGGTGTAACCCATGGGGAAGAATGGCACCATCTTTCCAGTGCACTTTTGCAATCTGGACATAAATGTAGTGGCATGTAGACAATCTACAAAGGCATCTTCTGAGCCCCAGAACAGCCACAGACTTCATTCTGGCACAGACTTCCTATGCTGCCCTTCTAGTTTGCCATTTTTATCTTTGAAATTTGGCCTTTGGAGGCAAGAAGTCAAGATCTGCAGTTATGGGAAGCTTCTCCACAGCTGTGTCTACTTGAGAGTTTTATCATAGCAAAGCATTTACTTTTTTAAAGAGTTACTTCAGCTGATGCTTTGAGGGTAAGAGGGCTGAGGACTTTTCCCTTCCCTGCTCATTGTCATCTTTCATAAATAAATAAGGAGAGTAACAGGCCATAGTGAAAAACCCCCAAAACAGTAGCAAAAACAAAAGCAAAACACAACACCCCCAGACCTCCTAAAAAGTCTTTTACTGTCTTCTTCCCCCTTCACAGGCATTTACCAGAAAAAGTCAAAGATGCTGTTCAGCTGAAGAATATGAGCGGGCAGTGGTTTTATGAAGCAAAGTCGAAGAGGCACAGAGATAAGATACATGGAGCAGATATTATTAGAGCTTCCATGCAACGAAAGCCTGCCACTCGTGGTAAGCATTTGGATTCTATTTTCTTTTGGAGAGGCTGTCTCTTACTTAGCTAACTTCAGAGACTGTTGTCTGTGATATACAAGAACAATATCAGTATCTCTATAAAATTATGCAAAAAGAGATTTCCCATGTAGCTCAGTGTAAGCTTTCCTCTCCCTCAATGCTAGGGATTAAAGACAAAATTCTGTGATGACTTCTAAGAGGAGAGACTGCCTCCTGTTTATGTTGAGGACTAAAAGCCCTCTGCTCTCCTGGAATTCATTTTCATTTTAATCTTTGAGGCCTTATGAGCTACCCTAGAACATGCAAAGAACTGGAGACTGAGGAAATTGCTCTTCCATGTGGATTTCCAAGATTTTGGATGCTTGCTTTGAGACCTTTGAGGTTCCTTTTTATTTTTCAGGAGACCAAAGGTTGCTTTGAAATGGTAGGGATCATGAGCTAGAGCTAGTGCTTATGACTACTGAAATATGTGTGCTGGGAGCTCTGGCAGCCAGAACTGACATCCTGTGTCCACTTTACCTTTAAATGCACCCACCATCCTCCACATTATGGTGGATGCCCTCAAGTGTTCTGCTAGAAATGTTTGTTAAAGCCAGTTATGTTCATATGCCCGATAAGTTGCAGATGTTAATTTAGTTGTACAGATAGGTAATAGTACATTATGTGTAAATTGAGTAATGTTGGCAAGCTTGGTGCTCACTTGATGGTAAATATTACATTCTGAAAGTCTGACTTGATTATCTTGGGAAGATAATGTGTTCTGTTTAACATCAGAAGTAAATAGTGTTTTGTTTGGAAAGGAACAAAATGAGAGCAGAACATAAGAGCCACTCTACTGGATCAGATCAGAAGCCTAGCTCTCAAAATGTTAAGTGATGTAAGGGAGCTCTGGGGATCATTTAGTCCAAGCCTTCTACTAAAGCTGTCTCACCTGGAGTACGTTGCATAAGAACATGTCCATGTGGGTTTTGAAAGTCTCCAGAAAAGCAGACTCCACAACCATTCTGGTCGTCCTGTTCCAGTGTTCTGTCGTCCTCAAAGTTAAAATGTTCTCATTTGTATATGTTCTTCTGTGTTCTGATTTGTGCTGATTGCCCCTTGTCATGTTACTGGCCAGCACTAAGGGTCTGACCCCATCCTTTACATACTGATAAGCATTGATAAGATCCCCTTTCAGTTGACTTCTCCAGGCTAAAGAGCCTCCGATCTCTTTATTTATAAGAGAAATTACCTCCAGTACTCCCATCATCTTCATAGCCTCTGCTAGACTCTGTCTAGTAGATCCTTGTCTCGAACTGGAGAGCACAGACCTGGTCATAACACTCCACATGTGGCATAACTAGGGCAGAGTAGAGGGGAAAGAGAGCCTCCCCAGCACCTTGCCTCTGAAAGTTCCTGGCAACGTGTGTAGGCTCCAAGGCCAGGACTAGCCTGCAGCCAATTTGAAATAGAGGAAATATTTTCTGGATTACTATTTTTTGTCCCCATTAATTTCTTTAGAAAGTTCTTTAAAGCCATAAAACCTTACCACTAACACTCAGCGTGTTGTATCTTGAGGCATTTTAAAATGAAGATTTCCCACAGAAGGAGTGACCATTTCCCATTCTGGTTTTGAACTGATCACCATTAACATTACCCTTGAGAGAGAAAGTGAACAGTGATCTATAGTTACAAAACCATATATAATACAGTATACAGGACTTTATGGACGTCTGTTATCAATCTCCCTGCATCTGGCCTTCTAATCTGAAGATTCTTGGTCTATTTTATTGTTCTTTGTACAGAAGGTTGGGGGAGTTTGTGGTGTGGTGCTTTTTTTCTTTATTTTTTTGTTAGAGAAATTGATCCCTGTCTTCTCTTAACCTCCTCTAGTTCTACTAAATCCTTTTGACCTAGAGACATGCCTCTTATGATTCTACCACATTGTAGGGAAATTTGAGTGTGTGTGTGGTTATTTATTTGTTTTGAAGTTCTATGAACTGATTTTGCTGTGTGAAGCAAGTAAAGTACTCAGTAGTCAAAATGGACAACAGCTTGCTATTTACTGTAGGCTTCATTACTTCATTACTACAATTTAGCCTTGTTTTTCAGTGGCCAATCCTGCAATTTTACATGTGATTAGTGGGACACATTTGTGGTTTTGGCTGGTTTTGGACTTGAATGTTAGGAAAATCAGCTGTCAAATTATAGCTAAATTTTACAGTAATTTATAGCTTAAAGAGAAGTACTGAAAGCCATATTATTGTAAAGGAAGGTTAATTACTCCTAGTCTTGCTACTTGAACAAAGGGACTCACTGGCACATTCAGAACTACATGCAACTACTTGGTTTCAATGACTTTTTAGATGTAAAGATACTTTTGCTCGTAGTGGGAATAAAAGTCTTACTTTTGCCTGCTAAGAAATTCTTCATTTCTCAACTATTGAAGTACAAAAAGCAGTAGAGGAAATAGACTTATACTTTTGACTCTGAAAGAGGCTGTCAAAATAGAATTCTGTCCCACCCCAACATGAAATGCAAATGTATTTGTGTTTGCTGAATGAACTGAAGCATAATTAACTGAATCTGCTTGCTGGTGGACAGCAAGTTCTCTGTGGAACAACAATGTGCCCTTGTGGCCAAAAGAGCCAATGGTATCCTGGGATGAATCACGAAAAGTGTGTCCAGCAGGTCTAGGGAAGTTCTTCTACCTCTCTATTCTGCCCTGGTGAGACCACACCTGGAATAGTGTGTCCAGTTTTGGGCTCCCCAGTTCAAGAAGGATGGAGAACTGCTGGAGAGAATTCAACGGAGAGCTACGAGGATGATTAGGGGACTTGAGCATCTCCACTATGAAGAGAGACTGCGATCCCTGGGGCTGTTTAGTCTTGAGAAAAGAAGACTGAGAGGGGACCTCATCAATGTGCATAAATATCTGAGGGATGGGTGTCAAGTGGACGGGGCCAAGCACTTTTCAGTGGTGCACGGTAATAAGACAAGAAACAGCAGTTTCAAACTTTAACACAGAAGGTTTCACCTCAACATGAGGAGAAACTTCTTTACAGCGAGGGTGATGGAGTACTGGAACAGGCTGCCCAGAGAGGTTGTGCAGTCTCCTTCTCTGGAGGCTTTCAAAATCCACCTGGATGCGTTCCTATGTGGACTACCCTAATTGATCCTGTTTTGGCGGGGGGGTTTGACCTGATGATCTCTTGAGGTCCCTTCCAACCTCCAATACACTGTGGTACTGTGAGGTGGGGCTTTTTGTTTGGTTGATTTTTGTTTTTTATATTTTCTTAACTGCTGATGGTAATTTTATTCATAAAGTATTAGCCACCTGTGTAAATTAGAGTTACTACCAACTTCCAGTTTACTGCTGTAGGAAGAGAATAATTGTCTTGATTAAACAAACTTCAACATATTTTCAGATTCCTATGGCTTAATTGTTTTTGTTTCCTCTGGGCACTTAAATGTTTTTTAAAGTTTATCTAGCTGCAAAAATGACAGGATTGGTCTTTTCCAGAGCTGCTGTAGCAAATTCCCCTTAGGATCACTTTAAGGTCTAAAGCAGATGTGTCTGGAGTAGTAGAGCAAAGTATTCAGAGCAGCATCTGACATTCGTAGTAGCATTAAAGAACAAACAAACAAACAATTCTTTAGAAGTCACCAGATCCTGCAACTGTAGTGGACTTCTGAAGTAGCTGTAGGACTGAATGCAAATACTTTTATTTGCTTCTTAAGAAATCCTGTATGAACATGCAGCAGATGAAAATACTCTTGTTCCATGTTTTAGCTGAAATGAGTCAGAACAAACCAAGCAAAGCAAAGAACAGCTGGGTGAGCAATGTTAATAAAGAAGTCTTTGTACCACCAGAACTGCATGGCATTGGGGAACATCAAGAACAACAACTCAAATTTAATTCAAGGTAAGCTGTTTAATCATACTTAATATGTATATATGGGGACTGGTGAAGCTTGTGAGCTCTAAGTTCCATCCGAAGTATTGTACTTGCCTCTTATTTCCATGATCATTGAATATTTCTTCAGAATCAACCAAGGAATCCATGCATGTGAAATGCTGACAAATCGTAGTTCTGTATTGTTAATTGTTTCACATTCAAAGTAAGAGCAACCTTTAGTTTACTTCTTCAAGAAAAAGGTTGTCAGTGCTGTATAGAATGGCCTCACACATGTTCTCATCTCACAGTTTGGTCTGGCTCCCAGAATTTAGGGCATGATTTTCATATTAGAATGACTGGCCACGACTAACTCTGCAATAACCTCTGTGTCTCTTCAGTCACTTAATGCAGACTATTGATTCAGTGTCTGTTGTAAGCTTGGATCATACTATGAAATTGCTCTTTTAGAACTTTCCAGCTTTTTGGGTGCACAGATTTTTTGGGTGCACCTCTGAGACTTTTTAAGGAGGCCATATGCATTTCAGGTAAAAGGAACCAGAATCTTTGGATACTTATGGAAAATATGTCTGAATCTCTGGAAGAGAGAGGCTTCCATTCAGAGTAAGGCCAGATGGTCAGTTCGGATATGCTCGAATGACAGGAAATTTTCTTTGCTGCAGGAAAGTGAATAAGTAGTTTCTGAACTACAGAGTGTTTTGTATTAAGTCACTCTCTCAAGTCTGTGAATGTCCCTAACAGCTCCATTTTGCTTTGAAATAACCTGCATTGATTTCTGAGAGACACATACCTTCCCCATAAAATACCTACATGTAGTAATTTGTTAGCTGTGTGGAAAGCTTTCAGAAAGCTTACGTTTGAAAAGGAAAGTGCTCATCTCTTTGCTAGAGTGGCAGCAGGTAGAAATGAAACATCTTTAAATGGACAGATTCCTCAATATCTTTGATGAAACAAGAACCAAGATGTAACACAGATAATTATTGCTTGTGCTTTCAGTGAACAGAGTGATCTAAGAGACAGTTACTTCTTAAGGTGGCTGGTTTACTTCTGATCAGCTCTTTCTTGTCTGTCTTCTAAGCCTCTCTCTGTACCTCATGTGTTTTCCTTTTGCAGCAAGGCTTGTCTCCTACTATGCATTTGTACAGTATCTAGTAGCAGTTGAATCTTTCCCTTTTGTGGTCTGCAAACTGGGCATGCATGTTCATGTTGAATAGCATCAAAGGTTAGTGTAAGTATTTGCCTGCAAATCTATAACCTTTCTCTAGTATTGCTAAAGCTTTTGTCTTGTTGCCTCTTGGTTCCTGCCCAGTGCCGTCCTGTCTGTGTGGAGTGTGGGCCTTTATTGTGGTCCTCAGCCTTTCTCGTCTTGCTGGATTGCAGTGCAGGAGGTTTTTAATCTGGGTGTATTTATCAGTTTGGCTTCATACACTCTGAGATAGGCTGCGTTCACAAAGCTAGTCTGGGAACTGTTTGTTCCCTTTTCCCATCTCTGTAGGTTGAAGGTAAACCTGTATTTCTGGACCCTTTGTTGTGAAACTTAGCTGTAAGACCCTGGGTGAGCAAGGAAGAGATACAGAAATTTAGAGCTATGATTACAACTGGTATCTTTTTCCTAGCCTTATTTTCAGGGCGCTTAGTGCTGTGTCACTTTATCTTCTCCATAATTATGTTTTTCCATTTGTAAAATGGTTTTTCCATTTGTGGAAAAAAAAAATGTAATTAGGTTTTCCAATTTGTAGAACAGTCTCGAGCCTTGTAGCCTTTCAATGATAGCTGCCAGATTTTTCTCTAAACTTCAAGGTTAACTGTACTTCACCCTGGAGAAGATGGGAAAGTTGTTGTCCCCTCAGAAGGGCAGACAGTTGCCAGTTGCTTGATTGGAGAGATCTATCTCCATGTGAGGAGGCAATTCCTGTTTGAAATTGGAACTTGGTGAGAGCTGGGAGCTGTTTTCTTGTCCTGAGATGTCACATCTACCCTCAAAATTGTTGTCTCATGGCTCTGCTACTTACCAGGCTATTTGAAAGTCTTTTCTTTTGTCAGCAATATTTGGTATGCATGAAATATTCTATGTTGAAATCTCCTTGTACATCTGTATTGAAAAAAACATAGGAGTTGCTTTCCTTCCAAGCTTGGGGTCATATTTTCTACTTGGAGGATATGCCTTGACTGTTTTCCCTGTCCCCAGAATCATGACCATGTAAGTTGATTTATGCCAGCATTTTCTGTGTGAAGTTAAGATACTGAATGTGGTTATGTAAAGCCCATATTTAAATCCACACCTAACTTCCACCTTCAAAACAAAAGCAAATACTTTTTAGTATCTGACATGTTTAGACAAACTAAAATTACAAAAATCTGATTAATTGTGGGGAGGAACCCTTGCATCAGTCTGCAAATAGATGAAATATTTCTTGATATAACGTAGGCACTGTCTCTTCTGTCTGATTTACTTTCTCCTTACCTAGGCTATACTTAGTCAGAATCACAAGCAATAACTTGCTTCTGTTATGCTATCAAACCACAGATTTTATAGACCTTAGTTGAAGGAACAGTATATAATCTCTACCTCTGAGGGATATGGCATGCCACAGTGGTTGGTTGATGTTGGTTTTTGGTAGTGGTTGTTGTTTGTTTGTTTTGTTTTGTGTATTGGACATTTTGCCAAACTCTGTTTTTATCAGATTTTGGCACTTTCCTCCACTTTGATTTCAGTCCTAGAAGTATAAATGTAGGACAAGGATGGAGACAGCAGTACTGACACTGTTTGGAGAGCTGCTTTATTTATATAAAGCTTGCTCAAAGATCTAAAAGATACCAAAAATGGTTTCTGTTATGCCAAGCAGAAGTTGTGTTGAGTTCTTTAACAAGCAAAAAAATGCTTGCAAGGAAACAAAGCAGCAAGAATATCCTTTTGCTGTGGGAAGGAGAAGTTCATGTATAAATGAATCTTTGGTTTACTTTTTCACAAAGGCTTAAACTAATGTCTCATTTCCTGAAGCTAGTATATGCTTTTTCTTTACAGTTCGAAAATAGCCTCTCTGCTAGCCAAACCAGAGGAAACACATATGAAGACAGCAGTCTCATCAGTGAAGGTATTGAATATAGCATTTATTTTCTTCTGTGATAAAGTTAATTAAAAGTTTGAGGAATAAAGATAGTAAGTTTGGGGGGTGGTGGTGGAAATCATTTTGGAGGGAGATGATGGAAAGTACTAAAAGTTTGTGCTTGACATAATTTCTAACCTCTTCAGCCCTGGAAAGAATTGTCCTGCTGTGTTCCAGTATCTCTGAAGTCACAGAATTAGAGATAAAATTATTTAAATTGCAACAACTTGGGATTTTCAAGTGTCTTTAAGAAGTGGCTTATCTCTGCTGTTGGTAACTAGAAAAGGAGCAAGATGAAGGCTATCACAAGCACTTTTGATAGTTCCTTTGTTCATATTGTTCGGTTTTTTTGTATCCAATGAGGCATGCTTTCAGACTGCTGTCAGGGTAGTGAGGCAGAGGAAGTCACTGCCTTTCATTTATTTTGGCAAGACTGTAGTGGTGTAATAATATTTGATTTCAATTATAATGGTTTGGGGATTTATTTTTTTAGCAAAGGAGAAATCCATTTAATTCCACTGCATCAGGTGACAACTTAAACAGTGAGGAATCAGAAAACAGAGCAGTCACTCAACCTCAGTTATCAAAGAAAGGTAAGTATACTTATTTAGCATATGACTGAATTTTTTGTGGTTTATATATTTTTTTGTTGTTGCTTTGGTGGGCTTTTTTACTTTCATTGCTGCTCCTTGTAAGATACCAATCTTAACTACTTGAAGTTATCCCAAGACCCGTGGAAAATGTGTATGTACTCAGGAAATGTGTGTTTGTGTGAGTAAATGGATTTTACTTTCTTTTTTTTTTACCTTGTAGTTCTATTCAGTATTAAGCACTCCATCTGAGAAGCCTGTTTGTCCTCAGCTGCTGTTAAGAGAACAGAGACATTTCCTTGAATTTGGTAGTTGTCTTTATGATCTTGCAGCCATTGTTGCTGTTGGCTCAAGAGAAGCAGTTTAACTTTTTGATCTTTATTTTCCCCCTTTGTTTTCTCAGTCCTATTTGTTTTCAAATCCTTCCTTTTCTGCAGTATTCTCTGCAAGCAAGTAGATAAGTGATGATACATAACAATGCAGACGTTTGAAGCTGTAATTTACAGACCCATACATGGAAATGGGTCTCCTATCTCTGTTACACAGCTTATTAACATGGAAAAGGACCTGCACATTAGGAATAATAAAACCAACTATTTCCCTACCTTGAGGTCATATATGTGTTTTACCTTGTTCCATATGAATGTCGAAATAGCCTGTTTCCAGTTTTGAAAGTTAACATTCTGAACCTGAAGAGGTCAGTGTGTATTAAAAATCTGCCTTTCCCAGCAAACTTTGTCCCTTGCAGGATTAATGCTGATCAAAAATGGGATGCTCGCTCTGTCTTTGGAATTATCAAATAGTTAACATTTCTAGAATTAGAAATAACTTTAGGATTTTAATCTGCTGAAATGCCCTATTGCATACAAATGAAATTAACGTTGGATTTTTGCCTGCATTTTACCATGGATCTTTTTAATAAACCTATTATTATGACTGCATTTGAGAACTTCACTGCCATATCCCTCTGTTTATGCAGATGAACATCATGTAAACTTGTGATTTCTTTTCTATATATCTTACAGAGGTCTTGTCATTATCAGAAGAGAGCCAACCTAAACTGAACTTACAAAATGATGAAACAGAGAAACATACAAAGCCTTCTGTAGAAGCTACTGATGAGTCACAAAAAGGACTAATTAAGCGTCCTGTCCCAAAAGCTAGAAAGTTAATTCACAAAGCAACTGATCCTGTGTCACAAAGTGAAGTTGTTCCAAAACCAGCCAAATGGACTGAGAAGATCAATGGTGCTGGTACACCACCCAGGGGCATTCTGAAGCGCAGTTCAAGTTCAAGTTCCACTGACTCAGAAGCTCGTGTTAGTCAGATGTTAGATGTTCAGAAAAAGAATGGTCTTCCTACAGCAACTATTTTTGAAGGAGAAGCTGAGAAGAACTCTCTTACAGAAGAAGCCGAAGACTCCACACAAAGTTCACTGGAAAAACTTAAACAAGTGAGGTTCTCATGTAGCATAGGTAAAGGAGAACCTCTGCAAGGCCCAAGGGTATACCACAGCAGAGAAAAAGCAGAGTTTGAATTGTTAGAAACTGACAAAATAAAGAGTAGTGAAAATGATGCTATTGGATCAGATTCACTTGAGAATAAGCAAGTTTCTCCTGTAAAGCCTTTTGGAACCAATTCATCAGCTTTACAAATAACACCAATAGATGGCTTACAAGGAGGTCCATCGACATCTGGCCCTTGTGACACTAATAGGTCAGGCTTCCTGGCTAATCAAACCTTGCAGGGAAAGGCAGTTACTCCTAAGCAACTTGAAACTTCACAGAAGACCTCCAGCAATACCTTGCCAAATAGCAATAATGAACTGAGTGGTGATGAGACACATGAAAATAAATTCAACCAGACTCTGAGCCATGGATCAAAGTCACACAGAAACTTTACTGGTAAGAGACTAGTGGGAATGGGGAACAGTATGTAGTAACATATAGCACGTGTTCATTAATGCTTGAATTGCTTGTGTCTAAGAAATAACAAGTAGGAAGCAGAAATGGTAAGAATGTGCTGCATATTGCAGAACTAAATTAAAAATCACTTTTCTGTATTTTTATGTTCTAATGTAGTTTGTTTGTTTTTTTTTAAATTATCTTTTATTGGTAGTCTTAAGAATTAACAATCAGATCAGAGGCTGGACAGTCACCTGTATTGTGAATGATGGAGGTGAAGTGATGGCATTTGGATAAAATTCATGGCAGATCTGTCTGCACAGGAACTGGAGTAGTTTTGGTATACTGCTGTCAGCTGCTCTTGGTAGTAATCCAGTTGTGACTTGGGCACCTGATTATGGGACTAAACAAAAATATGCTGGGTTGTCCTTCCCCAGCCCAGCTCCCCGCCTCAACTTGCCCCCCTTCAATGTAGCCATTAGGATGAAAATAACCAGTCATAACTGCTTGCACCTTCAAAAGTAATATGATTAATCTTCCAGAAGGATATCTCCTTGCATTAATCTATTTTTAACTTTACCTGCAGTGTGGCTCTTACAATAAACACAAGGACAGAGAACTCTTCTTCTGTGCCAACAGTTTAAAAACCCTCAAAACTGAGTGATTTGTTCTGTTTTGTTTTTCCAAGATAGGTTGAACATTTGTAGAGTTGTGTGTCTGATTCCTAACTCTAAGTTTGTTTATGTTGTAGAAAAGCATCAGCTTTCTGCTAAGACAGAAGTACATGGGGTGTCAAATACCAGTTCTACAAGCCTTCAACAAGGTAAGCCTGATCTTGTTGAGGAGCGAGATGTTAAAGCCACTTTCAAGCCTGACAAAAATGCTGAGGAACTCGTTAAAGTGGCTGATGAATCTGTATCAAAAGTTTTAGATTGGTTTAAAAGAAGTTCCGGTACTGAAGACAGGAAACATTTTTCAGCCAGATCCCAAGACAGGGAACCCCAAGAGGAAGTGAACATCTCATCCAGAACAGCAGTTCCTCCTGCAGAACAGAGTGGGCCTAGCATGGATAGAAAAACAGAGGTTACAAAAGAGGTAACATTTGGAAAGATTAAACAACATAATAGTATTTCACCTACATTTATTTCAGAAGATGCACATCTGATAGAGAGAATGAAACCTAAGAAGGGGGAAGAAAACGAGGACCAGAATTACAAATCACCAACTGAAATTGACTGTACAAGAGTTCAAGAAGTAGAACATGGTCAAAAAATCAAGCAACAAAATCAAAAATCAAGTTTGATGGAACATGAAGAACACAAGCTACCAGCTCAGAAATATCAGTCAGAGAAGTCAATACAAGAAAAAAGAAGAATAAAGGAGATCAGAGCATTCTGGGAAAGGGATAAATCTGTTCCCAGTCATAAAGAGAGAGAAGTTAGTATCAATGCTAATGCATCAGGTGGTGGTGCATTGAAAGGTCTCAGAGATACTGAGAAAATAAAGCCTACTGCTATATACCTACCTAGTGGATCAGGTGATCAAAGCAAGTATACATTAAGAAGCTATGGACTAAGTTGTGTAAGTCAGGCTTCAAAAAATGAACATCAGAACTCTTATGACCTTGGGCCAGTCCATGCACATGAAAAAGTGGAAAGAAGAGCCTCCTCTGATGGTGAAGTTCCTGAATATACAGAGCTGCCAGAAGCCAGTAACTGGCAGCCAAGAGTTGGTGCCACTTTATGTTTCCCAGAAAGCAAAGATGAGAAGGAAACACTTAAACAAAAAGCTGCTGCTCCTTATCAACAGAAGCCAAATATCCAGGTTTTGTCTTTAAAAGAAAAAATGAATGAGAAGTCTAAGAATCAAATTTCAGATCCTTCACAGTTCCAGAGTCTGAGAAACTTTTGGGATACTGGAATTAAATTACAGAATAACATTGATTGGGAAGCTGTTTCTTTGCCAAATAATGCTAGTTTAATAGCCTGTGAAGTAAAATCAAAGGAAGATAAAGGCAACAATATATTGAGCAAGCCAGAGTTAATTCGACAATCACAAACACCTGAGAGAGAGAAAACACAGAAACTAGATCCTGTAGTACATGAACTGCCTCTAAGATCACCTACCCTGAATGTGACACACACACAAAATACAGACACTGTCCAGCTGGACAGAAAACCAGTTATATCAAAACCCCAGGACAAGATTGGTCTTTCACAGCAAGAAGTTAAAGACTGTACAGAAAGAAATATTGTTTCATTAAAAGAGCATCATGCTTCCTTGCAGTTGCTCCAGTCACCTGGTGATAAAGATGCTTCCAAGGAGACAGCAGTAGGTGAGTGGCTATGTTTATCTACAGAAAAAGTGGAAAAGAAGACTACTTCATTAGATCTCAGTCTTCCTAAAAATGAAGTTTCAGAGACTGTGGATAAGGTTGTCCTGCCTAAAGCTGAGCTTGATGTATTCAAATTAGGCCTGAATAAGTTAGAAAGGGAAGCTTCTGAGACATCATCTAGCTTGAATCTAAAAGAAAACATTTTGGAAGAGTCTGCTTTTCACTCAAATCAGTGCAGGGTCTTTGAAAGAATGGTAGAACAGAGGCGTGACACTTCTGTTGATCAAAAAGAAGAAATTAGAAAAGGTATGGAAAAAATGAATGTGCCATCAACAGATGAGCATGCAAACAAAGGCCTCAGGAAACTCTTTAGGGAATTTGAACCTCTTTATCTACAGCATCAAGCAGCAGACAAGGATAATACTCTTGAGGGTTCTCAGAGGCCTCAAGCTGGTTTGCAGGACCTGCTCAGAGAAACTTATACATCTCAGCCTTCTGAATATAGAAGGGTGGGAATTAAAAAATCTGATGACATAAATAGTATATCACAAAATAATTGTGCTGTAGAACCAATGTGTCAAGAAGATACTGGTCAGCCTGAAGAGGTCAGTGAGACCATAGAAAAATCTGTTGCCCCATCCAAGGCCAGTGATTTGAGTTCTGCTTTAGAGAAGCTGGTGACGGAGGCCTCTGAAACACCACCTCCTAAAACAAAACATGCTGATAGTGCAGTGCAGAGAACTGCTGAGGTGGAATTTGAAAGCAGGACCTATCTGTATGATGGAGAGTTGCCACAGGAGATCAATGAGACCATAGAAAAGTCTGTTTTCCCATCCAGGGTCAGTGATTTGAGTTCTTCTTTAGGAAAGCTAATAAAGGAGGCCTCTGAATCACCACCTCCTAAACCAAAGCCCACTGACAGCATAGTATGGAGGCCTGCCGAGGTGGAAGCTAGTAGCACAGCTTATGCACATGGTGGAGAGTTGCTGCAGGAAACTGATGAGACCATAGAAAAATCTGTTGCCCCATCCAAGGTCCATGGCTTGAGTTGTGCTTTAGAGAATCTGGTAAAGGAGGCCTCTGAAACACCACCTCCTAAACAAAAACGTGCCCATAGAACAGTGCCAAGAACCACTGAGGCTGAATTTGAAAGCAGGACCTATCTGCATGATGGAGAGTTGCCAAAGGAGATCAGTGAGACCATAGAAAAGTCTGTTTACCCATCCAGGGTCAGTGATTTGAGTTCTTCTTTAGAAAAGCTAATAAAGGAGGCCTCTGAAACACCACCTCCTAAACCAAAGCCCGCTGACAGCATAGTATGGAGGCCTGCTGAGGTGGAAGCTAGTAGCACAGCTTATGCACATGGTGGAGAGTTGCTGCAGGAAACTGATGAGACCATAGAAAAATCTGTTGCCCCATCCAAGGTCAGTGGCTTGAGTTGTGCTTTAGAGAGGCTGGTAAAGGAGGCCTCTGAAACACCACCTCCTAAACAAAAAAGTGCCCACAGCAGAGTGCAGAGAACTGCTGACATGGAAGTTAAAAGCACAACTTATGAGTATGATGAAGAGTTACCACAGGAAATCAGGGAGAACATAAGAAAGTCCATTGTCACACACAAGGTTAGTGGCTTGAGTTCTGCTTTAGAGGAGCTGAAGGAGTCCTTTGAAACACCACCTCCTACATCAAAACACGCTGACAGCACAGTGCAGAGAACTCCTGAAAAGGATCTTAAAAGCAGGACCTATCAGCATGATGGAATGTTGCTGCAAGGAATCAATGAGACCATAGAAAAATCTGTGGTGTCTAAAGCTGAAAACAAAGTGTTAGACATTAATTTGCAGAAGCTACTGAAAGAGGTCTCTGAAATACCAGCTTCTGTGCTAGAAAATACAGATAAGAAATCACAAGGTAAAATGTAGACTAGTCAAAGTGTGCCTGCTCCGCATCCACATGAGAGAGATCCTCTTTGAGAAATAGAATAAACAATAGCAAAAACTTCTGTTTCAAGTATTGCAAAACTCAGTGAATTCAGTAGCTCTTCAGAAGCTCCTCTTCAAGAAGCATCTGAATCTTCATCTCTAGAATAAAATATCAATGCTTCAGTACACAATCTTGCAGTAAGTGAAATTAAAGATTTTGATATTTCCAAAAGAAATGGCTCTATTTATAAAATAGTGAAGAGAAACCTGGCTCCAACTGATCTTCTTTCCATGGAAGGAGAGACCGGTATGATGGCAATCAAGCCATCTGAGACACATGAAAAAGGAAGAAGTGAAAGCACATCCTTGGATGCCTCTGAAAATCATTCAGAATTTAAAGCACTGTTGAAATTCAGAAGAACCAGCACACCAATTGAAGATGAGAGCCAGCTCCCTTCAGCCAGAAGGAGATCAACTGCCTAATCTCACAGCATGAGAGCAGTGATGAGGAGGACAGGGATGGCTCAAACTTGGATTCCCTCTCTGGAACTGGAAGTTCAACTTGTGAGCTGTGGTTAAACCTGGCTACCTTTTTTATTTTGCTTTGGTAGCCAACTTGAAATAGGATAACCACAATTCTGTGTGATACTTATTTCTTAATTGAGTGCTATGGATATTTGTTTGGGAAGGATAGGAAGACAAGTCCATTCTACATTTGGGTAAACCCCTTTAGTAAGAGAAATTTAGCTTCATGAATCAATCACATCCCTTTTCATGATTTACTTTTTTCTTCCTCCTCTTCAAATTAATAACATTGTAATGCTTAAAATCTGGTAATTCCTTTAAATATCCCAGATTGGGGGGGGGGGGGGAGGGAATTTATTTATTGGGATTGTATTAATTGGTTGAATGTCAACTTGAGTCAATGTATAGAGTGTGACAGCCATAGAAGAGCTTGAGGTAGAGGAGCAAACATTTTTAATCCTTCCCTGAGATACTGGGAATATTTTCTTCACCTTGGCAAAGTGAGGAATCTGAAATTTCCAGGGCTTGCCAGATTACTCTTGAGCCTACTTTGAAAGTGAGATTCCAGTGGAAGTCAGTCAAAACTCAAGACAAATGAAGGAAAAAGAAATTTATTTGGATTTACTTATAATTACAGACAGCAACTCTGTAAGGTCTGATTGGTTGGCTGATGAGGAGGGAAGTGGGATAGGGAGAAGAATATGTCTTCAAGGTTTTTGGAAGAGCTAGGTCTGCCTTGATTCTACCTTTGAAGACAACTGCTTAATTTCAGGGATCCAAGTATCTCCATAGCTGGAGTTTCTGTGGTTGTTACTCAAGTATTGAAACAAAATTAATTTGAGAATAAAACATAACTGACAAACTAAAGGGAAAATCTAAAGATACTAACTATTTTTGTACTAATTCATAACAAGGTAACTACAAAAGGGCTAAAGTCTGAGTTTACCCTATAGGGTACTGCAGTTGGCTGAAACCCCTTTATTAGTTGGTACAGAGATACATACACAGGGTAAATGAGCCCGTCTCACTACTGATGGCTGAGAGAAGTGAGAGAGTAAATAGGCATTCAAAATTAGACATTTATTTTGTTTAGTTATAATTTATTTTGTCTTTTCATTGAATGTTCATTGTCATTGCTAATAGTCAAAATAAATTCTCATGAGAACTCCATGGTTGGCTTTTTAGTGACTCACTTGAAATGACAGGTCTGTGTGTGCAGTGTTCATGTGTTTTGTCTCATGACAGGTTCAGAAGAATTAAATCCTGTTTTGATGGCTTTGAAAAGGAGTGCAGATAGGAAAATGCTTTCCAAAAGTCTAGAGGACATTCCATCAGCCACCTCAAGTGAGCACAAAGCTTGTGTGTTTCTCCCATGACCTCCAGTTTAGCTTAAACGTGTTCATGCTGGTCTTCCATAGTGCTTTGCCAAGTACTATTTTGCCAAGTGGTGTGTTTCTCACCAAGCTGTATGGAGCTTAGTAGAACTGAAGTCTTCTCATATGGTTTAGTTTTCAGTTCTTTGATTCTATTTTGAAGCACCATTGGTTTATGAAGCAGACATCTTTCAAAGATGCATTCTGTTAATCAGTGATGAACTCTTTGTTGGATGTTTTCTCAATAGTGAAAGTACTGGCAACTACCCAAAGCAGCACCAGCTGCTGTTGGCTGTTGGCTGCTTGCTTGGGTTAAATTAGTAGACAGTAGGAGTATGAAAATATCATCTTAGTTTAGTGGTGCTTCACCTGTGTATTCTAGCAGTTAATATACCAAACTCACTTTAACAGTTACAGTGAGACAAGACTGGACTTCAAATTCATTTCTGACTTCCCACTGTAGCCTCCTAGGATTTTTTTTTTCCTTTTTTTCCTTTTTTAATTTTATTTTAAACTACTACTTCTGTCTTACATCCTCCTGCCCCTGAGTGTTTTTATGCTTACCTCCCATCGGATAAGGAAGACATAAACTGAACTGAAATTTGTAAGCTGAAGCATGGAGGTGTAGATTTTGAAAGATGTTGGCTATTGTTGGCAAATTATTATTCTAATACTACTTATGCTATTGCTTGCTTCTAACTAGTTTCCAGGTTTCAGGTATGCACTAACACTGTTGTAACAGCACACTGAGAGAAACTGGGTCAACATGAGGCTGCTGCTTAGACATAGTCTCGAAGAATGTGTGAAGGAGAAAGCATCTCATATACACAAACCAGCAGAGCCATGGTTAAATACGTTTTGGCTTGGTTTTTGTCATCATTGCTCTTAACTCTACCACTGCCATCCATTTTACCACACTGAAGAGAAAAATTTCTAACTGTGTTTTACTTTCTTCCTGCACAGATAAAGGAAAAATAAATAATCCAAAGGAAGAGTTAGCTCTTAGTGCTGAAGATGGTAAATATATTTTGCATCTGCATGGAAATTTATTGTTTTTTTTTTCAATGGCCTTTGTTTGCTAGTGAAGGATTTTTTTTCCAAAACAAGCTTTTAGAGTTGATTAATTTCAGTGTGACTGAAATGCTTTTGTAGAACTTTGTTGTGGGTTATTGTTCAAGGAATATACTTCTGTTACGGCCTGATGTATCTGTAGAACCTATTTGCAATTTACCACTATAGTATTTTGGCCTTCGGTACCTGAAACAGGTACTGAGCTTTGAACGTCAGCTCCTATGAAAGACTTGGCCAAAGTAAATCTTGAATTTCCCTCCTTTCATGTGTTGCGTTATAAGATACAAGACGACTTTTGCTAGTGCAAAAAAACAATAGCATGAATACATCAGTTGAAAGACAACCTCTCTTACAATCTCTGTCTCAATCCAGCAAAGCAGAATTGCTCTAAGCAATAGATGAAGTAACTGCTAGATCAGCTACTGTTGATATCATTGGTCCCTTAGCACATTACAGATCCCTTACTGTTAAATGTGTCCGTATACCTTTAGAAATTCTACATCAAAATAAAACTTCAAGATAAACACAAAAGAAAATAATCAAATAATGTTCCATATAGTAGAATATAGCAAACAATTCTTTATTTACTGTGTTTACTAGTTTTAGTGTTGTGCACAGCTGCATTTTTTATCATGTTTTGGATACTAGTGGCCTATAGTATAAATGGAACTATTGTATCATAACAAGATGTGTGAGTAAATTAACAAGACTTAAGTACACTACTGCACTTTGCTTTCAGATGGAGACTCCTGCTAAAACCACTTTTCACATTCTGTATGGAATGTGTAGATACTTATCAGAAAGTTGTGTGGGGGTTAAGTTAAATTTATTATGTGTGAAGTTTCAAAAATGATAAACACAACCAAACTGACAGCTGTGCAGGCAGAATAAGGCAAGTTCTCTCGTAAATACTATTCCCCTTTTTGTTTTTCTTAGCTCATATACTCGCGTTACTCTTGTTATAATATAGCTGCTCCTGTTTTGCATCCTTCAGTGATTGATGCAAAACACAGAAACACAGGGTCTGGAGAAGTCAAAAAAAAGTCCACATAAAATGCAGATGCTATTTATAACATTGCGAAGCTGTTTGTGCTACTGTATGACTGTTGTCAATACTGCACTGAGCAGGTCCGAAGCCACATCAGCATCAAGAAAGGAATGAAAATGCAGCAGGAAGTGAGTAATAAGGTTTTGTAGACAACACAGAGACTTCTGCAGTGATACTTAAACTAATACATCAAAAATCCTGTTTTGTTTAACAACTAACAAGTTATACATCTGTGCTAGATTCTTGCTCAGTGGGGCAACTGCATCTAACTGCATACTGACAATTCCTGATACATTGAGCACTGTTTGAACCTCAAGAGCAAAAGCTCGCAAATCTTGCAAACTCTCCTGCCATGTGTGCGGTGCTTCATTTTGTGCAACAGCAACGTGCCCCTCTAGCTGGCTGTTTGTTGACAAATAATTCCTTGTCACGGAATGCTCAGTATTGATGCACATCACAATGTGCACCTGGTCCAAAGATACAGAGCCTTTGGGCATTATTAAATATAAGGCAGGCTTATGCAATTAAGCTTTGTACAGTGAAAGCAAAAAATGAGCTTCTACAGAGTTATACAAGAGTTGAAGAGTTGGGCCGCAAAAAAGTGCATTGAGATGCGCATCTTAGAATTAACTAGGAATACTTGAAAATTTTCTTGTTCAGGTCTAAAAATTTCTTGATTTACATGAATATTCCAATTGCAGTTATTTAGATGGAGTAAATAAAACAATTTGCCTTGTACAGTAACTTCCTACCAAGAGCCTTACAGTGACTTAAAAGTCAATGATGATATGGTTAGTGCCTGAATGCACATATCTGTGTTCTAGTTAAAACTGAGAATGTTTTTCTTCATCAGATTTGATCAAAATTTGCTTGCAGCACCCAGGCTTGTACATCTTGTCAAGCAGTGTAAATACCTCTACTCCTGCAGGCAAAGCTCTTGAACATCTCCTATAATGCTGACCAAAGTAGATTATCCTTCCTCATGGTAGCTTCTCTGAGTCCTAGTGGGTAAAAACCTCACACCTTTCATCCAGGTTGTAAACTGGTTGTGCATGTGCATGGATTTCATCTGAAATTGTTTGTTTCTAAGTATGTCCTGTTATGGAATCTCACTGTTTTGGTGTACAAAAGTGTTTTGGAAACCTTTTGAATTGCTACTCTTCAGTTTCCACAGTGCCTTCACAGCCTGATAAACTGTTTACCAATCCTGACAAACTCAAAGGGCTGAGCAAGTCCATACCATCATTCCTACAAGAAGAGGTAAGTTCAATGTCTGAAATACTGTTCCTAAAGCTTTTGATTACTCAGGCAATTTGCATTTGTGAAGTAGTGCTTTCCATGGTCTGCCAAGTCATTTTACTGCTGGACCATGGCATGGAGTTGAGCTTGTGGTGTAGCAGTCAGAAGATGAACCCAAACAGCTAGTGGGTAATCAACCTTTCAGAAGCTTTAGTCCAGTAACCAAAGGCTTATTCATACTGTACAGCTCAACGTATAGAGCATGTTTTATCAAAGAGATTGAAGCACAGTGAGTGTTTGATATTATTCACAAAAGGGAATCTCTGTCCTTAAAACAGGAGGTGGTCTTCCCTCTTCAGAACATACATAAATATGCATACATCTGTTTTCTTCAAAGCCTGAAATCTAAGATGAGCATGTAAGACCCTAATAAAGTTGTCATCTGGTAACCCTTCTCAGAGGGGTATTAGCTTGGTGTTCTGCTTAGGGATGTAGGTTCAGGTACCAGGCTGTTAACTGTGTGTAAGTAAAACTTCAGAATTTCCAGCAAAACATTGTGCCTGTAATAATAAATAGACTGTAAGTCTGTTGTTGTTGTTATCATCATCATCATGGTGTGGGCCTTGGAACAGGTGCTGAGGCCATATCCAAATCTCCTAAAATGACACCAAACACTGATGTGGTAGGTGATTTGGACTGTCTGGGCTCTAACTCCCCAGAGTAGGTAAAGAGATGAGTGGAGACTCTACACCAAGCACAAACCTCCTGTTGTAAATGCCTAAAAGAGGTGACACAGGGAAAAGGAAACTCTGGAGAATAGGAAATATCACTGTTGAACTTGGCTTGCTGTTGAACACCAAGCTGTGACTCCCACTTATCTTTTCTCTTTCCTTTTTTAATTTTTCTTCATTTTAACCTGATCTACAAACAGGTAGAACTAATAATTAGTTTTCTTTAATTTAGCTTCATAAAGATATATGTTCCTATCACCTGATAATAGGGAGATGAGACCAGCCTCCACCTCACTCCACTCAAGGAGTTGTAGAGAACAATGAGGTCTCCCCTCATCCTCCTCTTATTCAGACTAAACAACCCCAGTTCCCTGAGCTGCTCCTCACTAGCCCTGTTCTCCAGACCCTTTACCAGCTTAGTTTGCCCTTCTCTGGACAAGCTCAACCAATTGTTTATTCTGATTTTCCATTACAAATGAAGAAATTATTGTTTAAGTTTGTAGTAAGAAGGACACTAAATAGGAGAAATTAATCCACTATTGAAGGTGCCATCAAAACCAAAGTCATTTTTGGCTTTGTGTTGAACACCATCAATTCTTTTTTTGTTGTTGTTTTTATTCTTTTTTAAATGCCATAGTGTGAATGTGCATCTGTATGGCAAATGTGCATGCACAGCTTCCTCTTTCCCAAGCTGTTAGCAAATGGTGATGCAAACATTTGAGTCCTGTCAGTGAGGGATATGCACTGGTGGACACAGGCTTAAATGAGAGACAGGAATTTGGGACATAGATACAACAAATATCTGTGACTGTGCTATAAAATGAGGAATTGTTTCTTACCCCAGCCCTTACTGCTTCAATGGAAGTATAAGCATGAATATTTTGGGTTCTTTTTCTGTGGCTAGAAAGTTGCCCAGTGGAAAAGCACCTGGGGGTATTGGTTGACAGCCAGCTAAATATGAGTTAGCATGCGCCCATGTCGCCAAGAAGGCCAGCAGCATCCCTGTGTGTGTCAGAACTAGTGTCACCAGCAAGAGTTGGGAAATTATTTGTCCCTCTGTAGAATAGAATAGAATAGACCAGGTTGGAAGAGACCTTCAAGATCATCGTGTCCAACCTATCATCCAACACCACCTAATCAACTAAACCATGCAACCAAGCATCCTATCAAGTCTCCTCCTGAACACCTCCAGTGATGGTGACTCCACCACCTGCTTGGGCAGCACATTCCAAAGGCCAATCTCTCTCTCTGTGTATAACTTCTTGTACTTGGTATTGGTGAGGCTTCACTTAGAATATTGTGTTCAGTTTTGGAGCCTTCACTACAAGGACATTGAGGTGCTGAAGTGTGTCCAAAGAAGAGCAATAAAGCTAGAAAAGGGTCTAGAGTATGTGTCTTATGAGGAGCAGCTGAGGGAGCTGGGGTTGTGTAGACTGGAGAAGAGGAGACTGAGATGAGCCCTTACTTGTCTCCACAACTACCTGGAAGTGGGTGTTGATCTCTTCTCCTAAGTAATAAACATTAGGATGATAGGAAGGAACTGCCTCAAGTTGTGCCAGGGGAGGTTTAAGTTGGATATTAGGAAAAATTTCTTCACTGGAAGGGTTGTCAAGCCCAGGCTATGCAGGAAGTGGTGGCTTTCAAGGAGCCTTGCCCTGGGTAGGATGGACATTACTCAGTCCTTACCTTTTGGCCTCTGAACTGGGGAACAATCCTGATCTGCTGTTACTTAGCAGTATAGACATAGGCCAGAGAAGCTGCAGTAACTGGACTTACTCAAAATTTTCATATTCTGGGTATTTATTTCTATAAACATGTGTGGAAATTGGCCTTACTAATCTTGCATCTGTTAGTAAAAGATCTGTGACAGCAGCTCAAAACTCTATAAAGGAGAGGAGATTCCTTGTAAATTGTTCATGTGTGGAATGCAGTGGGGAGATGATGCCCAGGCAGACGTGGCAGGTAAAGCATTGAGGGATAGCACTGAGACAGAGAGGGACTGTGAACTCGTAACCTGATAATGACAGAGTAAACCAAAACTGCAGTTCCCTCATGGAAAAGCAGGGCCAGCCTTGGCCTCTTGCAGGAAAGGCTTTTTGCAAAAGCCATTCACTGCATCCAGTGTTGTTTTGCTGTCCATGTCACCCTCCAGCAAGCTACTTTCAAGAGAGAGGGTACAGAATAGTATTTGCTACATAGCAGGATGCTTAGGTCTCTTACCAGCCCTTTATCACTTGCAGTAGTTTGCATGAGATAAGCTGAATTCAACTGTCCCAGTAAAGTCAACTTTGCACTTTTTAATTGAGATTTTAAAAAAAAAAATCAGTGTAGGCTTTCCATCAGATAAATTCCCTTTCAGCTTTAAGTGTATGACATAATTCAAGACACATTAATTACTCATGTTGCACTAAAAGGGGATTTAAATTCATGCTTCCACTGAGTCTTGGTCTGCATTACAGTTCTGTTTGGGTTTGATTTTGTGTGTGGGATTTTGTTTGTTTTTATGTTCCTTGCAACTATAAAGAACCTACAAAGACTTTCTTTCTGTGATGTTTTTGTAGAGTGATGACAAAGAGACAGATACAGCATCAGAAAGCAGTTATTCCCTTGGCAGAATCAAGAAGAGTCCCAGTTCTCTAACCAATCTTAGCAGCTCTTCTGGCATGGCCTCCTTATCCTCTGTATGTAAACCAAAGCCTTCTTTTAATGGCACTTTGCTTTTGCTGATCTCTTCAGAATTGTTTCAGCTTTTTTCTTATTCCTCTTAATCTCTCCTCCTTGGCTTCTCTGTCTCCTTCCTTCTCAATCTGCTATGTGAACCTGTGCATGTAATTGGCTAAAATGAATTCAGTTTTACTTCTTTTGTTTTCTAGTAATATATTGGAGGCTGTTCAAGACTCTACTGTGCATCATGCTTTATCAATACTGAACCAAGAGATGGATTTTACTGTGAGAGTTTATATTTGTAGCTGAAAACTAGGGACAGTTTGTATAAAACAAATATAAAAGGAGGAAGCAAGGGAAGAAAGAAGTGAAAGCAAGAGACAGTATTGGTACATGGAGCATATAATGAAGCCAATGAACTACCTAACCAAAAGTCATTAGTTTATGTGGACTTTTTGGGGAAAAGTAGAACTTTGAGATATAAAAGATTGTACAGCCTTCTCTTTCTACATAAGTAGTGTTTGATTTTCAGTGTTTTATTTAGGCACATCATTCAACCATACAGATTTTATCGCTAATTGTGTTGTCAGTACTCTCAGAAGGCCTGTCATGCTTAACTCTTAAGCTCTGCCTTCTGCAAGGAAGATCAGCTGAAGAGATGCATAAGTAATATCTCAAGGATCTCATCATAGACCATCTCCAGTTGTACAGCACCCTATAATTTTTATTTCTTCTATCTCAATGCAATCAACTTCTTTGTTTTTTTTCCTAGAAAACTTGGCTTAACACCTTTTGATTTGCAAATAACTTTCTTTTGTTAATCTGTATAACAGCTGACACTGAAGGGACATGGTTGATTTCTTTACTGTCTGAATTCTGAGCATAACTTCTACTCTAATCTTGCTGTATCTTGTGAAATGCAATGACTGGAACTTTTTTCTTCTGTTGTGTGATACAGGTGAGCGGAAGCCTAATGAGCATTTACAGCGCAGACTTTGGCAATGTTGATGTGAAGGGGAACATTCAGTTTGGTATTGATTATGTAGAACAGCTGAAGGAGCTCCACATTTTCATTTGCCAGTGTAGAGACTTGGCAGTGGCAGATGTTAAGCGACAACGTTCAGACCCGTAAGTACAGAGAATGTATTTCCCAGTGGAGGTTTTTCTTTTAACATGAAAATGAAAACTGATGGCTTTTTCCAATCTCTCTGCAGCATGTTGGAGTAAACAACCCAATAAATAAATGAAAAGGCTCTAACATGTTCAGTGGTTTTCCACTCCGAACTGACTGTAGAATTGCCCTTTGAATTGGTGCATGTATTAACACGGAAAACTCAAAACTTACATTTTTGAAAGGGGTCTACAAAAAAACTGGGAAGGGACTTTTTACAGGGGCTTGTAATGAATAGGACAAGAGGAACTGAAGCTTGAGGAGGGCAGATTTAGATTAGAAATCAGGAAGAATTTACAGTAAGAGTGGTGAGATGCTGTAACAGGTTGCTAAGGGAGGTTATGGATGCTCCCTTCCCGGAGGTGTTCAAGGCCAGGTTGGATGAGGCCTTGAGCAGCCTGGTCTAGTGGAAGGTGTCTCTGCCAATGCCAAGGGAGTTGGAAGTAGATGGTCTTTAAAGTCCCTTCCAACCCAAACCATTCTATGAATCTATGAAGAATAGGAAATTCTCTTTTAAAATTCAACTTTCCAGATGGTAAGTCCTGCTTTGATAAGATTTCAATAGGATTAGAAACCTAAATATAATATCTAGGTATACTATAGTTAAATGTTCTGTATTTTTATGTGTTTAAGAGACATTTCAACAGATTTGCCCCCCAGTAGTAGGAAGTTAATGTCTCACTTTGGAAACTATTGTTACAATTCACCCCTGCTGTTCCACTTCTTAAATGTAACAAGCTGAACAAATTAATGGCTAGTTAAATGCATTTCTTTTTCCTAATAAGCAAATACTTGTGTATTTTGGAAGGGGAGGTTGGTTTTGGTTTGGTTTGTTTTTTATGTGTTGTTGGGGGTGTGTGTTTGGTTTCTGGGGGATTGTTTTGTTTGTTGTTTTGCTTTTCTAACAAGCCTGTCTAAATTTTAGGTATGTAAAGACCTACCTCCTCCCAGAGAAGTACAAGCTGGGGAAGCGTAAGACCTCTGTCAAAAAGAAAACTTTCAATCCAGTCTATAATGAAATTCTGCGGGTATTTATCAAAGTAATCCTAGATATGAAATACTGCATGCATAAAGTATGAGGAACCTTAACTTTCAGGTAGTGGTGGTCTGGATGCTCTCGAAAGAGAGGTTAGGATGAGATGGATTGTTCTGGAGAAGTACCCGTGTCCTCCCATTGATAGATTTACTGCAGTGTACTCTGGATATAGCATTAAGAACACCAGTTGTAAGTAAGAGCTTAAGATGGTTGAAATAAGTAAAACACAAGAGTTTTGTTCTAATGTGAAGAAGAGGGCAGTTATAGATGCATAAACCCAGACAGGTTTTTTTAACCTTGTCACTTTCAAACGCAGCACTGATCAAAATTTTTTCCTCCTGGCAGTATAAAATTGAGAAGGATCTCCTGAAGAACCAAAGTCTCAATATCTCTGTCTGGCACAATGATACCTTTGGGAGGAATAGTTTCCTTGGTGAAGTGGAGCTGGATTTGGGAACTTGGGACTGGAATGATAAATCCAACAAGCAGATCAACTGGTTTCCACTCCAGCCAAGGGTAAGTTACTAAAGCTGAGTTAGCTGGTTTGTATTTTCCACTGTGTAAGTGGAAAATCAAATCACTATTGATTTAGGCCTGGTCTTGTGTGCTCTGTGGGTTTTGTGATGGCTACAAATATAAATACTACCTTATTGCTAGATGGAACATACAGTTCTGAGGCTTCAATTAGTCTAGTAAGTAGCTGGCTGTTACAGGAGGAAAAACTTTCTCATAGTCTGAGGAGTAGGAATTTCAAGGTACTTTTCACTTACATCCCATTGTTGCAACAGATACCTGAAGGCGCTTGTTCCATGGATATGATAGAAACCTCCTTGAGAGTATGGAGCAAGTTCAGCAGCGGTTTTAATATCATCTGTAACAACTGTCAAGTCTGCATGCCTATTGTTTGTTAATTGGGTGTCAGCCAAAATCTAAACTTCTAGCCAAGCCACTGCCAGAGGTTCTGGTTTCTTTCATTTTTATTTTTTTTCCCCTTGAATTTACTTCATTCCAAACTTGGCTTAGTAGAAAGTTTAATAATCTGTAGAACAAAACAGGAATGTCATGGTTGCCTTCACTAGTTTAATTCAGCTGATTTTAAAACTGCTCTGGGCAAATAAATATTACCAAATGTTAATAGGTGTCGTGTTCTAGCTACTGGTGGTCCATGACTCTCTGTGAAGAAGTGACATATTTTTGTGCCTTTTGCAACATCACTCTTCTTGAAGCTGATTTTTTTTTGTTTGTATTAAATTAGATGAAACACTCCTATAAAAAAGAGTTTATTAAAGTGTACTCTCTCTGCGCAAAGAGCAAGTTCACTGATTGAAAGAGCATATGTTCTACTTTTAGGTGCACAACAGTGTTGAAAAGATGCACCCTCAAAGCCTTTTGGCCTCTTCAGGGTCTTGTTTTCAGCTTTAGTGGAGGAGCTATTTATGTGAAGCACTGTCAAGTAGTTAAATATGCCCTAAAATCTCTCATGTCATTTAAACTGAGGGAAGACTATTGGATAATTAAAGAAGAAAAAAACAAGCTTGTCTCATGTAGAAGTCAAGCTTGTTCCAGTGGAAAACCATACATGAACTGCAAGGTTTCAGATTTCTTTCCTTTTCTTCCCCTTAAATTCCAGACTTCAACTATGGCTGTGACATTAGAAAACAGAGGGGAGATGAAATTAGCTCTCCAGTACATCCCACACCCTGTTGGAGGTATGCATTGCTGCTTTGGGTTCGTCAGGCCTTTGAGGGAGCTGTTTTCCCTTTTTTTCTTGTATTTTTTTGTTTTGCTTTGGCTTTTTTGTTTGCTTGCTTTTTTATATATTTTTTTAATTGTTTTCTTGGTTTGTTTTGTTGTTGTGGGGTGATGGGTTTGTGTTTTGCTTTGGGGGTGGTTTATTTTTTTTTCTTCTGCTAAAAGCTCTTCCCTGTTTTTCAGCCAATTGTTTTAATGTGAAAGTAGAATTTATTTATTTATTTTGGTTTACCAGAGGATTAAATCAACCTGGTCTTGAATCGAGGTGAGGACCCAAAGATCACATTAGGATCTTTTGTTAGATCTGATGTTGTTACGGAACAAATTATCTCGTTGTTATAACCTTAGATTTGTAATGCAGTCTGCATGTGTCATGAAATTCCATTGTCTTGCTAATAAATCAGGTTATAAATCAGCAGGCAGGTGCTGTGATTTTCTAAATAAACAGTGAGAACAAAGTAAATCCAAGCAAAATCAGAAGTAAAAAATACCAATAAATATTTGGAATGCAGCACAATCTGTTTGGTTTAATCTTGTCTGGCAACTGATACCTGGCTGATCTGACAGTGAACTTGGATCTTTAATCAAATATAAAGAGCACAAAGGAGCTTTTTTGAAAATGCAGCTGGCAATAAATGCTAACATCATGTAGACTGAAGTCAAGTTGATCTTTTTATCTAGGAGGCATGGAAAGAGAAAACCAGTAGCATGTATTTGTTTAATTTGTAACAGAAACGAAGTCATTGCAACAATACAGATGTGATGTATTACTTTGGGATGAAGATTGAAGCTTTAAGAGTGTGGAGATGATAGTAGAATTAAGATGTGAGATGATGAGTCTAGGACAGATGTCACCTCTACAAATGGGCAGAAGCTGCTGCATCAGAGAAGTTGCCTTCTAAGGGGGATCTACAAGGCTGAATCAGATGTTTGATTTTACAGGGAAAAAGACTCTCTCAACTGGTGAGGTCCACATCTGGGTGAAAGAATGCCATGACCTTCCTCTCCTGAGAAGCAACAGGCTCAACTCCTTTATTAAGTGGTAAGAAGTAATGAAATGGTGGCCTACTAATGCTACTGTTGTACTTTGTCATCTTATCTTCTTTCTTCTACATTCAGACTAAAAACCACCTAATTACTTCCTGATTTTTCTTTTACTGTAGTGCAAATTGTCCTGCAGGGCTTCCACCTTGAAGATGTTAAGTGTAGATCAACAAGTAAAGCATACTGGGAGAACATTCTGCTCTTTTGTTCTGTCTACTCAGTCACCTGGTGGAAGGGCTAATCAAAGCTATGCCAGCTTTTATTTGTGTTAAAACAAAGCATGTTTGTACAAGAGTATGGTTGAGTTTGGCAGAGCATGGGGGGAGGCAGAAGTGAGAAGCATAGCTGTATTTCATAAAATCATAGAATGGTTTGGGTTGGAAGGGACCTCTAAAGGTCATCTAGTCCAACCCCCTCTGCACTAAGCAGGGACATCCTCAACTAAATCAGGTTGCCCAGAGCAAGTAGAGATAAGAATGACTAGATGGCTGGGAAATCTCTGGCAGCAACAAAGGTTTCAGTGTCACTAGTAATAACAGAGCAAATAAACTAATTTGTGCCCCTTCCCTACCTGACTTCCCCTTCCCTTCCAGACTTTGGTGCATGAGGGTGCATACATGCTGCCAGTATTGCTTGAAAGGGACTGGGAATATAACCTTTGACTTCATCTCCATGATGCTAAAGCATCTTATATTCAGTTGCATTCTAACATGCAAAGGACAGTAATAATTAGTAGTTTTTGTGCATTAGGTATGCTTAGTGCAGGCTGTGCTGTGCAAGTGCATATTGATGATGCCTTTTCTTCCTGAAGTACCATTCTTCCAGATACCAGCAGAAAGAGCCGCCAGAAAACAAGAACAGTATCAAAAACTGCAAACCCAGTATTCAACCATACCATGGTCTACGATGGCTTTAGACCAGAAGACTTGAAAGAAGCCTGCATAGAACTCACAGTCTGGGATCACAACAAACTTGCCAACCACTTTCTGGGAGGTCTCAGGATAGGCCTTGGAACAGGTATTGGACAATTAACACTTCAATTTACAAAATACATTCTTTCCTTTTTTTCCTCTTCCCTTTCTTCTCTCTTTTTGCAGACATCATTGGAAGGCAGGTTGTCTTTAATGTACCTGGAGATGAAAGTATAGATCAGGAATGGGTGGTTAGGTAGGAAAGCATATAAATGTAAACAAGTTTTTAGCACAAGGGCAATAGAAGACATGCAGATAGAAGAATTCTAAGTTTTCCCTACCATCATATTTATCCCTTTCATTGTCTTCTCTGGTCTGAGGGGAGGATGTGTTTGGAGTCTTTCAAGCAAATACAACAGAAAATTACTTTTCCCACACTAACTCCTTGCACGGTTCACAAGGATAACCTGTAGCACAAATTAGTGTAGTAAATCCCAATTTAAATTTGAAAGTACCCAGGGTTATATGTCAGGGCAAAATCAGTGTTCTGCTTTAAGGCCCCTCAGTTGTTAATTGCCCATTCACCTTTCTCCTTGGGACTGTGATGAAAAAAATGAGAATAACAAGGGGGAAAAAAACACCTGGAGGAAGATGACAAAGCTTCTGTGTTGAAACTGTTGTTAATGGTATTTGACAGAATTATTCAAGTATAAAAATGTGGAATTGGATCTTCAAAGCACTAGGTAAGCTATCTGAGGTGAAAGCATTTTAGAAGACAGGCAGGTTTTTGACTGCTCTCAACTCTGCAGCACATTAAGTAACATTTCTCTTAAATGAACATTTTCCTAGGCAAAAGCTATGGAACTACAGTAGACTGGATGGATTCTACTTCAGATGAAGCTGCCCTTTGGGAGAAGATGATGAAGTCACCAAACAGATGGGTAGAAGATACATTACCTCTCAGGATGCTGATGGTTGCAAAATTTAAAAAATAGGCTGGCTTTTTGATTGCTGGTGTCAAAAAGTTGGGAATGAAGTTAAAGGTATGGGGATGAAACCTGTAGAAGGAGCACAACAGCTCTTCTGACAGTCTCCATTTTGCTGGTTTTGTGTCGTCAAATGTAACTTCGTATTTAAAATTAAACTTCTGCCTGCAGATTTTGATGTAAATTTAAGGGATTCTTTTTCATATTCACTGAAAATTACTTCATGAGAAAGAGAATTCAGTGGCAGAGGTAGCTGTGGTACCAGGATGTTTGTGTTGCTTAACTGAAGTGTTGCTGATCCCCTAAATCTAAACTACCAGGAAGAAAAGAACAAGTCAACTCAGCACACTCCTAGGATTTTTTGTGAACTGTTATCAATATGATAGCAACAGGTTGCATTTTATTGATGATCATTAGAATGCCATGTTGGATCTCTCCAGAGAGGAATATGAACATAAAGAATATATATATACTTTTTTTTTAGAGTTCCTTTATTTTTTAGGATATGAAAGAAGCATTGTGTGAAGTGGTACTGTTGGTGTCCTGTTCTGCAGAGTACTGTTAGTTCCAGTATACTATAAAAAATCAGGGCTATAATGTTTTCTTACATAACCTGTTCTTTTGCTATCTTCAAAAATCTTCAAGGCACAGAGGTGAAACTTTTTACATTAAAATGCTACTCTAAAGGATCTAAACTTGCCAGTTTTAGTGATGACAAGTGTGTTGGGTATTTATTCTGTGAAATGTACTCTTCTGTACCTATATCTGTTAGTGTGAGGTTTTGCAGAAGAATTGTCTGTGGCTCAGCACCACTGTCAGGAGGATGTGAGGTTACAGTGGTCTGGGTTGAGAAGGCTTAGCAGCACAGGAAACAGGACTGGAATTTGTAACTTTTAGAAATGCTGAAGATAAATGCTTGATTTTTTATTAAAACCAAAACCCCAACAACACAAAAACACTACCTTGAAAAGCTAAATATGATTTTGATGTTTATTAAATGCCAGAGCATCCTGGCAATACAGCATGCAACATAAATCATAGACTCAATAAGGTTGGAAGAGACCTGAAAGACCATCAAGTCCAACCTGTCACCCAAGACCTCATGCCTACTAAACCATGGCACCAAGTACTACATCCAATCCCCTCTTGAACATCTCCAGGGATGGTGACTCCACCACCTCCTTGGGCAGCCCATTCCAACAGCTAACAACTCCGTCTGTGAAGAACTTTCTCCTCACCTCGAGCCTAAACCTCCTCTGGCACAGTTTGAGACTGTGTCCTCTTGTTCTGGTGCTAGTTGCCTAGGAGAAGAGACTCACACCCTCCTGGCTACAACCTCCCTTCAGGTAGTTGTAGACAGCAGTAAGGTCTCCCCTGAGCCTCCTCTTCTCCAGGCTAAACAATCCCAGCTCCCTCAGCCTCTTCTCACAGGGCTTGTGCTCAAGGCCTCTCACCAGCCTTGTTGCCCTCCTCTGGACACATTCAAGGGTCTCAATGTCCTCCTTAAACTGAGGGGCCAGAATCAGTACTCAAGGTGTGGCCTAACCAATGCAGAGTACAGGGGCACAGTGACTTCTCTGCTTCTGCTGGCCACACTGTTCTTGATGCAGGCCAGGATGCCATTGGCCTTCTTGGCCACCTGGGCACACTGCTGGCTCATGTTCAGATGGCTGTCAATCAGTACCCCTACATCCCTTTCTGCCTGGCTGCTCTTCAGCTACTCCGACCCCAGCCTGTAGCGCTGCAAGGGGTTGTTGTGGCCACAGTGCAGCACCCGGCACTTGGACTTGTTGATTGCCATCCTGTTGGACTCTGCCCATCTGTCCAGCCTGTCAAGGTCCCTCTGCAGAGCCCTTCTACCCTCTAACAGATCAACATCTGCTCCCGCTTGGTGTCATCTGCAAATTTGCTGATGACTGACTCAATGCCCTCATCCAGATCATCAGTAAAGATATTGAACAGGATGGGGCCCAGCACTGATCCCTGGGGCACACCACTGGTGCCTGGCTGCCAGCTGGATGTGGCACCATTCACCACCACTCTCTGGGCTCGGCCAGGAGTTTGCTGTGGGGGACGGTGTCAAAGGCCTTGCTGAAGTCCAGGCAGACTACATCCCCAGCCTGCCCCACATCCACCAGGTGGGCCACCTTGTTATAAAGAATTTACTGAGTCCCATTTAAATTTAGAAAGAATTTAATAGGCGAGCAATAAAGCAAATGCAGCGCTGGGCGACAGAGGAGTCTCCGCTCCACCAACTGCCGCACCTCACCCTGAGTTCATCAGTCTTTTATGTGGTGGTTCTTCCGTATCTGTGTTTTCCACGGTTCGGGATACGCATGCTCTAACTGTTGCTAGGGGGTCGTTTTCTGTCTTCAGGGGGTCGGTGAGGCTGAAGCAAGCAGTCTTCCTCTATGTCCTTTCCTTCAACTTTAGTTATACATTACCACATATAGGCAAGTCTTTTGTTTAAAGCTAAAGTCAAGGGTTACATAGTATCAGCATCCTTGTTGCACAAGCTTCTTAGTTCGGCTAGCAAACACACAATGTCGTTGTTTGACACTTAGCAGCACAGCAGGTTCCTGTATACAATGGGGCTATAACGGGTTTTGGTGATACAGCAAATTCCTACATACCATGAGGCTATAACGGGTTTTGGTGATACAACAAATTCCTACATACAATGAGGCTATAACAAACATTTCCTCTAACCCTTTTTAACAATTTCCCCCCTTTTTGTTGTTACCCTTAAATGTTTGTTCTTTTCTTTAACTATAAGTCCTTTTCCTGATACAGTTCATGATCCTTCAGTTCAATTCCATGTCCTCCATTTCGTGGCATAGTTAGAATTAATAGTTTTGTGGTTTCAAACCTATTTTCAACAAGTTGTATAAGCCGTTGGATTATACATGGCCCCAGCATCAATCCTAGAAATATTAAAATGAGTGGTCCTGCCATTGTAGACAATAGTGTGGTTAACCAGGGTGACATATTAAACCATTTCTCATACCAAGTTCCCCCATACTCTCTTTCCTTTTTGCGTTGTTCCAATCTCTTCCTGAGTTCAGCCATTGAATTTTTAACCATTCCTGTATGGTCAATGAAGGAACAACACTCTTCTTGTAATGCTACACATAACCCTCCTTCTTTCAGTAGCACTAAGTCTAAACCTCTTCTATTTTGTAAAGCTACTTCAGACAGAGATTTAACAGAAGTGGCTAAGTTGTCACTTGACTGTTCAATTCTGCTTAGATCTTCATCTACTGCTTTTTGTAGGGTTTGCATTTCTTGATTTTTAATTAATGAAGCTATTCCTGTTCCAGCACCCACCCCTCCAACAGCCAATAATGCTGCTATTGTTATTGCCGTTACTGGTTCTCGTTTTGACCGAGTCCAGTCATGTTCATAGTGGTGTATCACCTCTTCCATTGGATGATATATTAACCGAGGAATTATTGTCACCTGTATGCAAAATTCTGACACATTAAAAACCTTTAGAGACAGACATGGTGTTATACCGATATTTGAACATAACCACTTGGCACCTTGTGCCGGTATTACCCATTGAATGTTTTCATTCTGCTTTTTTTGTATCCTTTCTTTGGATACTGTGTTTGTACAGAATCTACTGTACTGCCTTGGGACAGTACCAATGCATTTCCCAGAGCCAGAAACATATTGCATAGTGAGTCCTTGGGTATTATTTTGGTCCCATGGACACTCAGGTGGATTAGTTCCATTCGTCCATTGTACTTTCCCTAATTGCCCAATAGCTTCATAATAAGGTGGTCTCATATTATAACATAGCCAACATTCGGTAGTCAAATTTGGATGTGTTTTGTTTAAAGTAACATAGGCCGCATACATAATTCCTAATAGTGGATCATTCAGTTCAAGTGGATCATTTTCTTGTATTTCAGGGGGATCCTGGGTCCGTATATCCATACGGGCTGTGCCCATGGCGTCTATAGCTAGATCGGACAGAATTGGGCTAGGAGTGGTAGTTAATGGTGCTTCTTGTTTCATGTTTGAGGATGTTAATACTTTATTAGGGCCAATTGCCATGGGAGGGTCATATGGCATATATTTGCGCCGTATTTGAAAGATGCTGCCTCTATCGGTACCTGGTTCCCAATACCTTATTCCCCAGGTACGTCCAATTTCCCAAGAAGGGTCTCCAGGGTCTTTTACTGTGATTTCTATCCTCCAACATTGGTTGTTTCCCATAGAACTGGGATGCTGACCCCCAACAGAATCATATTTAGGAACCTTACATCCAGGAGGCCCCCATGTTACAGTTATAAAAGGATCGCCCCCTGCTTTCCAACTTGATGCTATTGTTTCACATCCCCAATAAGCACAATAATAATGCCCTGGTGCATGGCAATACCCCTTCCCTGGGTTTGAAGCAGGACATATGTAATAGGGTTTGGTTATTATGCGATGACAATCTTGTCCAACGCACAATGATGATAATTTTGCGGTAAAATTCCAATCACTCCCTACTCCTGCATATTTATCTACCACCCTTGATTCTTCCACATTAATCAATTCCCAGATTACAGGTCGGTGTGGATTATAGTTTTCAAACATCCAGATCACTGATGCTTGGTCGATAAAATAAAAAATCATGAGCCACCACTTCAGCTGGTGTTTATGAACATTCCTCACAAGGTTTCCTCTGCCTCGCTCGTCAACTTGGTTGCAGCAAGCTACGAGGTGCATTTTTCTTCTCGGCAGCAGGTCACCCATTACAGGAAGTGTTCAAGGGGCTCCTAGATTGAGGTCTGTGTTGGCAAAAGAGGCCTTTAGTTCTTTAGTCATTACAAATTCCCTTTCCACACCTTAAATCTTCTACATCCAATACACAATTAATGACCCAATAATTGCTACAATAAATCCTAAGACACACTGTACAGCAAAAGGTAACTGTTCAAACCAAACCCAATTCATGTAGGAGACCCAGTCTTATTCAAAATAGGTCCGTCTTCCCGTTATCTGTGGAACAAAAAGACATCAAATTTTAAGGCTAGCTGAAAACTTCTTACATACTACATCCCAATCTTCATCCAAAACTTGCAGTGTGTGAGGCAAAGGTACCTGGGGACCACAAACTGATTGTAAGATTATTGTCTCATGATCCGTGATTGCAAGTTTTACAGCTTGATTCAATCTCCAATACAACAACCTGAGCTCAAGATCTTCTCGATTTTCTATTAATTCTTTTGCTTTTTGATAATCCGGTTCTCCAGTTTCTTTAGACAATGCATCATGATAATTTAATATATCTAACTCATATGAACATGCTCTACATTTGTGGCCTAAAACAAAATGATGTTGATATACCCAACAAACATCCCAACAACCCCCACAAAGAATTTTCACCCATGCCAAATGGAGGTGTGATCCACAACATAAACAGGCAGGGTCCCTGCTTGGATAGTTCAC
Source organism: Dryobates pubescens (assembly GCF_014839835.1). Lineage (NCBI taxonomy): Eukaryota > Metazoa > Chordata > Aves > Piciformes > Picidae > Dryobates > Dryobates pubescens. The sequence continues at coordinate 9,429,132 of NC_071621.1, read as the reverse complement.
AAAGTTCCTGCGGATCCACGGGACAATAAATTCAAGATCCTCTTCATGATTCACAGTAAGTTTTACTCCAAACACCAGTTCGATGCGGTTCAACAATGGAGTAATCTTACGCTGTAACCGCTGAATTCGCCTCAGCAAACAGCTACTTTCATTGTCCTGGGAGATTCCTAAAGAGTTCTCTTTGTTTGTCGAGCTAATCTGAGCTTCAGATCTCCCTCGGAGCTGACGACTTTCCATTCTTTGTAGTCTACAGGTCCTTTAATTCTGCTTGCATGCGTCCAACCCTTTTCCGCAGTTCTGACAGATGTATTAGTAGTCAGGAGGACCAAATAAGGGCCCTCCCAACGAGGCTGCAGGGTGGATTCCTTCCAAGTCCGTATCAAGACCCAGTCACCAGGCTTTATCTGATGTAAGATAATATTTAAAGGAGGTCTCTGAGTTATCTGCCCTTTTTCCCACAATTCCTGCCTAAACCTCATTAATTCACTGATATAATTAGCAAGGTGTGTGTCTACCACCTTGGGATGATCTGCTGGAACTCCAGCATCATAGGGCATACCATATAACATTTCAAAAGGAGAAATTCCTATGTCTGCCCTAGGTTGGGCCCTAATATTCAAAAGGGCTAATGGTAAACATTTTATCCATGACATTTTCGTTTCCAAAGTCAATTTCGCTAATTGCTTCTTTAATTCCCCATTCATGCGTTCAACCCGTCCTGAGCTTTGTGGGTGCCATGGGGTATGATTCTTCCACTTAATCCCAAGTGCCTCTGTCAAATTTTTAATTACTTTAGAGGTAAAGTGGGGCCCTTGGTCTGAATCTATGACTTCCGTTACCCCATATCGTGGGATAATCTGTTCCAACAAAATTTTTGCTACCGCTTGGGCAGTCGCCCTTGAGGTAGGAAAGGCTTCCACATAATGTGTGAGGTGGTCCACCATAACCAATACATATTTATATCTCCCTATTTTTGGAAACTCTGTAAAGTCAATTTGTATGTTTGAAAAAGGCCTAACGGCCATAGGCCGCCCACCTAAAGGTAACTTCCTTGCCGCTGCCTTATTAACTTTAAGACATGTTAAACATCCTTGTATAATTTGTTTTGCCAAGTCGTGTAGTCCAATTGTCATAAATTTCGTACTAAAATGATCTATCAATCCTTGGGTTCCCCAATGAGTCTGACTATGCAATGTCGTCAGTATTTGAAGAGCAACTGACTTTGGTAACACCTTTCTGCCATCCAATAAATACCACCCGTCACTCTGTTTCTGGACCCCCAATTCGGTCAGCTTTTTTTCTTCTCGAGGAGTGAATACTAAGGAAGTATCTGGCTCCTTGCTAGAGGGATCCCCTTGTTTATCTATCAGAGTGTATTCATGAATAACCCCCATTGCTGCTCGTTTTGCCTCTGAATCTGCCACATTATTTCCTCGTGTTCGGAAGTCTAGTCCTTTTTGATGGCCCCTAAGATGTACCACTGCTAATTTATAAGGTCCCCGTAAGGCCCTTAAAACTTGAATAATTAGCTCTTGGTGTATCAAATCCTTTCCCTGCGAGTTTATAAGACCTCTTTCTTCCCATATTTTCCCAAAGGTGTGAGTCACCCCATAGCTATACCGGGAGTCTGTGTATATAGTTCCTATCTTCCCTTTTAATCGTTTTAAAGCTTGTAACAGTGCATAAAGCTCACAGGCTTGTGCCGACCAAGTAGGGCTTAAGGGTCCCGATTCTAATGTTTTTAATGTTTTTCCATCAATCACTGCATATCCCGACCTTCTTTTTCCATCTACGACTCTGGATGAACCATCCACAAAAAGTTTTTCTCCCTCATCCAACTCTTCTTCTTCTAAATCAGGTCGTATCTTAGTTTGTGCCTCAATTGTTGTAATGCAATTGTGTGTCAATTTTTCTCCTTCTGGTTGGCCATATAAAAATTCAGCTAAATTTTGCAAATTGGTAGTTTCTAATGACAAGTCAGGGGATTCTAACAAAGTACTTTCATATTTCAATAACCTAGAAATCCATTTTTCAGCCTTTTGTTGTAATACACTTCGGATATTATGTGGGGATAATACCCTGATGTTGCTACTAAAAGTAACTTTTCGTGCTTCTTTGACCAATTGAGCACAACCTACTACTGCCTGCAGACAAGTGGGCCAACCTCGACTCACGGGGTCTAATATTTTTGAAAAATATCCCACTGGTTTCTTTTTCCCTGCCCATTCCTGAGTCAGGACTCCATACGCAGTACCCTCTTCAATATTGACAAAAAGGAAAAATTGCCTTTTTAAATCTGGGAGGCTCTAACCCTTTTTAACAACCTGATCATAGAAGGAGATCAGGTTGGAGAGGCAGGACCTGCCCTTCCTGAATCCATGTTGGCTGGACTTGAGGCCTTGGCCATCCTTCAGGTGCGCGGTGATTGTTTCCAGGATGATCTGCTCCATCACTTTCCCTGGCACTGAGGTCAGGCTGACAGGCCTGGAGTTTCCAGGTTCTTCCATCTGGCCCTTCTTGTGGATGGGGATCACACTGGCCAGCTTCCAGTCATCTGGGACCTCTCCAGTGAGCCAGGACTGGTGGAAAATGATGGAGAGTGGCTTGGCCAGCTCATCTGCCAGCTCTCTCAGCACCCTGGGATGGATCCCATCTGGTCCCATGGACTTGTGAGTATCCAAGTGGCTCAGCAAGTCCTGAACTAATTCCTCCTGGATTTCAGGGGTACTACACTGCTCCCTTACCACATCAAGCAGTTCAGGAGGCCTGTTATCCTGAAGTCAAGTGGCAGAGCCTGACGCTGTTAGGCTCACTTAACAGCTGCATCAGGAAGCTGTCCTCCATACACTCTTGGAACCTTCTGGATTGCCTCCTCTCTGCTGAATTAAGTTCCCAGCAGATGTCTGGCAGGTTACAGTCGCCCACAAGGACAAGATCTGATGATCTTGAGACAGCTTGCCTCTGATTTCTCAATTCACCCTAATTTATGTCCCACTCTGTCCTCTCTGGAGAGCCTGGTTTCCTCACCCACCCCCTTCAGACCTCCCAGTGAGCCCTGCCAACTCCAATGCTAGTACCCTCTTGCCCTTATTAGATAAATTCACCCCATCAAGGTCCAGCAGTTCGGGTGCAGTAAAAGTTGCCCCTTGATCAAAGAACCCAAAATTCCATTGCTAGCACCATCCCTTGAGCCAACTGTTGATGGTATGGGTTCTCCTGTTCCTCTCAGTGTACACCCCTGTCACTGAGGGAACTGAGCAGAACAACACTTGAGCTCCCACTGCATCAATCAATTGTCCAAGGGCCTTGAATTCCTTTTTAATTGTTGTGGTGCCCTTCTTATCAATCTCATCGCTTCCAGCTTTGATTACCAGCAATGGGTAATAGTCAGAGGGCTGGATTAGCTTTGGGAGTCTCCTTGTGATGTCCCTTATCAGGGCCCCAGGTAGGCAGCAAACTTCCCTATGTGATGGGTTGGGACGATGTATGGGTCCCTCTGTTCCCCTCAGGAGAGAGTCTCCAACAACTGTAACCCTTCTCTTTTTCTTTATGGTGCTGGTCCTTATAGTTGGTGAGGACTGCTTTGCCTTAGGCATCTCCCTAGATGGTTCCTCTTCAGCCCTCTCATCCACATTGCCCTCACCCTGCAGGGCCTCATAGTTATTGTCCAAGGGCAATGGGGGTGGGGAAGAGGGCCAGGATAGATCCTCCTTGCTTCCCCTAACAGGGACCTGTATCCATCCCTCTCTGTTTCTGGGGATGCCTCCCTCAACAGGGGAGGTCTGCAAAGCCTGCTCCCACATATCTAACTCCTTTTCACATTCCTGTATAGTCCTGAGCCTTGCTGCTTTATCCTCTAGCTCAGCCATTTCATCTTTAAGCTCAGCCACCAGATTGAGAAGAAAATTCACCTTGTCACACCTGACACAGGTGTTGTCTCCTTCCCCTTCCATTCCAAGTGCCAGGCTCCAGCACTCTCTGCAGCTAGCAGCCTGGACACCTGTGTGCTTATGCACCAACTCTGTCTGGGTACCTACTGATTTTCTAATAGGCTTTGGCCGAGTTGTTACCATGGTTTAGGGGTTTTATTGTTAGTTGTTAAAAATATATATTCCACCTAACTACTATAATTTATCTGAGGCTTCTGCACTCTGTCAGCTGACCCAGCACGTGCAGTCAGGCGAGAAGGCTCTCCAGCCAAAATGGTGTTGTGTGCTCAGCCCTGCCAGGTTTCAAAACTCCCACAGCTGACATCATGATCTCGAGCAGGCACTGGAGAAGATGACCCTGCTGGTCCTCACTGTCTGCCGGGGTCCTTCCAACCTGCAAAGCCCCAGAAAGAAACCAAAAGAGAAAGGTCTCAGCTCAAGTACACCAGTCCTGGTGCTGGTCCCGATCAGCTCTCCAGCCAAAAGGGAGGTCTTACCTCCACGATGTTTTGCCTTTTGTCTATGCATTTTAGAAAGCAAAGTATTTCAAACTGCTCAGCACTGCCTGAAACTCCTGAAAAGAAAGTGCTCATCCAGAAATACAAGCGTTATTTTGACTCTCTCCTGAAGAGAGACCAAATGGGAGAAGAAATTTGGGGGCTGGGCTTTTCCCTTTGGGTCTTACCTCCACAATATTTTGCCTTTTGTCTATGCATTTTAGAAAGCCATTTTGGTTCAACAGCCGATCAGGACTGCTGCTTGCAAAATAAATTATATTTTTTCCCTTTGTTTTCACTCAAACATTGAACCATGGTCGTCACTCACACAAAGGGTAGAAAAACAGCATCTACCCAGACAGAGCTGCTTCACCAGCATGCTGGAGTCCAGGCTGCCAGCTGCAGAGAGTGCTTCGGCCTGGCACTTGGAATAGAGGGGGAGGGAGAGGACACCTGTGTCAGGTGTGACCAGGTGAACTTTCTCCTCAGCCTGGTGGCAGAGCTGAAGGACGAAGTGGCCGAGCTGAAGGAGGCGGTGTCTAGGCTGAGGACAATAAGGGAAAGTGAAAAGGAGTTAGATTTGTGGGAGAAGGCTCTGCAGATCTCCCCTGCTGAGGGAAGGGTCCCTGGAAACAGAGAGGGATGGATACAGGTCCCTACCAGGTGTGGCAAGAGAAATCCACCCCGGCCCTCTCCTCCTCCTCCGCTGCCCTTGCATAATAAGTATGAGGCCCTGCAGGCCGAGGGCAGTGGGGATGAGAGAGCTGGGGAGCAGCCATCCAGAGGGGAGCCTAAGGTCAAGCGATCCCCACCGGCTATAACAACCGGCTCCACAAAGAAGAGGAGAAGGGTTATAGTTGTTGGGGACTCTCTCCTGGGGGATGCTGAGGGACCCATATGTCATCCCGACCCATCCCACAGGGAGGTCTGCTCCCTACCCGGGGTGTGGGTAAGGGACATTGCAAGGAGAATCCCAAAGCTGATCCAGCCCTCTGACTATTACCCTCTGCTGGTAATACAGGCTGGGAGTGATGAGATTGACAAGAAGGGCACCAGGGCGATTAAGAAGGAGTTCAGGGCCCTTGGACAATTGATCGATGGGGCAGGAGCTCAAGTAGTATCACAGTATCACAGTATAACTAAGGTTGGAAGAGACCCCAAGGATCATTGAGTCCAACCTGTCTCTACAGACCTCATAACTAGACCATGGCACCAAGTGCCACGTCCAATCTCCTGTTGAACACCTCCAGGGATGGTGACTCCACCACCCCCCTGGGCAGCACATTCCAATGATGAACGACTTGCTCAGTGAAGAACTTTCTCCTCACTTCGAGTCTAAACCTCCCCTGGCACAGCTTGAGACTGTGTCCCCATGTTCTGGTGCTGGTTGCCTGGGAGAAGAGACCAACCCCTTCCTGGCTACAATCACCTTTCCATGCAGAGCTACAGGCTACAGCTACAGGGTTGCTGTGGCCAAAGTGCAGCACCCGGCACTTGGACTTGTTAAATGCCATCATGTTGGACTCTGCCCATCTGTCAGTCGGTCGAGGTCCCTCTGCAGAGCCCTTCTACCCTCTAACTGACCAACATCTGCTCCTAACTTGGTGTCATCTGCAAACTTGCTGATGACTGACTCAACCCCCTCATCCAGATCATCAGTGAAGATGTTAAAGAGGACAGGGCCCAGCACTGATCCCTGGGGGACGCCACTGGTGACTGGCTGCCAGCTGGATGTGGCACCATTCACCACCACTCTCTGGGCTCAGCCCTCCAGCCAGTTCCTAACCCAGCACAGAGTGTTGCGGTCCAAGCCACAAGCTGACAGCTTAGACAGCAGTTTACTGTGGGGGAGGGTGTCAAAGGCCTTGCTGAAGTCCAGGTAGACCACATCTACAGGCCTCCCCACGTCCACCAGCCGGGTCACCTGATCATAGAAGGAGATCAGGTTGGAGAGGCAGGACCTGCCCTTCCTAAATCCATGTTGGCTGGACCTGAGCCCTTGGCCATCCTTCAGGTGCGCAGTTATTGCCGCCAGGATAATCTGCTCCATCACTTTCCCTGGCACTGAGGTCAGGCTGACTGGCCTGTAGTTTCCAGGTTCCTCCATCCGACTCTTCTTGTGGATGGGGACCACATTGGCCAGTTTCCAGTCTTCTGGGACCTCTCCAGTGAGCCAAGACTGGAGGAAAATGATAGAGAAGGGAGGGATGGTGTTCTGCTCAGTTCCCTCAGTGGCAGGGGTGTACACTGAGAGGAATGGGAGAACTCACACCATCAACAATTGGCTCAGGGGATGGTGTCAGCAGCGGAACTTTGGTTTCTTCGATCATGGGGCAACTTTTACTGCACCCGACCTGCTGGGTCCTGATGGGGTGTATTTATCTAGAAGGGGTAAGAGAGTCCTAGCACTAGAGTTGGCAGGGCTCATTAGGAGGGCTTTAAACTAGGTCTGAAGGGGATGGAATGGCATTTAACAAGTCCAAGTGCCAGGTGCTGCACTTTGGCCACGGCAACCCCATGCAGAGCTACAGGCTGGGGTCAGAGTGGCTGGAGAGCTGCCAAACAGAGAGGGACCTGGGGGTGCTGATTGACAGCTGCCTAAACATGAGCCAGCAGTGTGCCCAGGTGGCCAAGAAGGCCAATGGCATCCTGGCCTGCATCAAGAATAGTGTGGCCAGCAGAAGCAGGGAAGTCATTGTGCCCCTGTACTCTGCACTGGTTAGGCCACACCTTGAGTACTGTGTCCGGTTCTGGGCCCCTCAGTTTAAGAAGGACATTGAGACACTTGAATGTGTCCAGAGAAGGGCAACAAGGCTGGTGAGAGGCCTTGAGCACAAGCCCTATGAGGAGAGGCTGAGGGAGCTGGGATTGTTTAGCCTGGAGAAGAAGAGGCTCAGGGGTGACCTCATTGCCCTCTACAACTACCTGAAAGGTGGTTGTAGCCAGGAAGGGGTTGGTCTCTTCTCCCAGGCAACCAGCACCAGAACAAGAGGACACAGTCTCAAGCTGCGCCAGGGGAGGTTTAGACTCGAAGTGAGGAGAAAGTTCTTCACTGAGCAAGTCATTCATCATTGGAATGTGCTGCCCAGGGAGGTGGTGGAGTTGCCGTCCCTGGAGGTGTTCAAGAGGAGATTGGCCGTGGCACTTGGTGCCATGGTCTAGTTATGAGGTCTGTGGAGACAGGTTGGACTCAATGATCCTTGGGGTCTCTTCCAACCTTAGTTATACTGTGATACTGTGATACTGTGTTTCAAGCTGCTTAGTACTGCCTGCAACTCCAGACAGGAAAGTGCTTGCCCAGAATTCCAGGCATCATTTTGACTCTCCTGAAGAGAGAGCAAATGGGAATAGAAATTTGGTGCAAGACTGCCACCTTTAGGTTTTACCCCCACAATGTTTTGCTTTGAGGTTGTGCTTCTAAGAAGCTTGGTGTTTCAAGCTGCTTAGCACTGCCTGCAACTCCCGACAAGAAAGTTCAAGACCCAAATTACAAGCACTTTTTTTTAACTCTCTCCTCATTGGACACCAAATGGGAAAGACAATTTGGTGCAATACTGCCAATACTTTAGGTTTCACTGCCTCAGTGTTACACTTTGTGGCTATGCTTCTCAGAAGCGAGGTGTTTCAAGCTGGTTAGCACTACATGAACTCCTGGGAAGATAGGCCTAGCCCAGATTTACAAGCATCATTTTGACTCTCCCCTGAAGAGATACCAAATGTAAAAAGAATTTTGGTTCTAGGCTTTTCCCTTTGTATCTTACCTCCACAATGTTTTGTGTTTCGTCTATGCATTTTAGAAAGCAGGGTGTTTCAAGCTGCTTAACACTGCCTGCAACTCCTGCTAAGAACGTGCTAGCTCAGAATTCCAGGCATCATTTTGACTCTCTCCTGAAGAGTTACCAAATGGGAATAGAAATTGGGTGCAAGACTGCCACCTTTAGGTTTTACCCCCATCATGTTTTGCTTTGTGTCTGCACTTCTCAGAAGCGCTGTCTTTCAAGCTGCTTAGTACTGCCTGCAACTCCAAACAGGAAAGTGCTAGCCCTTAACTGCAGGCATCATTTTGACTCTCTCAAGAAGAGCGACCAGATGGAAAAGGAAATTTGGGGCTAGGCTTTCCCCTTTAAATCTTGCCTCCACAAGAGTCTGACTTTCATCAATGCCTTTTAGAAAGCGAGCCATTTCAATCTGGTTTCCGCAGCCTGCAAGTTCTTACAAGAATGTGCTAGCCCAGAATTACAAGCATCATTTTGACTCTGTCCTGAAGAGAGATCAAATGGAATAAAATTTAGTGCTAGGCTTTTCCCTTTAGGTTTTACCCCAGCAAAGATTTGGTTAGTTTTCATTGTCTCAGATGCAACTTGTTTTGAAATGCATAAAACTGCATGTGTATCCAGACAGGAAAGTGCTAGCCCAGAAATACAGGCTTCATTTTGTGTCTCTGCTGAAGAGAGATTAAATTGAAAAAGAAATGTGGTGGTAGGCTTTTCCCTTTAGCTTTTACCCCAATGTTTTGATTAGTTTCTTTTAGTCTCACAGGCAAGCTGTTTCCAACTGCATAGAACTGCATGAATCACCTGAGAGGAAAATGCTGGCCAGAATTACAAGCCTCATGTTTACTCTCTCCCGAAGGGAGAGCAAATGAAAAAAGAAATTTGATGCTAGACTTTTACGCCAGCAATATTTTGATTAGTTTCTATTTGTCTCAGAGGTGAGCTGTTTCTAAAAGCATAGACCTGCATGCATCTTCAAACAGGAAAGAGCTAGCCCAGAAACACAGGCCTCATTATGAGTCCCTCCTGAAGACAGATTAAATGGAAAAACAAATTTGGTGCTAGGCTTTTCCCTTTAGGTTTTACCCAAACAATGTTTTGATTAGATACTACTCATCTCAGAGGTGAGCTGTTTATAAGTTCATGGATCTCCAGAGAGGGAAGTGGTAGGCCAGAATTAAAAGCCTCATTTTAACCCTCTCTTTAACAAAGATCAAATGGGAAAAGAAATTTTGTGCTAGGCTTTTCAATTTAGGCTTTACCCCAAAAATATCTAGTGAGAGGAAAGTGGTAGGCCAGAATTGGAAGCCCCATTTTGACTCTGTCCTGAAGAGAGATCACATAGAAGTAGAAATTTGGTGCTAGGTTTTCCCTTTAGGTTTTACCCCAACAATGTTTTGATTAGTTTCTATTCATCGCAGAAGTGAGAGGTTTCCAACTGCATACAACTGCATGAATCATCCCACAGGAAAGTGCTAGCCCAGAATTAGAAGGCTCTTTTTGACTCTGTCCAGAATGGAGATTAAATGGCAGAAGAAATTTGGTGCTAGGCTTTTCCCATTAGGTTTTACCCCAGCAATGTTCTGCTGAGTTACTATCCATCTCCACAGCAAGCTTCTACAACTGCATGAATCTCCTGAGGCCAGAATTAGAAGCCTCATTTTAACTCTCTATTGAAGAGAGATCAAATGGAAAAAGAAATTTGGTGCTAGGTTTTTCCCTTTATGTTTTACCCCAACAATGTTTTGATTAGTTTGTATTCAACGCAGAAGCTAGCTGTTTCCAACTGCATAGAATTGCATGCCTCTACCCACAGGAAAGTGTTAGCCTGGAATTACAAGCCTCAAATTGACTGCATGCAGAAGGGAAATCAAATGGAAAAAGAAATTTGGTGCTACACTTTTGCCTTTATGTTTCACCTCAACAATGTTTTGATTAGCTTCTATTCATCCCAGAAGCAAGTTTCCAACTGCATAGAACTGCATGCATCTTTATACAGAAAACTGCTAATGCAGAAGTAGAATTCTCATTTTCACTATGTCCTGGAGGGAGATCAAATGGAAGAAGAAACTTGGAGCAAGGCTTTTCCCTTTAGGTTTTACCCCAATTATGTTTTGATTAGTTTCTATTCATCTCAAGATTGAGCGTTATCCAACTGCATAGAACAGCTTGCATCTCCTCACAGGAAAGAGGCAGGCCAGAATTTCAAGCCTCACTTTGACTTTGTCCAGAAGGGAGATCAAATGGAAAAAGCAATTTGGTGCTAGGCTTTGCCCTTTAGGTTTTACCCCAGCAATGATTTGATTAGTTTCTATTTGTTTCAGAATTGAGCTGTTTGATACTGCATAGAACAGCATGTATCTCTACTCAGGAAAGAAGTAGCCTTAGAATTACAAGACTCATTTTGCCTCTGTTCAGAAGGGAGATCAAATGGAAAAACAATTTGGAGCTAGGCTTGGCCCTTTAGGTTTTACCCCAAGAAAGTTTTGATTAGCTTATGTTCATCTCTGAATCACTGTGGTGGTGAGAGAAATTCAGTTCCCCTCCCCGCCCCCCCAAGAAACCATGGCTAACTCAGTCAGAGAAGCAGCAATGGAAGGGCTATTTTTTACAAGCAGGATGAAATGCAGTGAATATATACACAATATACAGTATTTACAATATATGCAGAAATATACAGCAAAGAATGTAACACAGAAAACCTTCCCTCCTCCAGAGAGAAGGGTCCCCCCAAAACTCCTTTCTGCCCCTTGCCCCTTCCTCCCTTTTTCCCCAAAAACAGTTAGAGAGAGAGAAGTAATTTTTAAGGGGAAAATTCTGTTAGTTCAAAGCGTGTGCTAAGGAAAGAGAAAAAATAGAATTAGTTTCTTATCTTGTTAATTGAAGGTCAGCAGCCAAGCTCAGAGAGAGAAACAGCAGCTATTGAGACTCAGACTGAAACAGACAGAAACTGACTGAAATTCAAACTGAACTAAAACTAAAATTTAAAGTTGCATTCTACCAATCTACCAATGAAGTTCATTTAGAATATCTTTGTTTTCCTTTTCACACCAAAACATTCAGCCAGAGTGTTCCAATAACTGTCCCTTTCTTAAAGGCATAGCCTAAAATGGTCACAATCATGCTGTTTGCAACTGCATAGAACAGCATGTATTTTAATACAGGAAAGAGGTAGGCCAGAACTTCATGGCTCATTTTGACTCATCTAGAAGGGAGATAATCTGGAAAAACAATTTGGAGCTAGGCTTTTCCCTTTAGAATCCTTAGAATCCTTGAACACAGGTTGGAAGGGACCTCAAGGATCATCTGGTCAAACCTTTCTTGGGATAAGCACAGTCATAATTTCTCCCCAAACCTCTCTATTCCCATCTGTAAGGATGTTGTTTCCTACTGAAGGGGTTGGGAAAAGCCAATGAAGGATGAAACCAAAGGGCTGCCCACCTCCAATCTCTCAGTGAGGCACTGAAGGAGAGCATGGCTGCCTTCACCTCCTGCTCAGGCGTGCAGTCAAAAAAGCATGAGATGGGGATGGAGAAGTTGGTGCACGTGAGTGGGGGAAAAAATACCCAGAACCCAAAACTCTTAGAAAAAAATAATAATAAATTACAAATCCAAAACCTGCAGACTTTTGCACAAAGCAATAGTGGTTAATTGCAATTCTGAACCTCTCTATTGCAGCCCACGACAGGCTGCCAAGAAGGGATCTCACATATCAAACCACTGGGAGTTGGCTGATGAAGTGTTTTACCCCCAAAATGTTTTGATTAGTTTCTATTCCTCTCAGAATCAACCTGTTTGGAACTGCATAGAACAGTATGTATCTTAATACAGGAAAGAGGTAGCCATAATTTCAAGGCTCATTTTGACTCCATCCAAGAGGGAGATCAAATGGCAAAAGCAATTTGGTGCTAGGCTTTTCCCTTTAAGTTTTACCCCAATAATGTTTTGATTAGATTCTCTTCGTCTCAGAGTCCAACTCTTTGTGACTGCATAGAACAGCATGTATGTTAATACAGGAAAGAAGTAGCCCAGAATGTCAAGGCTCATTTTGACTCTCTCCAGAAGGGAGATCAAATGGAAAAATCAATTTGATGCTATACTTTTCTTTTTAGGTTTTACCCCAACAATGATTTGTTTAGTTTCTATTTGTCTCAGAATCAAGCAGTTTGCAACAGCATAGAACAGCATATATCTCAACATAGGAAAGAGGTAGCCCAGAATTTCAAGGCTCATTTTGACTCTGTCCAGAAGGGAGATCAAATGGAAAAAGCAACTTGGTGCTCAGCTTTTCCCTTTAGGTTTTACCTCAACAATGTTTTGATTAGTTTCTATTCGTCTCAGAATCAACCTGTTTGCAACTGCATAGAACAGAATGTATCTCCACTCAGGAAAGAGGCAGGCCAGAATTTCAAGGCTCATTTTCACTCTCTCCAGAGGGGAGATCAAATGGAAAAAGCAATTTGGTGTTAGGCTTTTCCCTTTAGGTTATACCTCAACAACATTTTCATTAGTTTCGATTCATCTCAGAATCGAGCAGTTTGCAACAGCATAGAACAGCATGTATCTCAACACAGGAAAGAGGTAGGCAGAATTCAAATGCTCATTTTGACTCTGTCCAGAAGGGAGATCAAATGGAAAAAGCAATTTGGTGCTCAGCTTTTCCCTTTAGGTTTTACCCCAACAATGTTTTGATTAGTTTTGATTAATCTCAGAATTGAGCAGTTTTCAACTGCATAGAACAGCATGTATCTCAACACAAGAAAGGGCTGGGCAGTTCTGGGAGTGGAATTTGGGTGCTTTTTCTCCCCATTTGACAGGAAATCTACAGTGCACATAGGTATATTGCGCTAGCTTGGATAATTCTTCAGCCCTGGGTTCTGTGGGATTCTTTTGATGTTTGTGTGGTATGTACCAGTGGTCATGCTTCATTCACTAACCTGTAGAGGTCCTAACATAGCTCTTGACATTTTAATTTCCATTGCTAGCATCTGTTTGAGGTGTTTTTCTGTCATCACAGTGAAGTAAATAATTATGGTATAGCAAGTACCCTGCAGACATGACTAGCATATTCCATATGCAAATAAAAATACTACGTGCTTTGGCTGTACAGCATAAAAGATAATTATTGCCCCAATGCTTTTTGGAGTCATCAGAGGTGCACAGAATTAGAGACCAGAACTTTGTTTTAGGCTATCCTTCACTTATTTTATAAATGAAAGGGAAATGGAAATGTAAGAAATTTGTAGCCTTGTTAAATGGTCAAAGTGTGATAAATCCTTCTCTTGTCAGTACTGTGAGATGTAGGAAAGAGTGACATCTATGTCATATTAGAAGTATTTAAAACAGTATATAATATGTGTGCTTTTAGTTTAGCAACATTCCTTTTCTGATTTTCTAGCCTGGACAGAGAGAGCAAAAAGCCCTCTCTTTACTCATTTGTGGAAGATGAAGGAGAAGCAGCAAAGAAAAGTATTGTGAAAGACAGAGAAAAGAAAAAGAGGAGAGCAGTAGACAAAAGACATCCCAGGAAGAAGATGTTGGACTCTGATGATCTTTTGTTTGTCTCCAGAAGGGAATTAAAACAAAGAGGTAGAAATTCACTACTTAGCAATGAAGAAGAATTTGGAGGTAAAGAAGTAGCTGTGGAAAATTATAAATTTTAGGGGTTAAACACTTCTTCTGAGCCTTTAGTTAAGGCTTTTGCATTTCTGGGTGTTAGACAAGCCTGGTTTTCTCATTTCCTTTATGAGGAGGTTCATTCACATCCTTTGGAAATCATTCTTCACACTAAACGTTCTCAGCATGTGTTTAAACAGAAAAGGGAAGAACTGAATAAAACACAGTTTGTCATACGTAACTTAAATTTCCATAACATTTGTAGTAGCAGTGAAGATGCAATAACACCAACCTTAGTACCTGCAAGTAAGCAGAGTATACACTCCAGTCCCTCTACTTCTTGTTACGTATTAGATTAAAGGTACATCTATATTGTAGGCATTAAACTATTGCATATGGCACTCAGTGCTTCAGAGGTTAAATGGCTTTTAGTGGCTGAGCTACTTCAGTTAAAGATGACATTCACAGATTGCACTGGGTAGGAAGGGACCCTCAAAGGTCATCTTGTCCAATGCCCTGCAGTGAGCAGGACACCTCCAACTAGATCAGGCTGCCCAGGGCCACATCAAGTCTGATCTTCAATGCCTACAGGGATAAGGCCTCAACCATATCCTTGGGCAACCTGTTCCAGTATTTTACCATGTTCATTATAAAGAACTTCCTCCATATGTCCAACCTAAATCTACCCTGATCCAGTTTAAAATCATTGCCCCTCATCCTATCACTACAAAGCCCTTCTAAACAATCCTTCCCCAGCTTTTCTGCAGGTCCCCTGTATTTGTAAGGTCTCCCTGGGGCCTTCTCCTCTTCAGGGGAAAGTCAGATACCTGATGAAGGTGTTAAATAAGACTATATGGTCATCCTCACAAGGTTTCATTGGATCTCTTTATACAATCTCTGTATGTGATTGTGTATTTATCCTTTTTGGGTGCAGATATTTGTCCCATTTTCAAACTGTGCAAACTATTTAATAGGATTTTGTGTATATAATTTTGTAAACTATGTGAAATCAGTTAGTCTCTCTGGACCAGATATTTAAAATATCAGGTATCTAGCAATGCACTTTCCTGTCATGGAATTCAGTGCTCAAATAAGGTTGGATGTTCAAGTCAGGAGTCTAAATTGCTAACTTACTTATGAGCTGAAACACCCTGTTTTCATCTTCAGACACCCACATAACCCTGAAATCTCAGTTGTTGCCCTTCACATGCTGGACATACCCTCACCTGGGTTTTGTAGCAGTTATTTTCAGCACTTCAGTAGTTCTTTATTGTTTATAACAAAGGCAGATTTTTGTAAAATGGAGTTTAATACCACCAGCAATTCCTGCATTTCCTGTCCAAAGTTTGTCTTGTCACTTCTTACAAACTCTCCACATACATATATGTATTTTTAATAATCTGATTGGGCTATGTTTCATAACTGCTCCATGAGTTAATCAACACTTCTTCCTATGGTTCTTCTGACTTCGTGTGTACATTCATGTTATGTAAGGAAGCAAGCTCTCCTGAACTTGGATGAGTATTACCCAATATAGAGATAGACTTCTGTGTTCTCCAAGATAACGTGGATTCAGTGTGGTGGGTTGAAAATTCCCCCCAACATAAAATTGCCAGACCAGCTCAGTTGGAAGCTGTATTTACAAGCAAAATCTACACTCTGCAATGGAATGCAATGAATATTTACAGAATATACAATATTTGCAGGTATTTACAAACAGTACAAGCATCCCCCTGGACAAAACCAGGGGGATTAATAATAGCTTCCCCACTCCCTGCCCCCTCCCCTCTACCCCCCTGTACACAAGGGACAAGAGAAAGAGCAGAGAGTTGTTTGTTAGTACTTAGCCACAACAAAGCACAGCCAAGGTCAGCAAAACCCAGCAGAAGCACAAGCCAGAGCGGAGGAAGTGAAAAGAGAGCAAATTAGTTTACCTATGTAAATTTTATGACAGATATCAGTCCAATGGGATTATTTAGAACTTATCATTATTTTCCTTTTTACACCCAATAGTAATTCATTTACATTCTACCACTTTCTGTTTAAGATCTGTGGAAAATTTTCTAGGCACAGCCTGAAACTACCATGTTCAGCTACATGGCTCTTACAGAGGTGGTTAATAAACCTTTTATTTCTGTGAAGACTGATATTTGCACAGAGCTGTGGGTCCTGTATGAATTAATGGAGCATTCTGGAATGTTTGTGATTTGATTTGTGCTCAGCTAAAATATTCCTGACTGTTAGGAGAAATCAACATCCTGCTTCTGTTGCTCCTGTTTAGGGAAACAAAGTTAACAGAAGTGAATAAATATTAAGTAATTGTGTTAGTTATTTAGTGTGTATTAGCTTCATTATTGTGTTGATGGGTAATTTTGTCATTTATTCCACCACTATTATATTTAATGCATTATTATGCATTAATGTGTATACTTGCTGCATTTGTTGTATTGCTTAGTTCTGTATATTTGTAAGAGAGTGAATGAAGTCCTGGCAATTTCCTGCTGTTAGCAGACTAATAATTCTTTGTCTAGGTAACTAGAATAATACTACTGGATTGAATAAGAACAGAAATACTTCATCACTGGTTACTGCAGTAATTGTTTTTATAGACACCTTAAGAAACATGCATTTGTTTCCATAGAAAAAATTCTTCTCCCTGTCTTTCTTGTATTCTTGTCCTGTGCCTAAAATCAATGTTAATTTCATATTATTTCCTTGTTGATTTCCCAAAATGGTTATCTAGTGAAAAACTGAATCAGAAAAGAGTGCACGGTGGAGTACAGGTATGATACACAGTGCCAGACTTCATTGCCTGATGCATTAGGAGATCATAGCTAACAGAATCCAAATCTCCTTTTTAATTTGTAATGAGATGTGACATGCAGTAATTACACTGATAATTACTGTCACTGTCAGTATGGGGTGGATGTGAGACCTTTGAAAATGATAATCTGCTATCTGTGGCAAGTCTAGTTCCTCTGAATTGGGTTCAAGAGTGTAACAGCTGTAGCACCTGGCAGGGCAGTGGACTTCCCACAGTAGAATTTCACATTTTTAGCACCCACTTATTTTCAGATCTCATTTTCCAGATAATTCATTCTGCATTTGGAGAAGGCTATCATAATAAAGCATTGTTCCCATCTCTTGGTCACGGCTTGTTTATTTATGCAGTTGATGTCAATTCAGCTATGCTTGCATCTGTTACTTACTGCAGCTGTGTTGTTAAGGGCTCCCCAACAGCCTCTAGTTTTAGCTTTTTCTGTTCATAGCATGTAACAATTTGGCCAAAACAACTCTGTCATCTGTCAGGGTTGTCTGCTTATCAAAAGAGAAAAGTGTGTTAAACCTTCCATCTCCTTGTCCATAAAGAATGAAACACGGAGACATACAAGGGAAGAAAGTGCAGGCCCATTGGTGTAGGAGGCATGTGCTGGGATATCTGAAGATGGAGAGGAAAGGCAATTCTGTCCAGATTCTGTGAGCAAAACCCAGGATAGTTTCTTTAAAAATCTTGGGAAGTTGCATATTTGACATGTGCACTGGGTAAAGAAAATAAAGGGGGTGTGAATTGGGTGTGATGGGGGACACCTCATTTAACACTGCATCTTCCATTTCATTCAAGGTATCAGTGTGACCACAGTATCAATATTTCAGTTCAGCAATGTTTTGCTACTACAGACTTGCTGTCAGCTTACAGGATACAGTCAAGAAATTTCCTGACCCTCACACAGACAAACTGCAGCTTCTTGTCTCTTAGTGTACCCAAAAGAATCAAAAAGTTCCTTTTGTATATCTAAGTCTAATGTTATACATTTATTAGAGAATTTTCAGAATCCCACTTTTGATTTTTACACTCTCAGCTTCAGAGTCTTCAGTGGTAGCTATGGAAGATCATACTTTGTAAATCTAATCATACTCAAGTCTTGTACTCTCTATTCAATCTGTGCTGTTGCTTCCTCACCCTGTTTATCATATCTTTATTTACACTGGAAGGCTGTGCTTCCATCCCAGGAGATCTGGACAGGCTAGAAAGATGGGCGAAGGCAAACCTCATGAAGTTCAATGAGGACAAGTGCATCTAGGGAGGATTAACACCAGGCACCAGCAGAGACTAGGGGTAATCCTGCTGGAAGGCAGCTCTATGGAGAAAGACCATGGAGTCCTAGCAGACAGCAAGTCATCCATGGGGTAGCAGTGTGCTTTTGTGACCAAGAGGGCCAACAGCATCCTGGGGTGCATTAAGAAAAGTGTGTCCAGCAGGTCTAGGGAGGTTCTCCTCCCCTCTACTCTGCCCTGGTGAGACCACACCTGGAATACTGTGTCTGGTTTGGGGCTCCCCAGTTCAAGAGAGACAGAGATCTGCTGGAGAGAGCTATGAAGATTGCAGGACTTGAGCATCTCTCCTATGTTTAGTCTTAAGAAGAGAAGGCTGAGAGGGGATCTTATCAACCGCTATAAATATCTGAGGGGTGGGTGTCAGGATGAAGGTGCTAGGCTCTTCTCATGGTGCCCAGTGATAAGACAAGGAACAGTGGGTATGAGCAAGAACACAGGAGGTTCCACCTGAACACAAGGAGACACTTCTTTACAGTAAGAGTGGAACAGGCTGCCCAGTGATGCTCACTGTCATGTGAGTAAAAACAGCTACAACTTAGAAAATGAGAATACTTAAAAAGCAGACTGGTTTGAACTTGTGAGGACAAAAGGGGAAAAGGAAAGCAGTGAAAACCTTCTTTACACAGGACTGTTGCTCTGTTACCATAGTGCATTAGCAATGTCTATGGTAGCATACCATTTGGCCTCTTTGGATTCCAGCTCATACTGGAGTTCCATCATGTCTGGTACTGCTGCACTCATAGGCGGTGTTACTTCATTCAGGCCTCAGTTTGCTTTCACCTGGCTCTGCTCAGACACTTGCAGGCGGAATTTATCTATCACACCATAGTAAGCGGAGGCCTATGCACAGGGAGTTAGTTCTTATCTTTTGGCAAGAAGCCCAGAAGCAGATCCAGCCGAGAGGGACAGTGAAGGAAGGAAGACTGAGAGAAAGTTCCCAACTCCCCTGGGTCCAATCTCTCCTCCCACAATCCTACCAATGAAATTCGTTTAGAAAACCAAAATATTTTACAAACATTTAGCCAGTGTGCCCCTTTCTTAAAGGCACAGCGTCAAACGGCCACACATAGTCATGGAGTCATTTGTTCCATGATAAATTTCAGGGCATGTGTCAGATGGGTGTTGAATTGTTATATCCAAGCTCATGATGAGTCAATTATTCCTCTCACTAAAGAGTATCTGTTCTCTCCTAGTGTCTTCATTCTCCATTTCATTACCCTGTCCTTCATCAAGGTGTCAAATTCTGCAGTTACCAAGGACTTCAACTCCCATCTCACCAAAGCATCCCTGGTGCTTGCACACTCCTGCTGTAGAAAAGCCTCCAAAGCCTGGTAAAAGGAATACCATCAGAGTTATTAAGAGCCAACACTGAACAAAAAAAGATTGGCAAGGCAGCCTCAGCACCAGTGCACAGAGCAGAGGAAGCCATGTTAAGGGTGCATGATGAAGGAATTTGTGAGGAAGCTGCAGATAGGAAAGATTTTTAACACCTGTGAAAAAGTTACCTGTTTAGTAACTGAAATTTTATTCTTTGAATCAAAAATAAATGTCTAGTTAATGATAAATTATTTATGATTTTGTGGCTTAATTGAAAGAGCAACAGTGTCAGAGGTTCAGCTGTTGTGCTGAAAAGTATCAATATGAGAAGACAGAATGATAAATTTTATTTGTCAGGGAATCCTTTGTTTGCAGTAAACCTATCTGATTTATTAATTGTGGAGTTTTCTTACAAAACGTGGGGGTTTTTCCCACAACTCTTTTCCTACAAGCTCAGTCTGTGAACATCTGAGAAGACCTGCTTCAGGGAGCTGCACCAGTTTTCCACTGGAGCTGACTTTTACACATATCTGACCTAAATGTTAGGAAGAAGTTCTTCATAGAAAGAGGGATTGGGCATTGGAATGGGCTGCCCAGGGAGGTGGTGGGGTCACCAGCACTGGAGGTATTTAGGAAGAGACTGGATGGGGCGCTTGGTGCCATGGTTTAGTTGATTAGATGGTGTTGGATGATAGGTTGGTAGGTTGGACTCTATGGTCTCAAAGGTCTCTTCCAACCTGGTTAATTCCTATTCTGTTCTGTTCTGTTCTATTCTATTCTATTCTACATCTTTTCAATAATGGGGACTGTCCCATGAGAGCACAGGTGAGTTGCTTTGCCCTCAAAAACTAACCTCTTGGTAACATAGACCAAGGGCTACTCTGAAGGAAGGGAATTGCTTGAGTGTTACAGCATTATAAATGAAACCAGGAATTTCACCTAGACACACCGAGGACCATCTTTATTCTTAGTTCCCAGATAATGGCTAGCTGACTGACCCTGGTGAAAAAAAAACCAAGGAACCAAAACAAAGGAAAACCCAAACAAGGATTTGGTTTTCTCTTGTCTTTCAAATGTAATGTGCTATTCACGGCCTAAGATGTGACATTTGAAACGGCACACAGCTGGGGGGAGGTAGTGTGTTTAGTGCTGAAGATCCTTACTGTCCTGAAGGGTTACACCCCAAAACATGTCCTAGCCCAGGCAGTGGGCTAAGCACCTGCAAGTGTGCTAACCTGGACAGTTCCTGGGGTACAGATGGCCAAGGCAAATGTATAGCACGTGTGATTAACCTTGTAAGCACCTGTGACACTTCTGGGGTCCAGATGAACATGTAGCACATGTGATTAACTTTGTAACACAGCTGTGAACGGTGTGTGCCCTAGCCATGTTTCGATAGGTCCTGTTACCAGTTGCCAAAGGGCATTAATTGTCTTGGGACAGTATTTAAACCAGCCAAGCTGTTAGGCAACTTGCCTTATTCTCACCCAGCAAGCCAAACGCTGCTGGAGAAGCAGCTGAAGGGCCTGCACTAACAGGCAACGACTATACCCAGGCCTTGCACCTGGACCAAGGTGGTAAAGGGGAAAAAGCTCCAAGAGAACTGAATCCCAGAAGAGGCTACAGCCCAGCAATGGAGCATACAGGAGAGAGAGGACCCCTAGCCCTCTGAGCCGGGAGCCAAGACTACTCAAATTATAGATAGAGCATCTGGGAAGATACCAGACAGAGGAGCAAGCCGTGGGTCCCTGGCTAACCTGCCATGGAATCCCATTTGTGGGAAACCGCAGATCTCAGAACTTGTATTTCCAATCTGAATCACTGTGTTGGAGGTTCTTAGATCTGTGCTTGAATCATCTAACTGTCTTTATATGTGGACTGTAATACCCACAATCAAATACAACCTGTAAATATACTGGGTAAATAAGTTACAGCAGTGTTTGAAAATACCATGACCCAAGACATTAAATTATAAAATACATAAACCCATACTTTTTATTACACTTACCTCAACCAAAATATGACTGGTGGATGCAGTAACACAATTGTATGGCTGTTTAGGGCTTTCTCTTAAGATGTTGACTCTGATTCTTACCATTTTTGGCATATCAAGGGGAATGGAGATACAGAGTTGACTGCAGATACCTATTCAATTTTAGGCAGTACTTACTTTATCTTCACAGTGGAAGTGGAGTTGAAAAGAAACCGTGTGGCCAGTTAAAGTAAACACATATACACATATATATTGTAATCCAGTGGTGCACTTACATTCAGTGAATTCCAGCTTTTATCATAGCTAATTTAATCACAGACCTTGTTTGTCTGACTGTTTGGATATTCTGCTGATTTGATGTAGCAATGGTTTCCCAAGTCTTTTGTTTTCCTTTATTACCTCCTCTATGCTTTCCTTCTTTTCCTTTTAGGGGTCTTTCTCAGATGAAGAATATTATTGCTCTTGCATTCCACATGTATTTCTGAATGAATTAGCAAACATTAAAGACTGCTGCATGATTAAACAGAGCAGTAGGGACAATTCCTCCCTACAAGATGGTATCTAGTTGTCCTGGCCTTTCTGGATGCCTAGAGTGTAAAATTGTTACTGCAGATTTCAAATGGCAGTGACAGGAGTGCTGTGCTAGCTGTACCTGGGAAGTCTAGGGCCTTCACAGAGCCAAGGTGAGCCAAGGATATCCCTGCAGCTGAGTGTAGATTTCTGCATCTTGTTAGAGAAGTTTTTTTGCATAGATATGTGGGAAAATAATTCCCACCAGTGGCAAAATGAGTGGGACAGAAAAACAAAAGACAGTTCCTCTACTCAGGAAAGGTTATCCCAAATTGAAGTTGCCTGGAGCCCAGGCAACTTCAGGCAACCATATGGCTTTTCTTAGGAGCTTTCTGTGTGTTTGTGTCAGAATAATAGTGAGGAACTGCCACCTTTGAGTGATGGATCTCTGTTCCATGCAGCCCATTTCTGAGCACTAAATATTTCAGTTAGCACAATGTAGTAGTAGCATGATAAGAACTATGATTTTTTTTGTGCCCTGAACTCTGAAAGAAACAGAGTAACAAATAGGTGTCCAAAACACTGTGAAGTGCTCAGGTTCCACCAAAGGTCTTTCTGTGTTGCTAGTATTTTGCTGTTGTGAGGTAAATTCCCGGTACAGTGGAACAGGTGAAAGACCCTGTTCTGATTTTACAGACTTAGGAAGGTCACATTTGGTTTATGGCAAAGCTGATAGAATCTCCCTTGAGGCCAGTGTGGAGACAACATCTGGAGCTGCTTGTAGTGCTTATTACCAAATCTCAAGAAGCCACTTGCAGGAGAAGGTGCCACATTATTTCCAGATGAACGGATGCTCCCTGCTATAGAAGAACCAAAAGTACCATACTTAACACCTTGCTTCTTTTGGGCTTGAGTTTTCTGGATGATCTTCTATATACAAACCCATTGAAAAATCTCAAGTCAGGATAATTCAGTGGAATGTGGAAGAGATTGTTGAAATGTCTGCCTAGCCTGACTGAAGGAAGACAAACATGGAAAATGTGGTAATTCTTAATGGTCTATCCTGGAAGTTGCAGTTTGGAGAGTTCGTGTTACCTTCTGTTCTCCAGGTCAGACTGCTTATCTACTCCATGCTGTCCTGGAGAAGGGAGCTGGCACACAGTCCCTGGCTATAAGAGTTCACTGGGGATCTCTTCTACCCAGAGGAAAAATTGAAAGTGATATCATTATAGAACAGCATCCATGAAATTTTAGGACAGGATATCTGGGAAGAAATATTTTTGTTGTGGACATGAACACTTTGATTTTCTGGAGGAAATGTCACTGCCAGTGAGTAGAAAAGCCCTATATGTTTTAGTGGGAAAGATATGTCAAAGAAAAGGTTTTTTCAACAGAAAATCTACTTTTCCCCCCAAGTGGCTTTCAGTCACACAGACTTTGGAACGCACCTGCTCACATTTTTAGCAGAAGATGCATCTCAGACTAATTCAGCATTGACACCTGTGTCTCTTGTGATTACTGTGTACTTGAGGCTGACAATGTGCAGTTCCAGTGACGTGAACAGAAATGGAATGTGCCCGATTTTGCATGCACATCTTGTTAAAGTATGCACAAATGAATTGTGTGCCACCCCACAGTGACAAAACCTGGGATTTCCTTGAAAAAATGGCCAAAGAAAACTTACCCTTATCGTCCACCTGGTGTGACACAAATCTGTAAGAAATACAAATGGGAATATTAAGCAAGTGCACGATCAAAACTGGCAGCACAAGTGGTCTAAATGGTGAATTATTCTTCTGCATAAGGGGTGATCATCAATCACTGTTGGTTCTTTAGGCAATCTACGTTTAAAAAATGAGCTGTTATAAATGCGGGTGTTGAGAGAGGAGTTCCCTTTTCACTTGTTATTAAGGGTCCATTTCACTGTTCTTTTGTGTGTGTACATTCTGACCTCAAGAATCACGTGCCTACCACAGCCCACAAGACTTTATTCCTCCTGATTTTGTCTAAGTGTTTTGTTGAATTGCTTTGTATTGAGCCTGTGATTATCAGGATGAGTTATTCTTTTAATTTGAACATTCCTGTTGATCTATTTGTACAACATGAGCTCTGTCCTGAGTTCCACACTGTGGTGCAGATGTACAGGAGATTATGTTTTCATATTCTTGTTTGTAAGGAGTCAATTCAGGCAAGGTAGTGAATACAGATGGAGACTATAGCAGAAAATGTTGGTTTCTTTCTACTATTCCTCACATTTTTCATTTTTGCCTGTCTGCAAAGACGTGTTCTGAAAGTCTTTTCACACATATTGCATTCATTTACCACCCACAGATGGTGGCTGTTTATCCTTTTCTGTTGTTTTCATTGATCTAACATGAAAGTCACCTTGAACTGAAAGAGTGTTGCCCTTGCTAGGGTGCAAAGTATTAAAAAATATGAAGATATGCATACAAAACATAGGGGCTAGGAAAGTTTTTGTAGGGATTGCTGCTATAGGTGGTCATGGTATTAATCTGGAGAGTTCACAAAAAGGCAAGATGCTGTTAGCAGGGTGTGTCACACATTTCAGTATTTATTTTTTCCTGAGCAGAAGCATATCTAGGTACTTAGTGATAAGTTTTTCATTCACATTAAGACAGGTAACATGGGGTCAGTATGTAATTTGCCTGTGGATAAATTTTAAGAGGTATATAATGAGAAAAAAAAAAATCCTTCACAAGAAAATTCCTGCCAAGGATAACCATTCACCTTTCTTTCATGCAGCTGCTTTACAGACAAAGGAAACTCAGACCCTTCCCTGACAAACAAAAGGCAATGCTTCAGTTTAACAACTTGGTCTTTAGTTGTAGTGGGTTGAAAGGAAAGGCCCTGCTTTCCCTCCCCCAATAAGAAGAAGTAAGGAAAAAAAACCACGACCAACCCAGCCGGTGTTGCGAAGGGGATGCTGTATTTACAAAGCAATGCTCAGCAGGGAAATTATGTACACAAATATACAGAACTTACAATATATATACAGAAATATACAGCAAAGAAGCAAAATCAGAAACCAGACCCCCGACAGAGGGGGCTTCCCCCTGTGCCCCCTTCACCCCCCTACCTCCTTTCTTCCCCAAAGAGGAGTAGAAAGAGCAAAGGGGAGTTAGCAAGGCAGAAAGAAAAGGCCTGGTACAGGAGGATTAGTTCTTATCTGTTATTTGGCCAGAAGTCCAGAAGCAGTCCAGCTAGAAGGGAGAGCGAAGGAAATGAAACTAAATGAAAGTTCCAGCCTCTCTGGGTCTTAAGAACTCACTCCCCCCATAATTCACCAATAAAATTCGTTTAGAGTACGGAATATTTACAAACATTTAGCCAGAGTGCCCCTTCCTTAAAGGCACAGCCTCAAATGGTCACATTAGTGCATACATAATTTTTGGCACATGAATAAAAAAATATGTTTTCAGGCAAATGACATTGTGAGTATGTCTGCAGCACTGGCAGAGGAGTGTTGGTCTGTTTGTTTTCTAAACATATGGCTAAATGCATTTAGTCCTGATAGTGATGGCTGAGACAAGTGGTCCAGCGCTTGCTAGTCCCATGCAGCTCCGTCAGCCCTTTTGGTCAAAGGGCAGCCACACAGTCATTGTGTGCTTTCATCCCAAGCACAAAAGCTATGCACAAATCACCTTCAGGTCTTCCTTGACAAAATTAATTTTCTTTGCCTATTTCTCACTTTTGTACCATAGAATCTTTAGCTTAATTCTGGCTGTAAGAGCATCAGGAGATTGCATATTTTACTACCACAGAGACATGGGCTACACTCAAGTTTATGAGGATGTGCTTTTAAAATGGCACAAAAAGAGCAAAACCCTATCATTTTCTGTAGTTGGTGAACACTTTGATCTTTTCTGCTGTAAATGTGTGACAATTCATGCATGGTGGAATCTGGTCCACCAAGAGGAAACTTCCTAGTAACAAGCTGGTGGCTGATGAGTAACTTGTGGTCCGTTTTACTCCCTTTTCCAAGCCTACACACCCTGTATTGCTTAAAAAGAGATCAATGCACTCATACCATAACCATAACCTTTTTGACTGCAAAAGCTTTGAAGTTTGCAGCATGCCAAAACACCGAACACAATACCCCTCACTTCCCACCATTGTCTGTGTCGCCTACAGAAACTTTTGCTCCTGTATTTATGTGGCCTTGTCAATATGTGGTTTACATGTGCTTTGGCAAGCACTTTTTAATTTCAATGAAGTCAGTGAGAAGCTGACAGGTCGGGTCCACTCCTTCTCAGCAACTGGCAAAGACAGATCTGAGAACACTTATGCAGTAGCTTGGGTGGAGAAGGTAATAGAAATCACAGGATGACAGATCACAGGATGTTAGGGGTTGGAAAGGACCTCCGGAGATCATTGAGTCCAACCCCGCGGCCAGAGCAGGACCATATAACCATATAATCTAGTGCAGGTCACACAGGAATACATTCAGATGAGTCTTAAAATTCTCCAGAGAAGGAGACTCCACAACTTCTCTGGAAAATCTGTTCCAGTGCTTTGTGACCCTTACAGTGAAGTAGTTTCTCCTCATGTTGAGGTGGAACTTCCTGTACTGTAGATTATATCCATTGCCCCTTGTCCTATCACAGGGTGCGACTGAGAAGAGCCTGTCCCCTCCCTCTTGACACCCAGCCCACAAATACTTATAAACATGTATTAAATCCCCTTTCAGAAATGTGCATCTATTGCTAGGTTGTTTTTAGTTTTTTTTCCTTGAATTAAATTAGGAGTGCTTCTACAAGGGCTTGGGTCTTCTTACAAGCCATAGAATACTGAGCTCAGTGGCACAGCTGTTTTGATTTTCCCAGCAATGCTCACACAAAACTTGAAGAGGTTGTTGTTACTGGCACTCCAGACACCAATGCACACGACTTCAGTTAATTCCCATAATATTCACCTAGTACTTATGACTACATAATACTTCAAATACATTTCTTATTTGTGATCTAAATGGGGTTTTATGAACTGAAGTGTAGAAGAGAAAGCCAAGTCAGTGGCAAGACCCACACTTGACAATTTTCATCTCAGAGTTGGAATCTAAATGCAAGCACTTGCTGAAATGTACATGTGTGTCCAGGCTACAAGTGGGCTCAGCAGGAGGAAAATCCAGTGATTCAGGATGTAGATGCTCATGAATACTGCAGCCACAAATATGCTTCCTGAGGAAGTCTAAATAAATTAAGGAACTTCAAAAATCTCTTTATGTGTTTTCTTCAGACACACAGAATTTAAACAAGATGAAGTCCAGCTGTCCACTGTTGAGTGGTATCTGGGATTCCTAAGGGTCTCTAAGACATCTGTTTCAGGTTGGCATGTATGACATAAGATTTATGGAAGATCCACTTGGTCTTGCTGCTAGATGCTGGGTGAGATAATCCATAGCACCTAAAATAGCACTGATCCCTGTCAGTAAAGTCATTCCCACTGGTGGATACTGCAGGAGAGGCTTAGGTTTGTCTGTTAATATCCATTTCCATTTATATCTGCTTGATTACATGGAGTGGAAGAAAGGAGTGGAAGAAAACATTTTGTCCTTAGAAAGATTTAGAAAATCAGAGCACACCTACTGATACCATGACATGCTACAAAACCAAATCTCATTAGGAACATTTTCTGAGCACTGCCTGGACAGCCATCAAGAGAAAATGTAACCATTCTGCAAGTTACATTGAAAAATAATCCAAGTCTAAAAAATTAGCCATAAATTACTTTAAAACATTAACATCCTGAGAATTAACAATGGCAAAGTGAGGGCTTTTGGCTGGACAGCAAAAAAGAAAAAGATTCCTGCCTGAGGAAACCACAACTTTTAAAATCTTTGGAACCTACAGGTGGGTTCAGCTGTGCATGGAGTTTCAGGCTCGGGTCAGTGTCATTTCCCCTTGCTGGCCTCCTGTACTTTGACACATTTGCTCCTCATGGTTGTTCAAACAGTACTCTACTAGTGGAAGAAAGACCCCATGGCTCTTTTCTCTTATGAATGTGGCAAAGCAAATGAGAAAGGGAAGTTCTCTCTTACATGAGAGCACTGTTTACTTGCAGTTGCACACCTTGGGGGCCATTGAGATGCCTAAAGAGAAAAGTACCTACAAAACATTGAAAAATACTTATTTCTTGCTGATTTAAGTGGCTGCTCCTGAAAACCCCACAAAATGTGTAAGTAACCCTAAAAGTGTGGCTCAGGACTCCCTCCAGGAGTGTGAGACTTGAGGGTGCTGATGATGTGGAACTAGAGATCGAGGATGATCAGGTTGAGTGCCCGTGGATGAAAATTAGTGGGAAGACCAACAAGGCAGACGTCCTGGTTGGAGTCTGTTATAGACCACCCAACCAGGATGAAGAAGTCGATGAATTATTCTATAGGCAGCTAGAGGCTGTCTCAAGATCGCCAGACCTTGTCCTCATGGGCGACTTCAACCTGCCTGATGTCTGCTGGGAATTCAACACAGCAGAGAGGAGGCAGTCTAGAAGGTTCTTAGAGTGAATGGAGGATAGCTTCTTATCACAGCTGCTGAGTGAGCCTACCAAACTAAGACTTTACTTGACCTTCTTTTTACAAACAGAGAAGGGCTGGTGGGAGATGTGGTGGTTGGGGACTGTCTGGTCACTGGGGGTCCAGTGACCATGAAATAATTGAGTTTTCAGTATGCACTCAAGCTAAGAGGGGCATCAACAAAACCTCCACTCTGGAATTCCAGAGGGTGGACATCAGGTTACTTAAGGAACTAACTTAGAACGTACCTTAGGAAACAGCCCTTAAAAACAAAGGGGTTGTTGTAGTGTGATGGTTTAGCCCAACCACACCAACAAAAAGCTCAGCTGAACTCAGCCGGAGAAGCAAATGTAGCTGTATTTGACAAGCAATAATGGAATGCAATGAATGTATACAAAATAGATAGTATTTACAATATTATACAAGAATTTACAAAAAGGAAACAACACAGAAATCCTCCTCGGGAGGAGGACCCCACCTTGGGTTCCCCCACCCTCTCTCTCCTTCCCCTTTCCCTCTAGTTAATTAGAAGAAAAGAGAAGAGTAGAAAAAGGATGTTAGGAGAATTTTAGTTAGCTCAAAGCAGTTATTAAGAAGTTAGTTTTTCTTATCTGAGGGTTTGCTAGATAAAAGAGGCCTCCCTCTCCATCCAAGGGCACCATGCATGTCAAGAGAAAGACAGAAGGCAGAGTGAGAAAAGAATGTAAGATCATAAATCTACATCCCACTCACCTACCAATGAAATTTGTTTAGAATTATCTTCCTTTTGCTTTCCTTTTTACACCCAAACATTCAGCGAGAGAATTCTGCAGCTCTCCTTTTCTTAAAGGCACAGCCTAAACCGTCACAGGGGTCCAGGAGGGCTGGACCTACTTCAAGAAAGAATTCTTGAAGGCGCAGGAACAGGCTGTGCCAATGTGCCAGAAGATGAGCCACTGGGGTAGATACATAGAATACATAGAATAAACCAGGTTGGAAGAGACCTTCAAGATCGTCGCGTCCAACCCATCAACCAATCCAACTCCGCCCAAGCAACTAACCCCCAGCACCAAGTACCCCGTCAAGTCTTCTCCTAAAAACCTCCAGTGATGGTGACTCCACCACCTCCCCAGGCAGCCCATTCCAATGGGCAATCACTCTTTCTGTATAGAACTTTTTTCTAACATCCAGCCTGAATGTCCCCTGGCGCAGCCTGAGACTGTGTCCTCTTGTTCTGGTACTGCTTGCCTGGGAGAAGAGACCAACATCCGTCTGTCTACAACCTCCCTTCAGGTAGTTGTAGAGAGTAATAAGGTCACCCCTGAGTCTCCTCTTCTCCAGGCTAAGCAACCCCAGCTCCCTCAGTCTCTCCTCGTAGGGCTTATGTTCCAAACCCCTCACCAACTTTGTTGCTCTTCTCTGGACTCGTTCCAGCAAGTCAACATCCTTCCTAAACTGAGGGGCCCAGAACTGGACACAGCACTCGAGGTGCAGCCTAACCAGTGCAGTGTACAGGGGCAGAATGACCTCCCTGCTCCTGCTGGCCACACTGTTCCTGATGCAGGCCAGGATGCCATTGGCCCTCTTAGCTGCCTGGGCACACTGCAGGCTCATGTGCAGTCTACCATCAACCAGCACCCCCAGGTCCCTCTCAGCCTGACTGCTCTCCAGCCACTCTGACCCCAGCCTGTAGCTCTGCATGGGGTTGCTGTGGCCAATGTGCAGAACCCGGCACTTGGATGTGTTAAATCTCATGCCGTTGGACTCTGCCCATCTGTCCAGCCTGTCGAGGTCCCTCTGCAGAGCCTCTCTACCCTCCAGCAGGAAGGGCAGGTCCTGCCTGACCAACCTGATCTGCTTCTGTGATCTGGTGACCCGCCTGGTGGATGTGGGGAAGGCTGTGGATGTAGTCTACCTGGACTTCAGCAAGGCCTTTGATACCGTCCCCCACAGCAAACTCCTGGCCAAGCTGTCAGCTCATGGCCTGGACAGCAGAACTCTGCACTGGGTTAGGAACTGGCTGGAGGGCCGAGCCCAGAGAGTGGTGGTGAATGGTGCCACATCCAGCTGGCAGCCAGTCACTAGTGGTGTCCCCCAGGGATCAGTGCTGGGCCCCATGCTCTTTAATATCTTTATCGATGATCTGGATGAGGATATTGAGCCCATCATCAGTAAGTTTGCAGATGACACCAAGCTGGGGGCAGGTGTTGATCTGTTAGAGAGCTCTGCAGAGGGATCTTGACAGGCTGGACAGATGGGCAGAGTCCAACAGCATGGGATTTAACATATCCAAGTGCCATGTTCTGCACATTGGCCACAACAACCCCATGCAGTGCTACAGGCTGGGGTCAGAGTGGCTGGAGAGTGGCCAGGCAGAAAGGGACCTAGGGGTACTGGTTGATAGTAGGCTGAATATGAGCCAGCAGTGTGCCCAGGTGGCCAAGAAGGCCAAAGGCATCCTGGCCTCTATCAGGAATAGTGTGGCCAGCAGGAGCAGGCAAGTCATTCTGTCCCTGGATTCAGCACTGGTTAGCCCACACCTTGAGTGCTGTGTCCAGTTGTGGACCCCTCAGTTTAGGAAAGATGTTGACTTGCTGGAACATGTCCAGAGAAGGGCAACAAAGCTGGGGAGGGGTTTGGAGCACAAGCCCTATGAGGAGAGGCTGAGGGAGCTGGGGTTGCTTAGCCTGGAGAAGAGGAGGCTCAGGGGAGACCTTATTGCTGTCTACAACTACCTGAAGGGAGGTTGTAGCCAGGTGGGGGCTGGTCTCTTCTCCCAGGCAACCAGCACCAGAACAAGAGGACACAGTCTCAAGCTGTGCCAGGGAAGGTTTAGGCTGGATGTTAGGAAGAAGTTTTTCACAGAAAGAGTGATTGGCCATTGGAATGAGCTGCCCAGGGAGGTGGTGGAATCACCATCACTGGAGGTGTTCAGGAAGAGACTAGATGAGACACTTGGTGCCCTGTTTATTTGATAAGATGGTGTTGGGTGATAGGTTGCACTTGATAATCTCAAAGGCCATTTCCAACTTGGTTTGTTCTATTCTATTCTATTCTATTCTATTCTATTCTATTCTATTCTATTCTATTCTATTCTATTCTATTCTATTCTATTCTATTCTACATGTGTGCAGTGCCTGACACCTGGTAGGATCAGGCCCAGAGCTCTGGTCAGGCCCTGCTGGTTCATTTCTTTTCCAGCTGTGAGGATGCAAGAACTCTGCTGCCAGCCCAAGCCCAGCTGAAGCCTGAGCTTGCCCTGCTGAGTCATTGTGATGTGAGGGGACAAAACCCCCAGCCACCCTGGATGGGTTCTCTTCAGACAGCAAGGTTTGAAGCAGGAAGAGGGGGTTGTTTACAGTTTTTTAATTCCTTCACTTTGGTTTGAAGATGAGATGATGGACAGGTTCCCCTTTACACTGAGCTACTGCTATGCTTCCCAGGACCTCATATTTTTGTGGCAAATTGCAGCAAACAGGGCAGATTCCATACATTGTAATGAAGTTTTCCTTTAAAACCCTCTACTGTTCACTTCTGCATGTTGTGCATACACAAAACGTAGGCACAATGGAAGCGATCACTGACTTCCGTGTGGTGCAGTGGTTTCTAGAGCACTGCCCTGATTTTGTTTTTGTTATTCTTTGACACTTGATCAGCAGGCCTTTATTTACCTGACCCTGTCTGCATATCTTTCAGAAAAAAAAGTAACTTGCAGCAATGTCACACTTAAATAGCTTTGAGGTGTACATCTTTGGGATTCATTTTTGAAAATATCCAAAACAGCCTGACAGTACTTTGATGCTGTTGAATGCTGGGGCCTTACTTTAGCAATCAGAAGTTTGTGAGATTGACTTTTCTGTTTTATGCTATGTTTTCACTTGACAACTTTATTATGAAAGTTGAATGGAGTTTTGATGTGAAAGATGATTGCTTACATTTCAGAGGTTTTGATTTTGGAGAACACACTCCTGTGTTTAAAGAGCCAGTGTGAATGACTTATTAGATTCTGAATTACCACGTAAACCAGACATCTGGGCTTGCCTGCTTCTGAATTAGAGTCATATGCTGCTTCAGCAGCTGTTTATGTCCTGATCAGTTCATGCTTTGCAGATAAGTGGCCCTAGAACATTGGGCCCTAAGCCCAAATGACATGGCCCTAGAACTAAATATTATCTGTGACTGGGGGAAAGGTGCTAAAACCAAAAGGACTTTTACTTCTTGGCTCTAAAAGACAGCTACATGGCCATGGAAGAGACAGAAGAAACTACTGAGTTCTTCTCTGCAGCCCCTCAGCAGCATGACACAAGTAATGCTCAGTTTAGTCATCTTATTTCTGTATAGAACCACCTAGCACATTGTGCTTCCTAGCAATCCCCCAGCAAGAAAAAGGTTTAAGGATAACCTAACTTTAGGAATGCTGTTTTTCTAGGGGCACAAAACTTGTCTTTCAGTGCTGTTCTCCCTGTGTGAGGCAATAAATGGGGAGCTAACCTTTATAAATACAATCTGCTAAAACACTTCGTCTTTTCTCAACACAGCTAGCAATAAATTTACCAGTATTTTTTGTCCTGTGATTAGGCAGGTACAAGCATGGTTAATTCTTATCAGTCACACAGGATTTTAGCAGGATTAATCTCATGAGTTCTTCTGTCTTACTGACAACTTCTGAAGCCACTTCCAAAACCTCTCTTGGTCTATTTCTAGCCCTCAGGTTTGCTGACCACCCAAAGTTTTCCCCTCTGTACTGAAAAAAGGAGCACCATCCTCAGAAATCCCTTCTCCTGGTGGCAGCTGTGCTGCTATTTCTAATGTGACTTTCTAAGAGGCATCAAAAGATTAATTGCAATCTCTTTGTAGGCTGCTAATCCAGAGCTCTATAATACAGTGCTTTGCTGTCCTTCTGAATATGACATTAAGCAGACAATAAACAGACTAGTGCTCGTAGGTGCTGTAGTGATATTAGCAAATGTACATTGATACACCTGCCAGAAGCCCCCCTGAAATAACTGCAGTACCCCCAAGGCAATTCTACAGGTCTAGTAAGGTCAAGAGTCACAGGATGATGCATAGTCCTACTTACTTTTTGCTCATGGGCATCATCAACTTTCAAACTTATGTACTGCTGACAGTTACTGCAATGTCTGGTTGTTGTATAGGATTCCTATGTATGTTATTATTTTGCTGAAATAAAAGTCCTGTTTTATATCAGAACTAGGACAAACTGCCCTGAAACTAAGATGATTTCACTGTCTTGATGAATATATGCATCCTGATAACCTATGATAAGCTATGCCACTCCATGCTATGTTACCATGCCTTAATCACATGTCTGAAGGGAGGTTGTAGCCAGGTGGGGGTTGGTCTCCTCTCCCAGGCAACCAGCACCAGAACAAGAGGACACAGTCTCAAGCTGCACCAGGGCAGGTTTAGGTTGGATGTTAGGAAGAAGTTTTTCACAGAAAGAGTGGTTGGGTATTGGAATGAGCTGCCCAGGGAGGTGGTGGAGTCACCATCACTGGATGTGTTTAAGAAGAGACTGGATGAGGCACTTGGTGCCAAAGTTTAGTTGATTAGATGGTATTGAGTGATAGATTGTACTTGATGATCTCGAAGGTCTTTTCCAACCTGGTTAATTCTATTCTATTCTATTCTATTCTATTCTATTCTATTCTATTCTATTCTATTCTATTCTATTCAAGTTAGGGTATATGTAACTTATGGTTCCCACTACAAAAGAAGATATCACTCCTAAAGAGAGACAGAAGATCCATCTAACAAGAACTCTCTCTCACCAGGGGAGCTGTGAGGGCCAGTAACATGCTCAGTTCAGGCAAATCAGCAAGGGGGCACTTTAATCATTGACCTGAGCTCTCAGACAACTTGTTTAAACAAAGCTTGTATACAGTATGTTCTTATTGGCAAATATTTCTGGTGTCTTTGTCTTTGTTGCTACAAAAGTGGTCATCTTGAAACCATAACACAACAGTTCCCACCTGCCCCAGTCAGAGATATTTGCTCTTTAATACCTTTTCTTATTTCAGCATTTCACCTTTACCTCATATAATTTGTGTGAGCTGGGGCTAGCCGTATCTGCCAGTGATACTCTAGTCCAATTATTGCAGGTCTGACGGCCAGTTGTTTGTATGGAACCATGCTGGACTCCTACTACCCTGCTTTACTCTCTTGTCTGCAGGGAGTTATATAAACACATTTAACAGTGCCAGATAATTGAAGAGTCAACTCTTTACTGAAATAGTGAATTTTCTGTTACATTTTTAAATGCTTGCTTTTTATGGCTGACACCAGTGTTAGCAAGGCATACTTCATACCTTGAGCTTCATATACAACAAATGGAAACAAATGGTGTTGGCTAAAATAACTCCAAAGCAAAGCCAAGAGAACAGGATTTTTTTCCTTCTCTTTCTTACTCAGTAGTTGCTTTCTGGTAGGCGGCATCAGATTGCTCCAAGGGCTGCTGAAATGGGAGTCAGTACACGGACACTCGGAGTTGTTAGCCCCTGGCAGCTTTCCCCACAGACTTTTTAGTTTCTTCCTTTCTAAGTTTAGAGCTTGGTACAGTGCTTACAAAAAGCAGCTAGAGACTTACCACTGACCATTTGTTTCTTGTGTCTCAGGGCACAGTCCACCTCAGAGTTTGAGCAGACTGTTGTTAGACTGAAGTAAAGATATTTTTGAGTTCATGAAAGAAGTGTCTTTAATCTGTAATAACCTGCAGACTATCAGCTGAGTTTCTTCTGACTTGTTAGTGAGGCCCAGCAATGACAACTGCTTTCATGAAGCACAACGAGGAAAGCCTTTAAGTTCTATTTTATATTTCATATAATTGTCTCTCTTTGCTTATGCTTGCTGCTAATGGACTGAAAATGCCAATTTAGTTTGTTTGGAGGGGTTGGCCTGGATTCCTTTCAGCACTTCAGGTGTGACTAACATTTTGCTGAAATTCCCCTAGAGACAGCAGGATAGGCTTATCTTCACTAAGAGACAGTAACATTCACTAAGAAGTAACATTAAAAAAATATATATTCTTGCATACACTTACTAACCCAAGGTAATCACCTGAAACATTAACAAGGCTGCATTTCCAACCATGTTTGTTTAAAGAGAGCAGCATGAAAATTCACAGGAAATTCTCTACAGTTCCCTGAGCACAGCACAGCTTCTGCACAGCTCATCCAGCCTGTATCTTCAGGCAGTCTGACTCACAAAAGATGGTAAAGGAATTCACAGATAGGCCTACAGCCATCAGGAATTTCCCCACCTCTCTTAGGCCACAAACCATGTCCTATGTACTCCCCTTTCCTCAGGGCTCTCTTCTGACAGAGAACCAGGCACAGGCACATACTTATTTTGCTGTGACATGCTCTCTAAACTGTGCTACATAAATGATACAGATGAGTGCCCAGACAGGTAACAGGCAGGAAGATTCCTTATCAATTTGTAGATTGATTGACTCTTATGCAAATATCTCTATTTGCTGTGACTGGAACATCAAACCACATTAGAGGTCTACCATTTATTCTTTAGAAATTTTAGCCTGATATGGCTTGTATTGATCATGCTTGTAAAAATAACTCATATTAGGTGGGCACTAAGATTTTCACTTATACAGCAAGGACCCAATCCTGCTACACCATTTATTTCAATGGGACAGAGCAGCTGCTTTGTATTCAACATTCACTTTTGTGCAAACTAAGGAAAAATTCATTCATTTTGGTTAAAAAAGAAAAGAATCTCACATAGTTCAACCCTTTACCCTTAATGTACCTCCTTCCATCTGAAGCAGATTAAGGTAAAATCTTAAGGTAAAAAGAGGGATGCCATCCAGAAGGACCTTGACAGGCTGGAGAGGTGGGCACAAGCCAATCTCATGAGGTTCAACAAGACCAAGTGCAGGGTCCTGCATCTGGGTCGAGGCAATCCCAGGCACAAATCCAGGCTGGGCAGGGACTGGCTGGAAAGCAGCCCTGAGGAGAGAGACTTGGGGGTGCTGGTGGATGAGAAGCTCAACATGAGCTCTCAATGTGCACTTGCAGCCCGGAAAGCCAATCAGATCCTGGGCTGCATCAAGAGAAGTGTGGCCAACAGGTCAAGGGAGGTGATTCTCCCCCTCTACTCAGCTCTGCTGAGACCCCACCTGGAGTACTGAGTCCAGTTCTGGAGCCCCTATTACAGAAGGGATATGGACGTGCTGGAAGGTGTCCAGAGAAGGGCCATGAGGATGATCAGAGGGCTGGAGCACCTCTCCTATGAGGACAGACTGAAAGAGTTGGGGCTGTTCAGTCTGGAGAAGAGAAGGCTCTGAGGTGACCTAATTGTGGCCTTCCAGTATCCGAAGGGGGCTACAAGAAGGCTGGAGAGGGACTTCTTAGGATATCAGGTAGTGATAGGACTAGGGGGAATGGAATGAAGCTGGAGGTGGGGAGATTCAGGCTGGATGTGAGGAGGAAGTTCTTCACCATGAGGGTGGTGAAGCCCTGGAATGGGTTGTCCAGGGAGGTGGTTGGGACCCCATCCCTGGAGGTGTTTAAGACCAGGCTGGATGAGGCTCTGGCCTGCCTGATCTAGTGTGGGGTGTCCCTGCCCATGGCAGGGGGGTTGGAACTAGATGATCCTTGTGGTCTCTTCCAACCCTGACTGATACTATGGCACTATACTATGAAAATTAGGGCAACACAGAGATTACAAGGCAAAACACTAAATGGGTATGTGTGCCTTTTTGCTTTTTTTTTATCAGGGTATTTCTCATTTTAGTGGGGCTAGCTTCAGAAAACAACTTGACCTTTTCCAATTTTCTACAGTAGTCAGTTCCTCACAGGGTTAGGCTGTTTCAGAACTGTGAAAACACCAGTGAGGTGGGTTCCACATGCCCTGTTTGAACATTTTATTTCTTGTTTCTGTTTGTTCTGTGTTTTAAATCTTTCTTTCATTTGCATGTGTGAACTGCATGATTTTGTTCAGCTGACCTCCCATCCCACAGAAGAAGGCTTCATAACTTGAGCTGTTTAAATGCAAATGGCTTTTAAAGACAGATCTAATTGGTGTTTCTCTTGATAAGGAAACCAAGTGAGCTTTCCTCAGGTGTGTTTGTACGCATGCATATGTGTTTAAAGCCTTATTATTCTGTCATTCATCCTCGCGGTGTTTTATTGCAGAGCAAAGTGCAAGGAAAAATTCTTTCTACTTAGAAGTTCCTGTTCACAACGGAGAGGGAGGAGTTTAGTAAGGCTTTATTTGAATAAAGGGAGAGCCCACAGGACAATTCCTGGTGGTATCTCTCCAATTGCTGGGAGTCACAGCCCCTTTTATCCTAGATTCCCGGCCACAACTTTCGCTTTCCTTTTCCCTATAGGCTAAGGTACTCAGGATTTACAGCCTTCCCCGAAATGCCTACTACATGTCCCCCTTCACATGCAACCCCCCTACTACATACATTTAAACTAGGTTCCTCATGGCTTTGGGTGGAGAAGTTAATATTTAGTAGTCTATTAAGACTACGCTCTGGTCAGAAAGTTCAAAAGTTTAGGTTGTGTTCAGTGTCTTGTCATCCTCTGACAGACTCCCACTGATTTACCTTGAATTTAAGATAAAGGTCTTTTGCAGCTGCTGCTTCGTTGTTTATACACATAGATAAGGGAAACTGTCTGGTTCCCCTCCCTTCTTCTTCCAGCTCCCCTTCAGACAATTCTTCCTTTGTAAAGATACTAGTTACTTTTAATCCCATTGTGAGATATTGTTTTTAATATTTGGCTTTCGTAAGGGGAGTTGCTGGGGACTGTGAGGTTCGATCTTTGGGCTGATTGGTTGGTTGTGGTCTTTATTGTGTGGGGTTCTGGGAGAGAAAGGTGAGGCGCCGACATGTCTGAAGACTGGCCAGGTCAAAAGTGCAGGTTTTGTCCCAGCCCTGATGGAGAAGGGTGGGAATGTACTGGGGAAAGGTATGGATATGTATGAATATGTATGTTTGACGTCTATATAAGTTCAACTCGTGTTGTTATGGTGCGCCTCTAGCAAACCTGCTATGTGCCCGCGCTGTTTTGCCTTTATTTTATGATAAACTGGTTGTATTTAAAATGTAGCAGTGAGCTCATTTCTCACACCACCAAAAGCAATCTTGAGGGAACAACTGGGAAAATGTCAATGGCCCTCACAGCAGAACCACACAGCCGAAGTCTCAGATATTATAAGTAAGCTCAGCTCTTGTTGACTGCCTTGGACCCACACCATTACAGAGCAGCTGAGGATTTGAAGTTCATTGGAGTGAATGGATTGTATCACTTCTTGAATAATATCATTAGATATGTTATCATTAATCACCTAACAGATTCAGGAGATTTCTAGTA
Source organism: Dryobates pubescens (assembly GCF_014839835.1). Lineage (NCBI taxonomy): Eukaryota > Metazoa > Chordata > Aves > Piciformes > Picidae > Dryobates > Dryobates pubescens. The sequence continues at coordinate 9,390,512 of NC_071621.1, read as the reverse complement.
GTGCCACTAAACACTTCTTTTTGACAACAAAGGATGATTAGTACAGAATTTCTACTTTGACCATTGACTGCCTTTCCCACAGGGCCTGACTCTCTATTTTGATTATTCATTATAACAACACAGGGTCTGCAAGATGTATTACCTTGGCTTACTGAACAAGTGATACTTATATGCAGATGACTAGTGCCAGGAATTGGCCTCAAGATGTGGAAGGGCAAGTCCAACATAATGTCTGCTCCAGCTTGGGGGCCGATTCCAGGCAACACAGTCAGAGAAAGTGAACTCTGCATCAATGCTCTAAGCCCAAGCTAACAGGGAGAAGGGCAAATTTACAGAACTAAGTTCACAAGTCTCAACTGGCTTGATCCTCTTTTCAGATCTACCTTTTGCCTCTCAGACTAGACATCACTCAAAATGCTGTCCTGCTACTAGATGCAGAGGGATGCTGCAATGTATCTTCCAGCAGATGGTGGGTTTTGAATAATTTCAGTCTATCATGGGCTTGGGATTTCATTTTGTGGCAGACTAAGTCAAGACTCTGAAAACCTTCAATCAACTCCTGTTTTCCTACTGCATTTGAGAGAAATTATTGCTGCATCATATTTATTTAAGTGTTTGCTTATTTACTTATTTCTCAGAGGTGACTGATGATGAACCTGGAATCTCAGAAGCCAGCTCATCCTGAAGTTAAAGTGAGCTTCAGCTTAACAGACTAACTGGAGGAATGGAAAGCAGCTGAAGAACCCTATCTGTGCAAAATTCTTTCTTTCTCAGAAGACTGTTAAAGTACATTTTGTAAAAAGTGCAATTATGGATTCAAAGCCTGTGATTTTTTTTCTCCCCTCCAGTTTTGGGGTATTTTTGTTTTTAAAGAAAAGAGTTCAAGGTTATGTATCATTTTTATGGTCATGTAACGATTGTGAAATTGGCAGTATTTCTCTAACTCATGATCATCTAATGAATACAATAAACCAGATCTATTTAAAGACCACAGCATGATATGAGAGGCAATTTCATTTATATGCAAGTAAAGGTAATTAACAAGACAGGCAATGCAACAAAACACAGGAAGATGGGACAGCTAATTATCATTTGTTTTCTTGTCTCCTGAAAATAGTCCAAGCCATGCACTATAACTACCTTACTGAACATGAAGATATTCTTAAAAAATAATTAAAGATAATATTTTGAAACATATCACCTCACATCACCAGCCTTTTTCTAGGAGTTTTAGGATTTTTAAAGCTCAGATGCTCACTCTGAATTGGTGTTGGGGAGAGCGTATCATGCTCTGCGGGAAGAAAGGGATAATTCAAAACTAGAATGGGAGAGCTCTAAGAAACAAAACTTTCAGGGAAAGCCAAAGGAATGTGGACCCATAACCATATCCTCAGGTCGGTGCAGAATGTTACTGCAGCATCTACTTTCCTGATTGATAAGTGGATGAAGACATTTTATCTTATCAAGGTCTTTTGACCAGAGGTTGCTAGCAAAGAAAGGCTCTGTTTTCAGGACATACATACTGATATTGTACTTATTTGTAGAAATATATGAGCAGTCAGTGAAAAATTTTCAAGAGTTCTTCAACTCAAGAGCCAACTGGTCTGAACGGAGTAAAAATGAACTAAAAAGTTATTGGACTGCACTGATACTCAAGGTCACGAGATGCCTGTCACTCCTGAGGGAGCCATGACTAGCCCCATGTTCCTCAAGTCTCTGCTGGAGAAGACTGAGTAGTGCTTGGTTTTGAGGTAGACTGCTGAGAAATCTTTCATGAAACAGAAAGCAGGGAAGAGAAAACTGATACTATCTTCCTGGTGACAGCTGGATGCCCGGTTTTCTCAATCTACTAAGTATATTGAGAATTACCATCAGTAACTACAATCAGTAACTTGTGGATCCTTGTGGGAGTTAACTTGTTACTGATGATATTTGTGAATGCATACGAACTACTTTTCTACATTTTATTTACATGGCTGTTTAACTCTCAGATCTATTTTCTATTCTATTTTTCTCTTGTGCAGCAAGGTCATTGTGTTACCTGCTTTTTTTTAACAGCAACCCAACTGCTATAATTTTCCTGCCTCTAAATTCTTCAACTACCAGATATGCTGCTATGTAATTGAACTTCTATACTTTGATTATAGAGTTTATGTTCCATTCTGTATAGTCACTACACCAGGGCAAGCTGGTGGAGTGATGCTTTACACCTTTGATACCTACTAGGATTCAATTAACTCCTTTTTCTACTGAGATAAATTTGTAAAGTCAATTGCACTGAAAGTTAAGACCTGCATCAAATTCCAAGATAAAAAGTATCAAGGATTTTTTCTTCCAGTCCTGGGTGGTATGGGGAGGCAGAAGGCAGGCAGCATATATGTGATTTCAGAAGTGCGGCTGAAGGCAGTATCTCTGAGGAGGGCAAAGAGAATTGAAATATTAATGACAGGGTAAGGAAAGAAAAGAGTGTCATGGTTTGAGGCTGGTGCCTTAGGGAAAACAGAGAGCTCAGTCTTCCAGGAGGACCAGAAAGATCCAGGGATGGACTGGAAAAGTGTAAATTGTTTAGCCTATCCCATAATTCTGCTATCTCTATATAAGCAGGCTGCATGATTTGTTCTATTTTCTCCCTCCTTTTGGCTCTCCAGAGGGAGTCCTTATCCGATAACAATGGGGGAGCAGGCCTGTTTATGGCCTGCAGAGGCCTGACTAGTTTGTATTGTGCAATTTTGGCCTGTTTAGGCCTAATGGCAGGGAGGCAATGGGGGTGAGGGGAGAAAAGGAGCACTGGGGCTTGTGGTTTAGTCTGCTTGGGGGAAGGTTTTTGTGGGTTTTCATGTGTCCTGTACATGTATTATGTGTTAAGGATTTGTGTGTTCTGTATTTTCCTGTATATTTTTGAATACAATTTCTGTATTTCTCTCCAATTCAACAAGAGTGTCTTTATTTTAATTCCTTTGGGAGTAAAATTGTATCTGTCCACTCTTTAAACAAAGAGGAATGACTTAACAGAGAGGTAGAAATGAAAATGCAAAGTGATAGAATTCAGATCTGTGGTCCAACTGGTGCCGTACTTAAAAGTCCCCTCTTCCTCCAAGTTTCTAGGAAGCAAATTCCAAGTGGTAGCAGGTGTCAGCTATCAGATCTGGCTGAGATGGAGTTAATTTTCCCTACAGCAGCCCTCATAGTGCTATGCTTTGCGTTTGTATCTAGAAAGTGCTCACCACACACCAGCCTTTTGGCTACTGCTGAGCAGTGCCTGCTCAACATGAAGGCTGTCTCACCAGTGTTCCCCTCCTCACCCCCAAAAGGCCAGTAGGCTGAGACTAGGCAAGATCTTGAGAGAGGACATAGCTACCATAGCTGACCCAAACATTACAGTGTTTGTCTTCTGCAGCAACCACTGCTTCCTGGGAAGCTACTGGACATTGCTGATGGGAAGCAGAGAATAAGTCTTTCATTTTTTCTTCGCTCCTGTGTGCAGCCTTTTCTGTTGCTTTATTAAACAGCCTTTATCTTGACCCATGGGTTCTTTTTGATCTTCTTTTCTCCCTTCCCATCCTGCTGAGGAGAAAAGTGGCTTGGTGGACACCTGGTGGCTAGTACTGGTCAGCCCACTTACAGTTCTTTTTGGTGCCCACGATAGGGCCTGAGGAATTCAAGATAAAGATGATAAGTAGGAAAAGAAAGAGGCAAAACATGGGCTGAACACAGCTAGAAATTGAAGAACAGAATGATTGTGGGGAATTGTGATGATTGTAGTTGTGGTGAGGGGATGAAACAGATGCCTTTTCACAGAAGCCACCTCTGTGAGAGACTACTAGAGGTTCTCTTTATGTCTGGTAGAGCCAAAGCCAGCTGGTTTCGAGATGGAACTTCTGATGAAGGCTGAACAGTGGTAGTGCGTCTGTGGTAACACATTCAAGAAGGGGGAAAAAAACCTGCTGTGTAGCAGAGAGGAGTGATAATATGTGAGAGAGACAACTCTGCAGGTCAATGAAAAAGGTGGGGGAGGAGGTTCTCCAAGTGATGAAGCAGATTCCCCTGCAGACTCTAGTGAAGACCATGGTGAGGCAGGCTGTTCCCTTGCAGCCCATAGAGGTTAATGGTGTAGCAGATACTCATCTGCAGCCCATAGAGGAGCCCATGGTGGAGAAGAAGGATGCATCAAAGAGGCTGTGATCCTGTGGAAAGCCCACGATGAAGCAGGTTTGCTAGCAGGACATGTAGCCTCATATGCAACCCATGCTGGAGTAATCCATTCCTGAAGGACTGCACCCTGTGGAAGGGACCCACTCTGGAGAAGTTTGTGGAGAACTGTCTCCTGTGGGAAGGATCCTGCATTGGACCAGGGGAAGAGAACAAAGAGGATGGAGTATCACAGACAATGAGTGACGAACTGACTCCAACCCCCATTCCCCCATCTCCCAGGTCACTCAGTGGGAGAAGCTAGAGAACTCAGGAGTGAAATGAAGCCCAGGAAGAAGGGAGGAGTAAGGGAAAGGTGGGTTTACGATTTGGGTTTATTGCTCATCATCCTACTCTGACTCTTGATTGGCAAGAAATTAATTTCCACAAGTCAAGTCTGTTTTGTTGTGATGGTAATTGCTGAGTGGTCTTCCTGTCCTTATCTTGACCCATGAACCTTTTGTCGCATTTTCTCTTCCCTGTTCAAATGAGGAGGAGGAGTGATAGTGCAGCTTTGGTGGGCGCTTGGTGTTCAGCCAAGGGCATTCCACCACACAGCTGCTGAGGCCTAGTGTCTAATACAACAAGTTCTTAGACAGAAAGGCACAGATTAAGTATTACTCAAATGTTAGCATTTCCCTGGACTTCAAAATAAAGTAGGAAAGTCTAAAAGTGAAGACTGTTTAATAAACCGACTGTAACATAAGTGGTTGCTTTTTTCTTTCTTTCTTTCTTTCCTTCCTCCTTCCCCACTCCCCAGCCCCCCCACCCCACCCCCCCTTTTCTATTTTAAGGTGCTGGAACACCCTTTCTTATTAGTTATAAACTGCAGCTGCAAAATATCACCAATGATAATGAATTGTGGTCAGAGTGGAACAACTGATATTTAATTTGCATATAGAAGTACAAAATGCTTTGTCAAAACTGGACGTGGTAATTTGTGGTTGTGTTCTCAGGAGGTGTCTATCAGATAGCAGTAATTTTAGGTCCCTGAGTTAAACCATCAATAGTTCCTTGCTGTACATAACTATTTTGATGGATGATATCTTGCAGCTGTCAACATGCTAAACCTGCTTGTTGATGGCTCTCAAAGGACTGGTTTAATGATTGTACAATGATGCAAGAGGTAAACTTGGAAAGAAAATGTCATGGAAATTAGGAAAACATTGGAAAGAAGGAATATTTGCTCCCTGAATAAGCATGCTTTCACATATATCTAACAATTCAGAAAATGGAAAATTGAAAAAAAATGTTATTTTTTTTCTGTCATTCTCAATACTTAAGCAGCTGGCAAAAGTCTGCCACTAGCAGGCTGAAACCTGACAGTAAATAGGTTTGAACAACAATGTAGGCATAAATATGAGAAATGGAAAATGTTGCCACATTTGACTACAGGACTCAGGATGGTTTTTCTGCCTCTTACTGCCCACTGCTTTGACAATGAATGATGTCATGATCAGCTTACTTTATGATGTAGTATGTTTAGAGTGAGTGTTAGTAGTTCCATATCAACACTGTGTTGTCTGTGTCTGTTTGTTCCATTTCCTTTGAAGATTATTTAGCTGAATTGAATCTGTGAGCTTTTCAACTAGTTGCATTTCATTTTGGACATAATTTCAAGTCTAATTAACTGCCTACATCACTAAGGCTCCCTTTGAAGAGGTACAGTCCTGATACCCATATGTGGAACAATCACCTATATGTAGAAAAGCAGTATAGTTAGCAAATCAGGTTTTCATTTAGGTAAATTTATGCCAACTAAAAGCCTGTTCCAGCATCTTTAGTGAATTAGTTGAACATTTTGATGCTTAGGAGTTGTACAAAGCCCTCAGCACACCTGTGCCTCAGACATAAATGATACAAGAGGACCAGAAGGAGAGGCATCTGGTTCAGCAGCTCTCTACCATACACTGAGTGCACAATGCCAGCACTCAGGCAGCACTGGAGCCACTTCAGTCTCCTCTCTCCTTGTGTATGTCCTTGGCATACACTATATATATATGGTAGAAAGGTTCTCTTTTGTTTGAGTTGACATATAATGGTCACATTTATAATAAACCTTCTTAAAACTGCAGTAAGTTTAAACCTTCTGTTGCCCTTTTTTTGGGGATTTCCCCCCCCCAGTGCCTGAACAATTTTTGCATCCGAAGTGTTGCTGTAAGGCTCTGTGCTACCACTTTGTCCTTCTCTTCATGAACTCCCAACTAATCCCACCTTCCCTAATTTCCTTCTTCTTCTGTTCCTCACCATTCCTTACTTTTTTCAATAGCTTCATTACTACTTTGTTCCAGGTTCACCTCTTTTATTGTTGTGTTGCTGTAGTGAGTGTCTTAGTTTAAAGAGCAGACAGGTATCATTTTACCCCCCCAAAAGAGTGAAATAAAACACTCTTGTTGAATTAGAGAGAAATACAGAATTGTATTTAAAAATATACAGAAAAATATGGAATACATGAATCCTTAACACCTAATACGTATCCGCTCCCCGCCACCCATGACTGCCTTCCATTAGGCCTAAACAGGCCAAAATTGTGCAGGAAAAATTAGTCAGGCATCTGAAGGCCACAAACAAGTCTGAGACACTCCCCAACATTATAAGATAAGGGCACCTGCTGGAGAGCAGAAAGGTGGGAGAAAAAAAGAGCAAGCCTACCCTACAGCCTGCTTATAAAGAGAGAGCAGAATTACAGGATAGAATAAACAATTTACACTTTCCAGTCCATCCCTGGGCCTTTCTGGTTCTCCTGGTGGTCTCCCCTTTGTGGTTCTTAAAGGCATGCAACCTCAAACCGTAACAGTGAGGCATGGCTTGCTATTTGGACATCAAACAGCATATTTTTCTGGGAGGTGGCATGGAGCACCCTGTACCAACTCTCCTGTGCTAGCAACAGTAAACTTCTCTGAACAGCTTCTCCTTCCAAACTGTGACTTCAGTGTGAGAGTAGCTGGACATTCTAAGCTCTATTGAGAGCTCTGTGAAGATGTACCCTATTCCCCAGCAGAGTGTTAAAACACTTCCCAGCCATTATGGTGCAGGTCATAGCAGATGGTCACTGTCTGGCAGCAAGTTACTGAGCTCCCGGGAGCTTAACCAAGTCTCTCCCTTCTATGTTTACAATCAGTAGAAATAGTTTACATGGAATCTGTGACTGGAGAACCCCTGTTTGTTTCTTTGTGTTGTGTTTTCTTTTTATCAAGAGGAACATGCAGCTGGAAGCAGGAGCTAGCTGAGCACAGTTGCCAGGGAAGCAGGAAGGGTGGTACTGATGGAGAACCAGTGATTCAGTACCAGCAGTAGCTCAGTTGTTTCAGGCAGCACCTTGCCTGAAGTAAGAAACATGTAATGTCTCTCAGTGAATACAACTTCCTGAAGAGGACAAAAGGGCTCCACAAGAATTTGAAGAGTGAGTATTATTTTCCCTGGTACTACCACAAATTAGATTTTTCCAGATTTTTTTTTTTAAATGTACTTGCTATGCAAAAGCTTTCAGTGCAGAAAGGGCTGTTTGTTCTTAATAAGCTTAATATGGCTTATATCTTCGGTATGTATTTGAACAACACACATAAAATAAAGAATATTGGTGTTGGAATTTTAGGTTTTAATTAAGGCCTTCTACCTCTCTACAGAACTGTAAGTGCAGATTTAATATTTCTAGAGAGAATGATGACTCCAGGAAGAAGACAGGTGTGAGAAAGGAGAACAATCAATGCAGGCTGCATATTTATACACTGAGAAATCAACCTGAGATGTATGTAATTCAGGCTAATTTAAAACTTGATAAATAATCCTGTGTTTGTTTTTTTTTTAAATAAATATTATCTCCTTGAATAGAAAATGGCATTTTTAAACAAACATTATGGTAAGCACTTAGATAAATCTTGTTGACATTGTTTTATGAAACACTTTTTTCTCTCAGAAATTTAATTCTATGATATAAAAGATTTGAAGACAGTTAATCTTGTGACTGATGGAGGTAGAATGGAGTACTGTGAGGGCATAACTTTGAACGGTGTTTTCTCTAAATTTTCTTACATCGATACCACTGAATACTATGACAGGCTTTGGAAAGTGATGCATTCTAAATGTGGACATTGGGTTTTGTTGATTCATCCTGATCTCCTTACTGTCCAGATTTGGGACCTTTTGGAAATCTCCCCAGTTTTTTCATGGATTCCCTTCCCAGGCTTTCTTCATGTAGCAACTGGAATGTGAGGCTAAGGTGCACAACTAGACCTTGTTGTAGCAGGAAGCCAGGACCTGTAAGGGGTATCTATGTGTAAAACCTGGGAAATGCAAACAGCACTTGGAAGGACGAGAGCAACCTGGCATTTGGTGCATGCCTGGTTGGCAAGCCCCCCTATTAGTACTTCCAGGACACTGCCCAGAGTTCTCCTGATTGGGCAAGCCACCAGGAAAGAAAGGGAAACCCCTTGCTTTTCAGCTGCTTTTTGCCTTCCCCGGCTTTTTTATTCTGATCCCCAAAAGACCGCTTACTCTGCAGACTCATGTGATGGCTGGCTGAGACCTTGAGTTCCTTATGTGGCTTTCAGAATTTTAGACATGGCCTTTTCCTCTCCTTTGTGCTTGTTGTGTGATGTGGTTCATCTTTCTTGTAAAAAATAATTGTTAGCGAGGGGAGAGCAGTGAGTAATTCTGCCTCTCCATAAAGCCAAGCATTTAAATGCATTTCTAGTGTCATGTTGTGTTCAGTCTAGCTGAACTGACACCGTGCAGCAAAGCACAGCAGCCAGTTAGGAATGACGTGGCTTTTGCAGAATCTTTTTCAAGCTGAAGAGTTATTTTGTGGAGCTTTCATACACGGTCTTTGTTTACAGCTTTTCTGGACTCTCTGAAAAGCAGAATCTCAACTGAACAAGTGACGTTCATGGGAGTGCAGACCCTTCAGGGAGCTTCGGTACAAGATAAGGGAATCACACTGCCTGGCGCAGGCTGACAGTCGGCGTGAAGGTGAGTCTCCCTCCCCCCACTCCCTGGAGCTCAGGGAGACAGGGTTCGAAAAGACCCTTAGAATAGAATAGAACCCTTAAGATAATCGAGTAAGAATCCTGTTCAGCGCAGCATCAAACCGAAACGCCTCCTCATCAGGGAGAAGGTGCCGGTCCCCGTGGTAGTGCGGCGGCCAGCTTGTGGGGGGTTATCATCTACTGACCATAGCCCTCAGGCAGAGCCCGTGCGCGGACGGCGGGACAGAGGCCACCCACCCTGCGCTCCCTGACGGCTGACGAGGGATTGCCGGCAGAGCTCCGCTCTTCACCCGCCAGCCCCTAATGGACGGCTCCGCGTGCGGCGGGCAGCCCACCGGGCCCGGCCCCTGGGCGCAGGGGCCGCTGTGTGCGAGAACGCGGTGTCAGAGAACGTTGCGGGAAGCCGCCTTCCTCTGTTGCCCCGAGCTCTTCTCTCAAGCGGTGGCCGGCGCCTCTGGGGACGCCGCAGAGCCTCCCCGCTCCGTCTGGTCTCTCCCGCGTCACGGACCACGGGCGACAGCTGAGGAGGCGTCATTAGGAGCGGCGAGTGCGGTCGGGAGGCGTATTGCGCCGGCGACGGGACTCTGCCTGGCTGAGAACTAAAGCTGAACCGGCTTGCGCGCTACGCGGGGGCACCGCCACCTCCGGCAGGGAGGAGGGATGAGGGCCCGCCCGCGCGCAGCTCCGCCCCGCAGGTACTGAGTGCCTCGAGGACTGGGCTGTGTGTGTGGCCCGGAGGGGAGCTGGTGGGTCGGGGGAAGCCGTCTGGCAGGATATCACATCGCTTTTCGTGTTGGGGTCGGTATCACTGCCCGGGGCTGCAGGTCCTCGCTCCGCTAGCGGTCCCGGGGCGGCCTGTGCCCTGCTCTGCCCGCGGCGGGCTCCCAACTTTACACGGCGTGGCAAGCAATGTGCCGCTGAGCCGCCGAGCTGCTTTGACGTCTTGATCCTCTCCGATAACTTAACAGGATCGCAAAGCCCTTCGAGCAGCTTTTCCCGGTGAGCCGGGTTTAGGCGTGCGGGCTTTGACTATAATCCGCCCGCGCCGGGCGGAGGGGCGGCTGCGGCGGGCCCTGCCCCGCCGCCCCCGCCGGCCTGGCCGGGCCGCCCCGCCGGGGTGAGCTGCGGCTACAGGGGCTTCCAGGAGCCGCGGGCCGTGAGCAGGGTCTGGGCTGAACACGCGGCGCGGAAGGGTAGCGCTGTCTGTCGGTGTGACTGAAGGATAACCGTCCCGAAGCGCCTCCATGCTGGCAGACAGACAGACACAGACGGAGTCTCTGTTCGGGAGTAAAGCGTGGAAGGGTGAGTCTGAAGGAAGAGGCACTAAGCCTTCAGTTCTCAACCTTGAATTTATTTTTCTTTTTCTTCACCCAACCCCAAAGAAAACTGTTAGTTTGGTTGATTGACGTAGAGCTCCACCTGTTCACAGTTGAATTGTTTTCAGGACATAAACCCATAGAGGAGTGCGGAATTGCCCCACTCCTGTTGACTGCGGCTTTGCTTTACCAGTTTTATCCATGTGTCCCTAACTTCTCTGCTTTCTGGTGCCATTTGGTATAAGCATGAGGTTGTCAAACCCTATATGAAGAAAATGCTAGGAAATACTGCAAGCTCAGTGAAAGGAAATCACATTCCTGTGATTCTTGATGCTTCTGCTAAATTAACTTTGTTTTAAGCAATGTGACATATTTTGCAAAATGTGTGCCTAAGAACGTGCAAAATAAAATAATGACTGTAATTAGTGTCCTTTGTTAATGTAAGGTCCACTCACATAAGAGGAAAAAAACCCATGCTTATTGCTTCAAATCTCTGCAGAAATTATATTAACTGTAAATGTTATTGGTTAGTAGCAGATACTCTTTACTATATTTTGTTTTCCAGTTTCAGCACTGTTAGAAGCGAATAGTAGCAAATAGTAAAAGGATTGTTGTATTTAAAATCTGTAGTTTTCATTGTTAAATTGTAGTTTCAGTGGTTACAGTTTTTGAATTAGCATAACTTTGCCTCCAGTTGGCATATTATTTTTTTCTGTGGTATTTTTCATGTTGTTTTCTTTGAGTATGCATGCTAAACCCATCTGATTAGAAAAATACATGGTGCATGTGATAATGGGACTGTCACTATAGGTAACTATGAAGGATAGTCGT